>NC_064857.1:80955895-81297145 GCF_024139225.1 Suncus etruscus
ATTAAGTATCATATGGCCCACAGACCCAGGATCAGGGAGATGTTGGTATTGCTCTTGTTTTATGATAAAGAACAGCGTATGAAATGATTCAGGAATCAATCTACACCCTGCTGGACCAGACAGAAACCACCCTTTGCTATGGAAGTTGAGACAGGCTCAAGAGAAAGTCCAGTGGTCCTGTAGGCCCTGGAGTCTGAGTCCCTTATGAGTATTTGACTGGCAGCGACCAGATGATTATTTTGTAGCTTGTGGAAAGTGATTAAATAAGTGACGGTTCTCAAGCTTGTGGAAATGAGCCTGATGAGGTTGTACTGGCTCAGACAATTCAAAAGGACTGAATTAAACAGCTTGGAGATTCCACCAACGACCCACTGCCTTAAAATAAAAATCAAGATGTCTATAAACACACAAAAAGATTTAGAAAACAGCATGGCATTCGTTGTAGGAAATAAAATAAATATGGTTGAAGCCTCCCCAGCTCTTCCCTGTTGTATTTTCCCAGACACACGACCTTGCTGAAGAAACCACTGCTCTAAATTTGGTGTTTCTCTTCCTGTGCATGGGATTGCTCTATTTCTAGATATGTGTGTGTTCTTAAACAACATATGGTAGAATTGCATATTTAACAAGCTTACATAAATAAATTATAGACTATGTATCCTTTCAAAACTTGTGCTTTTCCCCTCACATAATGCTAGTGTTGGAAGAGATTCTGGTTGTCATAGTTAGGTCTAGTTTATTTTCACTCCTGTATAATACTCCATTGTCTGGACAAAGACAGGCACTACTTCATGAAGGGGCATACAATCATTGAGGTGATTTCCTTGGTGAATACAATAGTATGTGGTGACACATATCTTGGTCATTTATCTAAATCCCCATAGAGACTGTGCTATAGCGACCACTGTGGCCATTGGGTTTCACTGATGACCAAGCATTTTGTGGGCAATCTAGTAGTCCGTTGTCCCCTTTCAAATTTGAAACACAAAAATAAGCATAAATGTATTTCAGGTAAGAGTTAAACGTGGTTACATGAATTTATTTTTTAAGTTGACCATCTCTTTATCCATAGGAGTTTCAAAACAACTTTAAAAAAGGACCTGGGTTGGGGCCAAAGCAAAAGCACAGTGGTAGGACATTTGCCTTGCATGTGGCCTGGATGGACCTGAGTTTAGTTTCTGGCATCCCATATGGCCCCCTGAGCTTGCCAGGAGCTATTTCTGAGTGCAGAGCCAGGAGTAACCCCTGAGCGCCAGAGGGTGTGGCCCAAATGCCACCCCCCCCCAAAAAAAAAGGACCTGGGATGTAGTTCCATGGTTCCATGGCAAAGTCCAGCATTAGATGTTTGAAGCTGGGGGGCTGATTCTGACAATACACACATACATACACACACACATACTTAAGTGGTAGATGAGCAAACATTTTTGTTTATGGCTCATAGTTGTGTCTTTCTGTCTAAAACTTATGCTTGCAATTTCTTTTTTCACATTGTACTGGTTAGGAGCCCTTCAGAGGATCCTTATCGAGATCCTAATTCTCAGTGGAACTTGTCTGATCTTTCACAATTAATTTCACAATTAAACATTGCTGGCATAGGTTTTTGGCTTAATACTTAAAAAAATTTAGTTTTGCCTTTATACTCAGTCTGTAGTGCTATTTAAAATATGGTGGTTTTCAGGCTACATTTGGCAAAAATAAGTTCAGGACTTATTCCTGGCTCTGAGAGATCACTCCTGGTAGGGTTTGGGGACCATATGGGATGCAGGGATAGAACTCTCAGGTAAGCTTTGTGCAAGACAAGCACCCTGCCTGCCCTGGTATCTCTTTGACTTATATTCTAATTTACTGTGTTTTATGCAACAGCCACTTTATTGGGGGTGGGGGAAGAAAGGAGCAACGCCAGGAATCAAACCCAAGATTTTACACAGACAAGAGGAGTAGTATCTGATTCTGAGCCACATTAGCAGTGCAACAACAGAAATATTTTGACTAGCATAAAGGTATCAGGTATTGTGTAGCACAATTTTAAGAGCTTTTGAGAGAGTTTTATATAATTTTAAATGTTAGGCATGATGTGTAACCCGAAAGTGAATGCAAGATTTTACAGACAGTATTTCAAGACTGTCTTGGAAACGACAGCCTTGAAAGGCCAACATTAGTTACAGCTTTTTCAAGTGGGCTTGAAACACCCTGGAGCACTGTACAGACTAAGTTGTCTCGGACATGGAGTGAAGTCTCACACCTGACAACATCAGCCAATATTAGCCTTTCCTTTGCTGATCTTCCTCATCCTGCATGAAGAAAGCTGGAGCCCAGCACCCAGATACTGAGTCCCAGAGGGAAACATTCTGTGGTCATGAAGATTCTATGGGTTGCATGGCAAATCTGCTGAGTCTAACCAGTTCTCTTTAGTGTGCTGGCTGGGGTTGATTTGTGGTGGGGATGTCTCACACTCAGTGGGGCCTTGGCTTTCACACATGGCATCACACTCGGGGCCTCAGGGACTCTATCCTCTGAGACATCCCTAGGTCCCCTATTCACATATCTGTTTCCAAGTCAAATCCCAGAGAACTGAACTGCCCATCAACCCCGATCCAGAAAAGGTGGGGTAGAGGACAGCCCAGCCCCCAATAGCCTGGAAAAGTCAGCTCCCTATGTCACAGAGCTAAGAACAAGTTGCTGCTCCTGGTAAATGCTGTGTCATCTCCACTCGCCCTTTTCTGTATGTGTTTGTGCTCTGACTTAATAGGGGAACTCAATTGCTGGGTGCTGGGCTCCAGCTTCCTCCTATTGGCTGAGGAAGACAGACCGGAGAAAGCAACAAATACAGCCAGTGGCTGGTCCTACACAATTTCATGTTCTTGGAGTTTCTGGGATAAGGAGCAGTCCCAAGAAACCGAGGCAGACAGAAAGACTGGCAGCAGGCTCCTATTTGACTCAGAAGAGCCATTTCCACCCAGGTCAGCACACCCCAAGAAGAGTGGGGCTGCTCTGCTTTGCTCTATGACTGCACATTTTTTCTAGTCATTGAGCCCCACAACACATAAAAATATAATTACAAATGTGAGTGGCAGGGAAATAATTCAAAGCACTTGCCTTCCAAGTATAGGGCCCTGAGTTTGATCCCTGGTTCTATTGTTCCCCCCCCCAACACCTGACCCTCTGCAACACCTGGCCTCCTCTTCCCTGGACATAGGAGCAAAGAATCACAAGGCCCTAGCTCTGAAGTGTGCACCTTGTTGGTTGAGTCACTGAGAGTGACTCCCTTGAGTGTGCGAGACCAAACCCCCCAAGTACTCCCCTGCACATCAACTGGGAGAACAGTTCTTAGTGAGGTTAAAGGTGTGCTTGAAGTTATGCCTCCAACAAGAGGCCAAACACGAGTCATCTCTGAGCATGTGATGACAAGCAAAGATTTCCCATTGCCACGTGTGTCTCGATGTGTCCCAGTGTAGACACTGATTTGTGGCCATTCATGGACAACCAAACACCAACCTCTCAGTTTCTTTGGGCTTTGGCTCACTGCTGTGACACACCATTTACCCTCAGCATGTTCCAGAAGGCAAAAATCTTTCAGAGTCATTTCAGGTGCAGGCAAGTCCTACAGGGACCCCTCTCCACCCTGGGTCCAGTAGGCCCAGATTTCCTCCTTCTTAGGGTGCCACCCCTTGTCCCCAGAGGCTTCCAGGCAGGATGCCCTACAGAGGCCTACTGTTCACAGATTCTCCCTAGCCTTGCTCCATCTTCATATTTCTCACAGGCTAGACTCATACATAACCTGTGGCCTTCGTCCCCCCACCAACCTTAGTAGCAGACCACAGGAGGGGCCCACATGCCTTTTGAGTTGTTTATTTTCTCTGTTTTATTTTCCCATCTTTTGTTTTTCTTTCTTTCTTTTTAGTTTTAGGCTATACTTGGAACTGCCTCAGAAGGTACTCCTGGCTCTGCACTCAGAAATCACTTTTGGCAGGCTCAGGGGACTATATGGGATGCTGGGGATCAAACCCAGATTGACAGCATGCAAAGCAAATGCCCTGCCCACTATGCTATCACTCTTGCCCATATTTTCTCTTCTTTCTTCTCTCCTCCCTCTTCCCTACCTTCACAGATGTATACAAATATGTGCAAGGCATTTACAAATATGAACGTATAAAAACAAGTGTTTAAACGTGTGTATATAGATACAGATATGCATACACATGAATGCAAACACATTATTTTCATCAGAAAGTTGTGGATTTCCTGCCTGCCCAGAATTGGGTCTAGGCCCCAGAGAATGGAGTGGCAGCCCCTGTCTTAGGACACAAGTGGCTCAGGGCCCCTCTTTGGACTTGAAGCCTCATACAAGTTGACACTGTCAACTCTGTATCTCTTGGGCCAGTGGCAGAGGCCTAGCTGGAACCGCTTGGTCAAGGCTAGGCCTATGAGCTACTAGGTACAGTGGTAGTACAGTGCTCATAGCAAGGCTCCCCTCTCTGCTTCCTACTCAGAGGGCCCTGGTCTTGAGCATACTGGCTGGCATGTGGGCAACGAGAGCTTGTGAGTACTGGAGGCAGGGGGAGAGTTGAGTGGGGTTTGTCAGCTTTTCACTGCAGGTGAAAGGCCTCAAAGCCTCCTAGAGTGATAGAAGGAAGGTGACATTGCTACAAGATAGGGTCCCAAGACACCTTACCTCAAAGTCCCAATGGAGCCTGAGATGGGCTTCACCTGCAGTAGTGGATCAAAGTACTTTTGGAGCCTTAGTAGGCAATTGAATATGCTAAATCAGATGTCAGGTACAGGCCCCAAGTCAAGCTACAGAAATACATTAGTTTTCTTTTAGAAGTACCTGAAATTAAACCCAGGGCCTCACACATGCCAAGCAAGTGTTCTGCTATTGATCTATATTCCTTTTTTTTTTTTTTTTTTGGTTTTTGGGTCACACCTGGCGGTGCTCAGGGGTTACTCCTGGCTGTTTGCTCAGAAATCGCTCCTGGCAGGCGCGGGGGACCATATGGGACACCGGGATTCGAACCAACCACCTTTGGTCCTGGATCGGCTGCTTGCAAGGCAAATGCCGCTGTGCTATCTCTCCGGGCCCTGATCTATATTCCTAATATCAATGAAAAAACATTTGGGGAGTCCAGGCCTAGTGTTGCTCAGGGCTTACTCATGGTCTTTGCTCAGGGGTTGCTTTAGTCAGGACTCTGAGAACCATACGTGGCGCTGAGGATTGAACCAGGGTTTATAACTTACAAACCCAATACCTTATCCCTATACTATCTCTGGATCCAAAGGAAAAAAGTTCAAATTAAAAAGCATTGTTAGGGGGTTGGAGCAATAGCACAGCGGCAGTGCCTTTGCCTTGCACATGGCTGATCCGGTGTTGACCTGGATTTGATTCCTGGCCTCCAATATATCCCCCAAGCCTGCCAGGGTTGATTTTTTAGTGCAGAGCCAGGAGTGATCCCTGGGTGTCACTGAGTGTGGCTCCAAAACCAAAAATAAATAAATAAATAATAAAAATAAAAAGTATTGCTAGAATAGAGACATGGCTAAGTGGTGAAGTGCATGCTACACGTGCATAAGATCAGGAGTTATTCCTGAGTACAGAGGCAGGAGCAGCTCAATGCTGGGAGCACTCAGGCTGACTGTAGTGTTTCCAGGGCATCCAGGTGCCTAGAGGTGGTAGTGGAGATCATGGGGGAGTGGGGTGGAGGCAGGGTCTGTGACCTCTGTGTATTCTTGAGGTGTGAGACAAGCTGGGTCTCAGCTCAGGGTTTGGTCCTTTAGGTGTGGGAAGCCAAATCTTTCTGTGTTCTGCTCTGCTTCATACCCAGTGAAGTGAGTACAGCCAAGTCACAGGGTGGCCCGTGTCTGCTGCTCCTCAGAGCTTCTCCATCCATCTGTATTCATCTCTGACATGGCCCGTGAGACAGGTGAATGCTTCTGTGTCTTCCAAAACAGTTGTACAGCTTTTGCCAGCAGGCGAGTTAGTTTCTCCACCTGCAGCACCGCTTTGAACACCCCAGAGCACAGCGAGAACTGAGACACAGGGTCCATCTGCATCACTGATCTTCTGGAACTGATGCTGAGTAGGGCACACACTGTACTGGGTGACTATTGCGCAGAGGCACCACAGATGCTGCATTTGATGGCTGGAACAGCAGCCTCCTTTTTAAAGAGCAAGTAAGCCCATCTGCCGGGCTGCTGGGAAACAAAGCTGGACCAGGCAGCGCTGGGCAGGGGTGAAGGACAGCAAAGCCTTCTCTGAGGACTCCAGCACCTTCCTCTGGAGCTGCCCAAGCTTCCATGTCTCCCAGTAACTTCATTGTAGATGCAAGGATAGCCTTATTTCTCGTCTTGCTGGAGGTCTGACTTTTGTGTGCATTCCCCGTCTGTTCCAGAAGTCTTAAGCCCCTTAATTTGATTATGGTTCAACATTGAGCTCAGTGTCTCTGGGCAGGAAGACTGTGAATCTGACCTAAGTAGCTCTTCAGGTGAAAGTACCAGGAGGAAGAAACAGAGATTAGGAGGTACAGAGGCTGAAGAGGCTGCCCACTTGGGGCCCAAGGAGGAGGCTAGAAAGTGGGGAGCAGGGATGGAGAGGGGGAAGGAGGAACTGAGGTCACCTTATGAGTCAGGTAGGCGGTGTGGTGCACAGAGGCTGGAAATTGAGAGCTGACACATCACTGAGCAGAGTCCTGATGTGTTTATGCTGATGCTTACAAGAGCGCCCCCTGTAGTGGTACCTAGGCACTGCATGGTCAGGGCTGGACTGCTAAGACTCTCAGCAGGTCGGTGGGGATGGTAGAGGACTTGCCAGGGAGGGATTTAGCCCTCTGTGCTCCTGGGAACAGAAGACCGCGCTGCCCTGAATAGAGGTGGGTAGGACAAGGAGTCAAGGGCTCTAGTCCCAGGCTGGAGTTTTCCCCACACAGGAGATGAACCATTGACCACTGAGCACGTGTGAGTGCCAGGCCCACCCAGGCATCAACAACACACTTCAATTCCTAACCAACTGGAGACTTGGGCATGATTCTTTTCACCAACAAGGCATGGGAGAATCCACACCCTGAGAATTCAGGGGGCTGAGATTGGAATCCAGGGAGCCTGGATCAAGAGTCCAGGAAGTGGGGCCTGAGTGATAGTACAGCAGGTACTGCTTACCTTGCATGTGGCTGACCTGGGTTCAATCCCTGGCATTCCATATGGTTTTTCAAGCACTACTTGGAGTAATTCCTGAGTACAGGATCAAGAGTAATTCTTTTTTTTTTTGTGGTTTTTGGGTCACACCCGGCAGGGTTTTTTTCTGGCTCCGTGCTCAGAAATCACTCCTGGCAGGCACGGGGGATCATATGGGATGCCGGGATTTGAACCGATGACTTTCTGCATGAAAGGTAAATGCCTTACCTCCATGCTATCTCTCCAGCTCCAAGAGTAATTCTTGAGCATTGTTGGGTGGCTAAAAATTTTAAAAAGAAAAATAAAAAGACAAGGATGTTGATGTATTTAAAGGAATTAGTCAATGTACCTTTAAGGGGTGATGACTCCCACTGCCCCAATCTCCCTCCCCCCCCCCAGCAATTGGACTAGGACATGCTCCCCTGTCTTTCTCATGGACTGCTTAGTCTAACTTGTGGGTAGATACACAGGAAGTTGGGCCAGGAAGAAGGCTCAGAGGACAACTTTGCATATGGGACATCCGGTTTTGATCCTGACATGACATAATTTCCCTGAGCACTGGGTTTGGCTTCCGAGCACTGACAAACACCACACACCCAATCTTCTGGCCAGGTAGACAGAATAGCATGGCATAGGGCCTCCAGGCCCTCCTGAACACTGCCTGCCCACCCACAATGTTTTCTTGATAGGGAGGGTAAATTCAATAAACAGAATCAATAGTATGAGAAAAGAGGGAATTACACTTTTTTTTTTGCAGTGAACTTAAGGTGGCATAAATAGGTGGTTTTTAATGCTGCTATGCTATTATATATAATAGCATATATAATGCTCTAAGGTAATGTTCCTATAGTGAACAAATGATGTATTCATTCATACACTGATGTATGAATTCATTCGTTCATTTGTATATTCATTCAATCTCCTATAGTATAAGGGATAAGGTATTTAATTGCACATAACTGACCCTAGCTTGATACTTGACACCACATAAGATCTCCCTGAACATTGCCAGGAAGGACCTCTGGGAACAGAGCAGGAGTAAGCACTTATCAATGTTGGGTGTGGCTCCCAAACAAAAAAATAAAGAATTAATAATTTCCTGGGTGATTCTAAGGTATGGCCAACCTGACACCCATTTACCTGGACTGGTCCCTTTAAGTCGAGACAAAATGTTCCTTACCTGAAGTCCTGTGGCTATCAGAGGAGAGTCAGAATAAACCTGAAATCTTGTCACTTCTAGAACATCCTTCCTGAGAGGAGTAGGTGGGAAAAGGCAGAACTTGGAGGAGAAGCCCCGGGGTGATCACTGTGCAGTCATGGATGACAGGAACCCTTCATTTCAGGATGTCCCTCATAGAGTCTCAAGTCAGGGGAATGTGCCATCTCAGATTTGTCACTGCTCAGGTTTCTGGGTAAGACATGCGCCATTTCAGGATGGTCCCCTCACAGAGTCCTGGTTGATGAGAAGGCTCCATCTCTGGTGTCAGTCAGGAGAGTGCGCCTTTCAGCCTCAAGGGTTCTTCAGTCAAAATGAGCTTGCCCACCTGAATTGTCTCTCCTTGTCCTTCACTTACGGTCCCTCCCACTGACACCCCAGAGTGGGAAGCATTAAAGAAATATATGTAGGGCACAGGAGGGAGGCTGGAGCTGGTGTAGGCTGGGGAGTCCTGCAGACATTCTTTCCTTCCCTTCAGAAAGTGCAGAAGCTTCATGATGACTGGCCACCAGGGGGCAGCCACAGACAGGGCCTGGGAAGGCACGGGGGCCTGGCCCAGGAGGGCACACACCCGCAGTGTGACCCAACTCTGTAGCCACACCCAGCCCTGATTTTTTTCTGGCAACAGCATTTCCGCCTCCTTTCCTGGCGGATACTCCAGCACAGTACCAAAGCCATGTGTGTCGAATCTACTTTAGTGACAAGCTGGGTCTCTTGTGTGTCCTTGTTTCTAAGATTCGTTGGAAAAAGTCACATCTTCCATAGGTGTGAAAAGACCATGTCTAGAAGAGATTGCAGAACCTCTTCATTATCCGGTCTCGAGGGCCAATTGACCAACCCTCAAAATCTTGAATGGTGCAGGAAAGGGACAGCAATGACCTCACAGTAAACTTCATCTCTCCTGCATGTGCCACATGGAACATGGAGGTTTCCATATCTGTTGGTTTCTATGTCTCTGGGACTTAGGTGGGTACCTTGAGACAGTGTGTTTCTGTTGAATCCAAATCTATCCCAACATATAGATCAACTGGTCTCATTCCTTCTGCATGCAAAAGGAAACCAACAGGAGTCTGACTATCTCAAACTGAAAATCCATTTCTGCTCCTTGGTAGAAAGAACTCACCCCATTTTGGAGTAAACTGCTGGTCATGAGTCTAGTGTAGGGATCAGCAAACTGCAGTCACGCCTGGAGCTGGTACCTGGTTGTCGTAAATGTGTGGGTTTTTTTGGGTAAGTTTTTGTAAGGAAAGTTTTAAAAAATTTAATTTTTGCAAATAAAAAATGTTTTGCCTGTTTTTGCAGATAAAAAGGTTTTATCTGTGATTCTCAGGGCTTACTCCTGGCTCTGCACTCTTAGGAATCACTCTTAGTGGGGCTTGCTGGGGATTGAAAAGGACTTGCTCACATGTATGACCTTACCTGCAAAACTACCTCTCCAGCCTACGTTCTGTTCCTAAGAAGTGGGACTCAGAAGACTGGGAAGATCCATGGAATAACAAACCAGGCCAAGCTATGTAAAATATTACACAGGAAAATTTCAAATTCTTCCAGTTTTACCAGCATTACCAAAAAAAAAAAAAAAAAAAAAAAAAAGATGAATTTCAGACGAAGGGGCAACATCTCTTCTTATTCCTTCCAATAAAAACAGACTTTCCTGAGCTCCAAAGAATGGAGGGTGGTGAGGGCTGGGCGGGTATGAGTGCAGAGTCTTCTCCTCCCTGTTCCTCAGTGTCTTTGGGTGGGAGCATGAGGGCAGGATGTGGTGCTTGGAGACGTGGCTTTGCTCAGCTGCCCAGACCAACCACAACCAACCCAGAAAATGCTTTTCCAGATGCTGCACAGAGACCTGGAGGAGGGCCTGCAGCTTTGAGCTCAGACCTTGACTGGGAATCAGCCAGAGAGGAGGCCAGGACAAGAGTCCAACAGGCCTGGGCTGCAGAGAAGGAGACTGGAAAGCTGCCTTCTGCCCCCAGGCCTGGATCTGTGTGTGGTGCCAGCATTCTGGCTGCAGGCTATGTTTCAATTGGCATATTCCCTCTAGCAGAGGCAGAAACCAGCCATGCTGGACATCCTGGGAGGGAGGTGGGCACTTGGTGAAGAAGTCTCCAGCTCCAGGGCACGCATTTTAACTGCTTTTAGTCAGCATAAATCCTGCATTCTCCGGCCAGCTTCAGAGGTTAATAAATATGCATGAGATACTTCCAGAAGGCCTGGCAGTCATAACCACACCCCACAGCTGCTGCCATCAGTCGTCTCCATAGACTCATTTCATTCTCTAAAGAGATATAAACTAACTCAGGAAAAAAATACAGGTACATCAGTCATGTAGCTGAAAACTGGGGCCTCCTTGGGTGGAGGAGTGGGCCCAGCTAAAGCCTCAGTAGCTGTACCTACTACCCACAATTGCCACTTCACAAATGATACAACCTTATTTCTTGTCCACTGATCTCAGCAGAATTGCTTAAGTAACCAAAACTCAAGGTATGCTGGTATTTGGGATGAGGCCACCAGGACTTTGTCAGAGTGAATGTGAGCACTCTCATAACCACATCCCACATATGCTGCCATATTAGCCACAGAGCTTGGAAATCTCCAAATATTTTAATACTGACACTACAGTAGGAACATACCAAATTGATATCAAAAGAGCATAGACACCACCTAAAGTTAAGAAAAATGACAGAAATACCAATTTGCAACGAATAGCTTAGTAAAGCTTCAGACATTTACTTAATGACCCTATTGTGAGATAAAATAATTTTCACAAATTTTCTTTTTTCTTTCTTTCTAGGCCACACTGGGTGGCACTCCGGGGTTACGCTGGCTCTGTGCTAAGAAATCGCTCCTGGCAGGCTCTGGTGGAATGCTGGAGATTGAATGCTGGGTCTGTCCTGGGTCATTCAAATGCATGGCAAAATTTCTTTTGCTGTTTTTGTTTTTCTTTTATAATTTCATTACCCCTCACCTATAAACAAGAAATATAAAATAAATTATTTCATGCCTGCCAAGGGGCAGGCTTCGGAGTAGGTGGGAAACCGGAGACAAGAGTGAAGGAAATTTTACATTGATGATGGGATCAGTGTCAAAACATGGAATAATAGCAGAAACGAATGTATTATGAGCAACTATGTAAACCCTGGTGTTTTAATAAAATAATAAATAATTAAAAAGATATGCATAAAAGAGAACTGGGTGGGTAGAAGCAGAGATAGTTCGAAGGTTAAGGCACTTGCTTTGCATGTGCCTGATGTCACATTGGTTGAATCCCGGCTCTGCAAATCTCAAACTTCGCCCACCCACCCCCACCCCCGCCCAAGCATTGTTATGTGTAACTCTAGGTACAGTTCCATTCTCTCAGTTCCATGAAAATGGGTCTTGGAAATGTGGCTTATGAGCATTTGCCTTGCCTATGTGAGACTCTGGGCTTGATCTCCCAAATCACACCGCTGTCCAAGCCTTGCTAGCGGTGGCTCCTGCAATCAACAGAACTTCACTAAAGGGAATTTTATATCCAGGAGCCCTGAGTTTCATTTCTTACTCTGTATGATCCACCAAAAACTACTGTGAGTGGTTTATAAGCATTGTGTCAGGAGCATCCCCTGAGCGCTGCAGGGTGTGAATCCAAAAACTGAGAAAAAATATTCACAAAAGGAACACCGGGTTTCAACACACATTCCTGTGCCCATGGGGGAGGCTTCTACCATTGTATTTTTTCATTTATTTTAACCTTGTCCTGGCAGAGGGGTCAGTCTGCAGAGAGTCAGTCATGCGGTCTTAGCATTTCCTTGGAAATTGGGATCTGGAGGGCCAGTGGTGCTGAATGCTGAGTTTCCTTGTGCAGAGAATTGGCATCTACTATGCTGAGCTTGCAGATGAGAACAGGGTGCAGTTGTGGCGAGACATCTGCTCAGGAGCTGGCAGGTCTGGAGGACAGCCCCGTCCGTGCAGGCTGCTAAGCAGCAGGTGACTTCAGGCAATTGAATTTTGCCCAAGATGGCAGGGTCTACATGTCCTTTGAGTTCTAATTGTTTCAACAGGTGTGTTCCATATTAAGAGAAGGTGACATTTTAAATTCTGATCAGAGGTGTGTGACAATCTGCAAATCACTGCAAAGATTTCCTTTAAAGCTCAGAGATATTGATTCCCCTTATAATTGCTATTTATATAACAGATAAAGACACTTGTAGGGCCAAGGAAATGGATTTACAGGATGGAGCATCTATGTTGATTGTGAGAGGCCTGGGTGCAAGCTCTGGTATCATATGGTACCACTGGGTTTGGGACAAGCTTCCAACTAAAAAAAAAGTTCTAGATGCAGTTGAACAAGAAGAGAAGACAAAATGCAAAGTAGAATAAAAGGTTTTCTGGGTTTCATCAAATCAAAGGGCAGGACAGGTTGGCAGGGGCTAGAGCTAAAAACAAAGGCACTGGAGATGTTTTACAGTGTCATGTTCTATTTTCCTAGGGGCCCAGTTGCTCATGCATAGCTCCATTGTGTTGACTCCATCTTGCTGGCTCCCCTGCTCTCTTTCCCCTTTAAAGGCTTTTCAGATGAAGGACTCAGACTCCAACCGCCTGGTCCTTGGGCTTTGCCCACTAGAGGCTTTTTCTTGATATTTTCGAGGTCCAGTGGAGGCTTCTTCTGCTGAGTTTTGGGTGGAAGCCCTAGTGTGTGGGGCACTGGTGGCCAGTGACAGAAAGAAAGACAGTCTCCTTTCAGGCGTTAGAGTCTAGGTGATAAGTCGCTGAATTCAGTCTCTATGGAAGTAGGACAAAGATTACTTAATAAGCTCCTCTCCTCACAGGACTGTCCCCCATTTCCAGGCCCAGCTCTCTTGGGGCCAGCAGCCTGTTAAATATTTGCATTGCTCAGAAGACACCTCAGCCACGTGCACTATAGCATCTGAGGTCAAGACATTCCCACAAGGAAAACCATTATGACCTACCTAGAACTGTTGTTCATTTCATAGGACTTAGTTACTGTTCCTATTGGCGCACCATGCAAGCTCCTGATCAGCCATCCAGGAGGACCTGGATTCTTTTTTTTCCTGTTTTTACAAAATGCCAGTTTTGTCAAGTCTGCTTGTGTGGATCTGTGGGCCCTGTGCTCTCCTTACTGTCCTCATCGATACTTGTCAGCTTCAAAGATGCATCAGCTCCCTCCATGAGGCAATAGGTGAGAGTCTTTGCATGAGGGCCTCTAGTTGGATTCTCATTCTAGTCCCAAGTCCACTGGCCCACATGGCTGTGCTGAGACCAAGTTCTGTTCGATTTCCTATTTTTCACTTAGGCTTTTGTCTGCTTATAAAATCTTCAATGTTCTGATATATCCTGTAAAAAATGATTCACTTTAGGGTCCTCCGATATTCCCAACATTTTTCTTCTTCTTTATCTACTTTTCTTCTCATCCAGCCAATCTATGACATTCCATGGCTAGTATAAAAACAACACACTACAATCTTAAATTTTAATATTTTCATCTTAATTTCCATTTTGTCTCTATAAAATTACCTTTAATGTTAGTTTTTCCAACCTAGCCATTTATCCCAAGTCCATATACTGAGCCCTTCCTAAAAGTTTTCTCAACTTAGGGTTTTCCTCTGTGTCTGGTTCTATTGGTGTTTTACTTTATAATGCTGATATCACATAGATAATAATGTACTTTCTGTGCAAATATGAAGATAGCAAGTACCTAGTCAGTAGGTGTTTGTTATATCAGTTGCCTTGACTACACTCATAGATATGCATGTGTACATGTGATAAATAATTCCTCATTTGGGAAACAAGTTATGTTGAACAAAAACAAACAATTTGCAAGACTGAACTGGGATGACAGATCCAGATAACAGATACTGACTCCCACAACCCCAGATCACAGAAAGAGACACCTCCGTTCATTCAAGTATCGACAGAACATTGACAGACCCTGTCCACTGTCCCTAGTATCTTTCATTGCTTCTCACTGTATTTGTACCTCATAAATGTTCAACCCTAATGGGGGTGATCAAGGCAGTGCTATTTCACCACTTGTATTTTTTTTATTGTGAAAATTTTGTATTTGGTCAAATTAAAATATATACCATTTATTTCCCTTGCTCAATTGGCACTTGCATGGTTATAGAAAATTCTAGACTGAATTTCTTCATCTTTAGGGACTGAGTGAGGATGATTGCACCCCTCTGAGTTTTGAACCTTGTCTCAACTACCCCTCCCTTGAGAATAATAAAAGCTTAGTCTTTGCTACATTGAGGAATATTTTTTCTTGATATTTATAATAATATTTCACAATGACAATTTTCATCTATAGAATCAGAAACTTGACAGGTCCCTTAAAAAAACTATAGATTCAAGACATCAAATTCTGAATAATTGAGCTTGTTAGATAGGAACAGTGGGGTTAAGCATCTGTGCTCTTGTATGTGGGCCAACTTAGCTCAATCTCTGGCACTACATATTATGTAGTCCCCTGAACATCAGCAGGGATGATCCCTGAGCACAGAGGACATGAGTAGGCTCTGGAGTACCACTGAGCATGGCGCTGCCCTCCCCAATCCTGAGATTTTTTCTCTTCTTCCCCTCCTCCCTCTCTCTAATCTTTTCTTCCTTCCCTCCTTCCCCTTCTTACCCTTCCCTCTCTCCCTATCCTACATCCCTTCCCTTCCCTCCCTTTTTTCCTCCTTTCCTTCCCTCTCCTTTCCTTCCCTCTCCTTTCCTTCCCTCCCTCCTTCCTTCCTTCCTTCCTTCCTTCCTTCCTTCCTTCCTTCCTTCCTTCCTTCCTTCCTTCCTTCCTTCCTTCCTTCCTTCCTTCCTTCCTTCTTTCCTTCATTTCTTCCTTCCTTCCTCCCCTCCTTTCCTTCCTTTCCTACCTCCCTCCCTCCCTTCCTTTCTTTCTTCTTCCCTTTCCTTTCCTTTCCCTTCTTTCCTCCCATCCCTCCTTTTCCTTCCTTTTCTTCTCTTCCTCCCTAATATCCCTCTTTCCTCCCTTTTCCATAGGCATTTCCTCCAGTTTCTGTATATTTTCCTAATTGGGAGTGGTATTTAAATTAATTTTTTTAGTTTGGGGCTATACTCAAATGGTGCTCAGGGGTTACTCCTGGCTCTGCATCAAGGATCACTCCTATATGTGGTGCTGGAGATTGTACCTGGGGGTTGGCCACATACAAGGTAAGCCCCTTGCTCACTGTACAATTTCTAGCCAGCCACATGGAGTTTCCTAATTATTTATATTGCTAACCTCGGAATCAGTTTTCTATTAATGATTTTCCTTTCTAGTTTTCCATCCCCTATTCTTTTTCCCTTTCCCCAACTTGCCTTTAGTTAGGATTTGCTCATTTCTACTATGATAGTTTTTCATTCCAAAGGATTACTTGTGTTTGTTCTCTGAATGTCCCCTTTCATCAGACCCCTCTCCACCTGCTATAGGTATGCAATAGCTTCTTTCTCTAAGAATACTGTTTGTGGCATTGCTTTTTAGTTTTCACTCTGAATCAGCTTTGATTCTTCTTAGCTTGCTTTTCCTATTTGTTCTTCTGGGCTTTCCTCAGGTCTTTGTGTTTTTGTGGGGACAGAGCCTATCAGAATCTCTGGCCATGTGAGCAGAATGTTGAGAGACAATTGAGTTAGATCATATCTATACACATCAGTGTATTTAGCTTTTCTTCTTGGGCCGATTAAACTATCCTGAGGGCCAGAGCCCAGCTCTCAAGGACTTTGATTTCATACTGTGGCTCTCAGCAGGAGATTTCATCTCAGCTTTGCCCAGTCAGGAACCCTCCTGTGAAATCCATTCAATGGAATGGGAGGCTGTGTGTGTGTGTGTGTGTGTGTTTGTGTATGTGTGTGTGTGTGTTTGTGTATGTGTGTGTGTGTGTGTGTGTGTGTGTGTATCTTGGTTTTAAGAGCTGGAGAGTGTCTGGGAATAGAACTGTGCCCTGTATAAAGTTTCTACATCTTATTTGAGGGAAGAGTTGGGCACCCCCCTCACAGAACAAGGGATTGAACCATGTGTCCTAAATGGAAAGTATGTGCCCCAGTCATCTGAGGCCATCTCCTTGGCCCCCTTCCTGTAAGCCCCATCATTACCTTTCCCACCCTTCAGGAGAGATGGAACCCTCATTTGCTTTCTATGTTTTTCTCTCTGTTGTTTGAGAGCTCAGTTTTCTTGATGGTTTAGCTATCACTTAGTACAAACCGTCCTGCTAATTAGTTTTTCACAATTTTCTTGCTCAGAATCTGTCTTGTTTTCTTATTCTCTGTTTATAGACTTTTAAAAGCTGACTGTTGGGGCCAGAGTACAGTGGGGAGTACAGTGGGGAGGGTCTTACATGCCTTGCACAAAACTGACCCAGGTTTTGTGGCATCCCATATAGTTCCTTGAGCACTGTCAGGTGTGATTCCTGAGAGCAAAGTCAGTAATAATCCCTGAACATGTGTCCCAAAAAGAAAAAAAAAGTGATTCTCATTTGGAATTTGGGGAGTGAGTATGGAAGCCTTTTTTTTTTTTTGGTTTTTGTCACACCCAGCGGTGCTCAGGGGTTTACTCTCCTGGCTCTACGCTCAGAAATCCCTCCTGGCAGGCTCAGGGGACCATATGGGATGCCGGTATTCGAACCACCGTCCTTCTGCATACAAGGCAAATGCCTTACCTCCATGCTATCTCTCTGGTCCCGGGAAGCCTTTTCTTTTCTTTCTTTTTTTTTTTTAATTTTTATTTTTAATTATGAGAACAAGGGTGCAAAGAAAGAGGACAAGGTAAAGTTACAGTGGAAGGACAATCACCCATAACATAATTCTCAGAAGTCCCCTTGCTGATATCTTAACTTTGAAATTTCAGCCAAAGAACATTAAGATAAATAAGACAGAATCCATGTACAATTACTTTGTCCCTCAAGTCCCCAGATTGTAACACATTATAATATTTCTTAACAGTACACAAGGCAATCTAAAGCCATAAAACTTACGTAACTCCTTAAACATTACAGGCATAGTATTTTCTTCTTCTTTCATTTATACATGCATATTAGCTTAAGTTAACCTCAATTTTAAGTGAGTTCTTTTTAAGGATTAGAGTCAAAGGAGCACAGTAAAAATGGTGTTAGAGTGGCAATTGTTGTTTGCATAGGCCACCAAAATATGAGGGACATGGAAAGAAATAACCTTGGCCTAAGTACAAAGAGACCAGACCCCTGAAGTTTCCTGGCACAAGACCAAGTCTAGGCTCCAGCAAGCTAGATCGTCCAATCCAATACATTGTCTGTAGTGCCAACACACTTTTATTTTTCACACAGTCTCTGTTGTTGGTATCATGTTTCTGTATTAAAGATCCTGGAATCTGCATATCTTACATTGAAGTCAGGATGTGGAGCATCCTCTCCTTTCACCTCACAATCAAAGGGCAATGCAGGGAGCCCTGTCCTGTAAGCAGGTCGTTGTTGTTGTTAAGTCTTCTCAGTGTTAAGGGAAGTCTCTTTTGAGCAGGTCGAAGTCTGAGCAGTGTAGGTCTTCCGTGGTAGAGGATTGCTTCCAGGTGATGTTATAGACCAGCCTGGATGTTTCGTGGATGGCTTCCCTGGTTCAGGGGAGAATGGATTATGCCCTTTCTTCTGAGGCCTGTGCCAGGTCGTTATGTCAATGTTCAGGGTGTAAGGTCCCTTTGCACTACAAGATTTGTGTATTCCAATCTCTATTAGATAGGATCTTATTTGTATGTATAGTATTTTCCCATTTTAATGTGCCTATGCAAATAAGAAGCAATGGCACGTGGTGTTATTTGGAAGCCTTTTCTTAACCTCCTCTATTACCAAAAATCTCTAATCTTACTCCTGTTATTTACCTTCCGGATTTTAGGATCTGGATATTTACAGCAGCAATGGCAAAATGGAAAACAACATTGGGATTGTTTTTATTTTTTTTAAGATAAATTATTGGGAGTTGAAGGAGGAGAATCAGCAATTCTTTTAATTTAGAATTTTTCTAGTCATGAAGAAGATGTATTTCTCCATTGGTCCTACTAATATTTTATGTTGGGTCAAGGGCTGATTGTTCGCATAAGTATATAAGTCCCAGAACCTGGTTCCATCTATGAGACATCCTGGCGATGTGATTTGGTCAGTTCCCCACCCCTCAAATCTGCACTGGACAAGGACCAAAAGCTGGAACACTGTGGAGTGTCACCAGCACCTAGCCTTCTTGAGATACTTCAGAGCTGCTGCATTTACCCTCTTCAAATGACTCCACTGGGGTGGCTGCAGATCCTAGGGTTGGACACCAATCCCTTATGATGCAGCTCTCAGCAACAGTCTGGGACCACAGCTACATGAGAGACCTAGGCAAGATAGGATAAAGAAGCATCCCAGCTAGGCTGAAGCAGGGGTCAGGGGACAAGAGAATGGCTCAGAGTACAGGGCTTTAGAACCAGATCCCACTTCAGTGGTGGTACCCTCACCTCCATTCGTCCTTGGGAAGCAGTTCTGTACTCAGATCTTCATAATGTGACAAGAAAAGTCAGACTGGGCTGCATTTAAGGAGCTGGTCAGCACCAACATGGTACATGAGACAGAGGTGGGCTGCATGGTGAAGCAGGGAGAAGAATGTGGGTAGGAGGGAGAGTCAGTAGGGCAGTGGCCCAGGGAAAGGCTCTGGTGAGGGGCTCCTCTTGGGTAAGTAGGTAAGCTGCCAGATGGAAGAGAGATGTGTGTGTGTGTGTGTGTGTGTGTGTGTGTGTGTGTTTTGAGGAGGGGTTGAAGCAGTGATGGCATGGAGGGAATGACAAGAGTGAAAACAAACTTTCCTGTAGCACAGCTTTGCTCAGCACAAGCCCCGGGGCCTGGGAGCCATCTGGCAGGGTCTTCAATTTCCCGCCCAGGAAAATGTCTGTTTCCTCCCTGCCGTCCGCTCTCCCACTGCCACCCCTGGGTGTGGGCATGATGGCACAGCGCAATTTACAGAATGAGCACATTCCCGGGACCCCACCCCAAGCCTTCCCGGTGGCCCTGTGATTTCACGGGTGACGTGTTTGGCAGGCTTCTAGAGCCCACGCACTGCTGAGAGATGTCCTGGCCCTGAGGGTTGGAAACCCACAAGGGTGACAGTCCCCACCCCTCTCTCCTCCACCCCCACAGAGTCACCCCACTGTATGTGGTCCCAGCAGGATGCTGGCAGGCACCAGGAGGAAGGGAATGGTGACAGGAAGGGCAAAATCTGATTCTTGTCCTCAAAGGTTTCTTTTTTTTAATATATTTTAGTATGTCATTCATATAGTTATTTGATTTATCTATCAGTTTGGGGACAGATCTTACCCAGTGGCCAGGGGCTATTCTTAGCTCTGTTTTCAGGAGTGACTTTTTTTTGGGGGCACACCCGTTTGATGCTCAGGGGTTACTCCTGCTAAGCGCTCAAAATTACCCCTGGCTTGGGGGGACCATATGAGATGCCAGGGGATCAAACCATTGTCCTTCCTTGGCTAGCACTTGCAAGACAGACACCTTACTTCTAGTGCCACCTCACCGGCCCCCAGGAGTGACTTTCTAATGGTGCTCCGGACATCCTGCACTATTTGTCCCTCATGTCTCTCTCTCTCTCTCCTCTCTCTCTCATCTCTCTCTCTCTCCTCTCATCTCTCTCTCTCCTCTCTTTCCTCTCCCTCCTTCTCCCTCCTTCTCCCTCTCTCTCCCTCCCCCTCTCTCTCTCATCTTGTGTGTTCACGTGTGCAATGTATTTTTCTTTCTTTTTTTGATTTTTTAAATATTTATTTATTTAAATAAAAACACATGTTTATATTTTAAAATACACATCTTCCATCATATCTCATTACATCATTAAATCAAAAAGTGTATATCAAAGTTTTTTCACTCATTTAAAATGCAGTAAAATATCTCCATACAGATTCATCACAATTGTTCATGTATCTATAGTTCTTTGTCAATACATTTAGTATAGTTCAAATTATACTTATAATTTTATATAACACATATTACATATATATCATACAATGCAATAACAGGCAAAACAAATAAAAGCTAGGATAGAATCATTAGAATAATTAATAGATGTGATTTTTTCAAACAATAGTTACTTTTTATTTTATTATTCCTATAAAATAATTTTTTATAATTATCTTTATTTAAACACCTTGATTACAAACATGATTATAAGTTGTATGATTACAGTCATGTAAAGAACACCCCCCTTCACCAGTGCAGCATTCCCACCACCAATTTCCCAGATCTCCCTCCTCCCCACCCGTAATGTATTTTTCGATTTATGAAGATTTTCTCACTGTGAGCCTTATATTGTTGCTGTAAGAGAGGCAAAGTCTGGATCTTCCTGTTGAGAGTGAACATGATGCTTTTTCTGAGAGGTGACCTCCTAACCTCAGCCCAAAAGCAGACCTTGTGTTAAATTCCAGGACCCAACCTCAGCACTCATGTGCAGAGGACGTGCTATGGTCATTGAGTCTTCTCTCTGCACCCATCAGCTCCTTTAAAATGGTTTTATTTTATTATAGTTTAGGTAGAATGTTAAAGTAGTGTTAGAGTTTATGGCATGGTTGTACAAAGTTACTGCAATCCCCACCAACAAAGTGTCCAAGATTTTCCACCAATGTTTCTAGTCCTTCTAGTCTTCTATTACTTCTAGTCGATCTCTTCATCTCCCCAACACACACATTTCTTCTTTTTAAATTAATATCTTTATTTAAACACCTTGATTACAAATATGATTGTAGTTGGATTTCAGTCATGTAAAGAACACCCCCCTTCACCAGTGCAATATTCCCATTGCCAATGTCCCAAATCTCCCTCATCCCCACCCAACTCCCGCCTGTACTCTAGACAGGCTTTCTACTTTATTCATTCACATTGTGATGATGGTTCTCAGTGTAGTTATTTCTCTAACTTTATTTCTCACTCTTTGTGGTGAGCTTCATGTTGTGAACTGGACCTTCCAGCCCTCCTCTCTTTGTTTCTGAGAATTATTGCAAAAATGTCTTTTATTTTTCTTAAAACCCATAGATGAGTGAGACTATTCTACGTCTATCTCTCTCCCTATGACTTATTTTACTCAGCATGATTGATTCTATGTACATCTATGTATAGGAAAATTTCATGACTTCACCTCTCCTGATGGCTGTATAATATTTCATTGTGTGTATGTACCACAGTTTCTTTAGCCATTCATCCATTGAAGGGCATCTTGGTTGTTTCCAGAGTCTGGCAATTGTAAATAGTGCTGCAATGAATACAGGTGTGAGGAAGGGATTTTTGTATTGTATTTTTGTATCATAGGGTATATCCCTAGGAGTGGTATAGCTGGATCGTATGGGAGCTCAATTTCAAGTTTTTGGAGGAATCTCCATATCGCTTTCCATAAAGGTTGGACTAGACAGCATTCCCACCAGCAATGAATAAGAATTTTTTTCTCTCTACATCCTTGCCAGTACTGCTTGTCCTCATTCTATGTGATGTGCGCCAATCTCTGTGGTGTGAGATACACATTTCTTGATAAAACAAGTTTTGCAATTCAAGGACCTTTCTTTCTTTTTCCTTCCTTCTCTCTCTCTTTCTCTTCTTCCCTCCTTCTTTCTTTCTTTCTTTTCTTTCTTTCTTTCTCTTTCTCTTTCTTTCTTTCTTTCTTTCTTTCTTTTTTCTTTCTTTCTTTCTTTCTTTCTTTCTTTCTTTCTTTCTTCTTCTTTCTTTCTTTCTTCTTTCTTTCTTTCTTTCTTCTTTCTTTCTTTCTTCTTTCTTTCTTTCTTCTTTCTTTCTTTTCTTCTTTCTTTCTTTCTTTCTTTTCTTTCTTTCTTTCTTTCTTTCTTTCTTTCTTTCTTTCTTCTTTCTCTTCTTCCCCTTTCTTTCTTTCTTCCCTCCTTTCTTTCTTTCTTTCTTTCTTCTTCTCTTTCTTTCTTTCTTTCTTTCTTCTTTCTTTCTTTCTTTCTTTCTTTCTTCTTTCTTTCTTTCTTTCTTTCTTTCTTTCTTTCTTTCTTTCTTTCTTTTCTTTCTTTCTTTCTTTCTTCTTTCTTTCTTTCTTTCTTTCTTTCTTCTTTCTTTCTTTCTTTCTTTCTTTCTTTCTTTCTTTCTTCTTCTTTCTTTCTTTCTTCTTTCTTTTTCTTCTTTCTTTCTTTCTTTCTTCTTTCTTCTTTCTTTCTTTCTTTCTTTCTTCTTTCTTTTTCTTTCTTTCTTTCTTTTTTTTTTCTTCTTTCTTCCTTTGATTAGAAAGTAATTAATTAATAAGTCTAATATGCACAATGTTCCAAAACCAATCAGTTTACCAGTGTTCACTTACCTCCACCCATGTTCTCAGTCCCCTTCTGCCTCCTCCTTTAGCCTGTCTTTAGCAGACTCTTTCCCCTGCCCTAGTGTCCTAGTGTTCTCTCTCTCTCTCTCTCTCTCTCTCTCTCTCTCTCTCTCTCTCTTTCTCTCTCGGTTTTTGAATCACACCTGGCAAGGCTCAGGGTTACTCCTGGCTCTACACTCAGAAATCACTCCTGGCTCAGGGGACCATATGGAATGCTGGGATTTGAACCACAGTCCTTCTGCATGCGAGGCAAATGCCTTACCTCCATGCTATCTCTCCAGCCCCTGTGTTCCCTTTTTTAACTCATTCCCCCAACCCTCTTTCTGTGGAAAGCTTTTTTTTTTTATCAAGAACAGTCTTCCTGCTCTTCATTTCTTTGGGGCTTTATTATTCCTCTACAAAGTTTCTTTATATCCTGCATCATCTAGAGTTGTCTCTCTCCTCTGACTGAATTTATTCAACATGATACTCTTCAGATCCTTTCATATAGCAGCAAATTGTATGACTTTGTCTTTTTTTTTATGACAGAATAACATTCCATTGTGTAAATGTACCATGGTTTCTTTTTTTGGCTTTTTGGGGCCAGTGATACTCAGGGGTTACTCCTGGCTCTGCACTCAGAAATTACTCCTGGCAGGCTCAGGGGACTTTATGGGATGCTGAGGATCAAACCTGGGTTGGCTTTGTGCAAGGCAAATGTCCTATCAACTGTTCCATAGCTCTGGCCCCAGTGTCATAGATTCTTTATCCACTCATCTGTTCTTGGTCTCTTGAGTTATTTCCAGATTCTGGCTATTGTTAACAGTGTTGCAATGAACATAGGAGTGCAGATGTATTTTCAGAATTGTGCTTTTGGATCCTTGTGGTATATTCCAAGGAGTTGACTTTCTGGGTCATATGGAAGCTCAATTGCTAGACTTCCAAAATGACTAGACTAGTCAACATTCCCACCAGCAGTGAATGAGGATCCCTTTCCCCCAATATCCTCACCAACACTAGTTGTTCTTTTCTGACAGGTTCCAATCTCTCTGGTGCAAAGTTGTATTTTTCCTTCTTTATTTGGGTTTGAGCCACACTTGGTGGTGCTCAGGTCTTACTCCTGGCTCAGCATTCAGGAATCACTCTTGCAAGGCTTGGGAAACCATATTTGGTCCCAGGAATTGAACCCAGGTAACTGGTGCAAAGCAAGTGCCCCATCTGCTATACTGTCCCCTACCCATGCTCATACTTCTTTTCTAGGCTCTGGCTCAATGTCTGGATGCTATCTCTATAGTTATCTCAAAGTAAAGATATTCCAATGTCAATGTATTATTTCTCTGCCTTGCTTTGCCCTGGAACATTCAGGATTGTGAATTTCACCCTAGCTTTCCTTAGCTTTTGCTGGGGCTGGTGCAGTGCAGAATGCATCCTTTTAATACACTAATGTAAGGCAGTAAAAAAGGGCTTATATGATGGAACTTGTGCCAGGGGCACAGAGTGGGTGGCCAAGAGCCCTTCTGGTGTAGCAGTGGGTCAGCATTCCTGCTACTCTAGCACAGAGTCTGCCTTCAGACAGACATTTAAAGATACGAGAATGCAATTTCAGAATGGTGGCCTCTGAGCATTGACCCCTTTGGTGGGCCCTTCAGTGACTGTCCTGGCTTCCTGCCCACCTGGCTTCTCACAGCCTCAATCCACTCAACAACACAGAGGGACCAACTTCCCCAAGAATGATTCATCCAGGCAGGACCATCCCAGGCAGCCTTTGGAACTAAGTGCTGTGTCACAGTAATGGTGCACTGCAGGGGTCCTAGAACTGTCCCACTAAGGCTTCAATGTCCTGGGACAGAGGGCAGTTGATGTCCCCAACAGACACTGCCTCATGGAACTCTGTCCCATGCCTCCAGGCCTGTTCCTGGTGCCTTTGCTCTCTTCAATCCTGAGATACTCATTGCAAAGCCTTGCTGGGTCTGGTTCCTGGCAGCATAGCTGTGGCGCCCCTGAGTCTGCCTTCTGAGGAGCCCCCGTGCCCCAGCCCTGCCCTTGCTGACTCACTGTTTTCGCCCTTCAGGCTGCAGATCTCACCACCAGCTGCAGCTGAGGAGTGAGGCTGAGTGGAAAACCAGCTCTGCCCTGGCTCCAGGTATCCATGTCACCCATGAGCTTGGAGGACCCATAGACCACTGGCTCCCCAGGGAACCCCCCACTCTGAATGCTAGTCCCTAGCTCTCATTAGAGGGCAATGTTTTGCTCCCTTGTACCTTTAGAGCCCACATTCTGCATCTGTCCCTCTCCTTCTGGCCGACTTCACTTAGCATGATCCCAACCAGTTCCATCCACAAAGCATCCAATTGCATGATCTCATCTTAGAATGATGAGACTCCATTGTGTCTTGATACCCCAGTCTCCTTATCCCATGATTTGATCTTGGAACTAGACTTTAGGGCCCATCACACTGCAGCATCACAGATGCCACAGGCCTAAAATGGATATAAGGTTACATAATCAATAAGCTAGTCAATATAACAGGCTTATAATCTATGCAACTTCAATCTTGTTTCTGTTACAAAAGGATGAAATTCTTTTGAATTTTATTGTTGAAATTGATAAAATTCTCACCTATCGTGTGTCTTTTTATGGGCATGTGGTGAGTGACAAGGACTTTACCACTGCAATCATTTAAAAGTAGAAGTTGGTGGCTCTCGGTGCTTCCACCATGCTGTATAAGTGCCACCACCATCTTTCCAGAATGTACTCATCATCTCAGACAGAATCTCTGAAGAGATTCAGAGTCCTCACTAAAGAGGAACCTTCCTTCTTTACAGCCCTGGCAACTCTATTCTTTTTTTTTTTTTCTGAGAATTATTGCAAAAATGTCTTTTATTTTTCTTAAAACCCATAGATGAGTGATAAGGCAACTCTATTCTACTTCCTGTCTTTGGCCCACCTCGTGGAACTCAGGTAGGGCATGAACTAGGTAGTGTACACACTAAATCTTGGTGAAGGGCTGTGTATGAATGCAAGGGATTTTGGACTTCCACAGGGATAGGAGTGAACTTGCTAATTCCATGTATATGAATAACTATGAAAACATAAAAAAATTTTGCTGTTTTCTTCCAAAATATATCTATAATCGTTTGTTTGTGTTATTTGTTAACTCTAAAGAGCTATTATTGAAGAGATCTGTGCAAGAGAGATGATTTCCAAGAGCGATTCTGATAGTCATTAGGTCTCAGATTTAAATAACTGGAACTTCATGACAGAATTCACTTAAAAGTTTATTCAAAAGAAAAAAATGGAGTACTTGGGGGGATGACTCAAAGGGCTGGAGTGCAAGCTTTGGATGTGGAAGCCCTGGGTTTGATTCCTGGCACTGCTGAGAGCAGCATCTTAGGTTGGCCTGTGTGAGCCCAAAAGCTAAAAAGCAACAACAGCAACAACTGAAAAATTGGAAATTTGGGGCCTGAGCGATAGTACAATAGGTATGGTGCTTGTCTTGCATGTGGCCAACTGGAGTTCTATCTCTGGTATCCCATATGGTCCCCAAGCACTGTCAAGAGTAATTCATGTGTGCAGAGCCAGGAGTAAGCCTTGAGCACACACCCCCCAAATTTGAGGTTGGAATGTGATTCGGGTAGCAGGACAGAGGAACTCAGTGAAGCCCCAAGTTTTATCCCTGCTACCACATGGTCTCCTAAAGCTCCACTGTCTGCCAGAATACTGCCAAGTATGGCCCCTGCAGTGACAACAATAACAGAAACAGCTGCTCAGGACATTACGACTTAAATGCCTGATTCTATTACTATCTATAATTTCCATAAAGATGTTTCTGTTTGACAAGGTCAGTTATGTAACATAACAATCCACTTGCTACCAGGTATTAAACCAAGCAGGCCGTGTCTACAAACCAGAAGAATAGAAGTTTGAAGGTCAGAAGACAGTCTTTCATTTCATTCCATATTACCATATGCCTTCCAGCACCAATGTGTTGATGTAGTGTAGCTTCCTAACCACGATATTAATGTGAAGCTGCTATGCTCCCTAACCTCATTATAATGTGGAGATAAGTTAGAGACATATGAATAAACCTCTAAAAAGATATTGCTGAATAGTATATTAAACAGGGATGGAGAAATAGTATAGTGGCTAAGGTGCTTGCTTTGCATGAGACCAACTCTAATGTGAATGACTCTGTTTCAAATCCTAGCAGATCTTATATAGTTTGCTGAGCACTTCTAGAAATGATCCCTGAGCACAGAGCCAGGAGTAAGCTTTGAGTACCAAATGAGAATGGCTCAAAAAAGTGAAAAGACAAAAAAAAAGATGATGAGAATCCAGAGGACCTTTCCTTATGAGTCTGAGCCCTGCTGCATTCATGGAGTTATAGGGTCTTCTAACCAACAATTTATACATACTCTAGATGCTAGTCCATGAAGCATGACATTTCCACGGAATGTTAAAATAGGAGATGGGGGCCAGCAAATATGCTATTTGTTTCTGGCAGTAGAAGACAATCTTATGCGCTGTATAAGGTTGAGATGTGAAGATGAGCAAATGAGATCCTGTCCACAAGTGACTTTGATGAAGATTGGGGAGAGAGCTGTGGAGAGCAGTACAGTGTGTTAGTCTGGGTTGGACATAGTTACATGGTATCTGGCTATGGCTCACTGCAGCTGCCTTAGCTAACTGGGGTCTTGATTCTTCCCATTATGTCCAAATTGGCTCTCCATCCTTCTTGGCCCAGCAACCAGGCAGTCAGCAGTCATCAGTTAGATTTTCTGCGGAGAATGGGAGCTTTTGCTTCCCAAGCAGCATAGACTAGAACTTCTGGGAATGCTCAGTTGAGGCTGAGCAAAAAGTTGCAATGAATTTAGATCCCAGAATAATGTTGTTTTGTCCATCTTCCACTGGGTTCTTCCTACTCAAAACAGAGCAACATTGAGTACATTGAGTCATAAAATGATACAGTTAGCGAACCTGCTGCCCACATGGGCTGTCAGGTCTCAGTTAAGCTGGTGGCTGTTGGTGCCTTTTGGATGAAACTGGAGTAAAAAGTCACCAAGTGTTTGTCACCAATTGGACCTCAAAGATTGCTTCTATTTCTGCAAGTTAGAAACCTTCTAGTCCCCTTCCTTCCCTGTGCAGTTGTGGGTTTATTTGCCCTCTGGAATGATGGCATTGGTCGCTGGGAAACATTACTTCCTTTTGGGGGATGTAGGTCCTTCCACTTGGGACCTTGAGGTGGGCTGCAAGGCTGAGATAGCTTTCTGGAGCATGTCCAGGTGGCTGGCTCAGCCAGAGGATTTTCTTTGGCAGAAGACAGCTCAGGCTCTTGCCTGATGCCAAGCAAGCCAGGTGCAGTGAGCTCACTGCATTCCGTGAGTCCTGGAGCTGGGAACTGGGCGGGAAGTGGGGGCTTGGGAAGGCGCTCAGGGTTCCAGGTTGCAGTTAGCAAGGCCCTGCCAGTGGAGACAGGAAATCTGGACTTTCAGACATTGTGTCATATGACTGTTGACTTGGGAAGAGTAGGTTACGCAGAGAGTCTGGGTACCTACCAGCATCTTCTGGGAGGGTGTCCTAGCTGGTGCAGGCTGCCCTGCACAGACTTGAAGAACAGATATACATCCAGATGTGTGTCTAATATAACACCTTCCCTAGCTCCTATCTTGGGTTCTCCAGTGAGGTGAGTGAGCCAGGCTCAGACAGAAAACACAGAACATCAGGGTCCTGGGCCCCCATAGCCCACCTTGATTGTGACACTCTCATTCTTACACACAGGGGAAACTGAGTCAGGACTCTAACCAAATGCTATCTCCTTCTATGTAAACAAGGGAAAACAGCTTGGGAAACAGAGGGAGCAAAGCTGAGAAGGACAGAAGCATTTAGCCCAAGAGATCAGTATGTTTGTCTAATGATGGTCCCAAAGGCCAAGAACAGCACCCACACTCTCCCATTCCCACCATTCCCAAAACTGGGGTCTCACTGAGTCCTATTAACTCATCCTGGTGTCTTATAGACATCTCCAGTTCTGTCTCTCACAGTCCTAATGAGACCCCAGTTCGGTGCTGGACAAGAGTTTTCTGTTTCTTGTTTCTAGACACCTAAGTCTGTCTGTCCTTACTGAGTCCCAAGGGATGACTCTGGTCTACACCCTTCTTCAGCCCCTCAGCCTTTCTCCCTGCTTATGGTTTATAGACCTCAAATTCTTTTCTGATCTAGCTCCCTCACCTTTCTGTTTCCTTCTATTTCTTGTTCCACCTCCATCTCCATATCAGGTGGCTCTTTCTCAAATCTTGAATTTTTTTTTTTGGTAGTTTTGGGATCACATCTGGTGGTGTGCTCAGGGCTTTCTCCTGCCTCTGTGCTCAGGGATCACTCCTAGAAGAAGTCAGAAAATGTTTTGTGGTGATCACCTGCAAGATTGGTCATCTGCCTGTTTTAAACCTCTTAAACTTCCTAGCTCCAGACCTTGCACGTCCTAAACTTAATATCCTGTCCTTTATTCTGGGGTGTGTTTTTCGAAGGTTCTCATCACTTCTATCAGGGAAACAACAAGGTACATTTCTGACTTCAAGGCCCACTCAAACAACAACAACAACAACAAAAAACAACAAAAAACAAAACAAAACAAAAAAACAAAAAACGGCATGGCGACAGTGGGAGAAATTGTGGGTGAGTCTACTTTGGAGTCAGAAGGTGTTTGTAATATGACACTAGTCACAGGTTAGAGATTATTGTCCTGCCTCAAAGATCACTAAGGGGGTTCTAAAACCTCCCCACAGCATAACAAACCTTTAGAGAAGTGTGGGGTGGGGGTGTTGGGTTGGGTTGAAACTCATTAAGCAATTGTTAGAAGTGACTCTTTGGAGAAGAATGAAATTCTTGTGATTTGAAAATACTTTTTTAACTAGACGTACTTACGTATTATTAGAAATGAACAGATAATGCACCAATTTTTAATTTAGCATATTAAAAACATCCAGGCTAACAAAATGTAAAAGCTTTAGGCAAAGTGGTAAAAATATTTGCAGTTATACATGACAAAAAATTACCATTCTTACGATGTAAAGAGCTCTTTTAAAATAAAGAGGAAAAATGATGAACTACCCATTATAATAGGAGCCAAGGGCACAAATAAGAAATTAGTAAAAAAAGAAATAATAGTGGCTAGAATTATGGAAAACTCTGTCTCATTAATAATTTGCACTGAATCACTGAACCAGTTAGCTGAGAACTGTGTGTGTGGGTTAGTATGGCTTCTTGAACACCACTTGAGACCCCCCCCCAGAAGAGAGAGATGGAATGATATCAATATTTGACAAAATTATTCATACGACTCTAATATTTTAAATTTATTCACTATATACAAAAATAAGTATCTGTAGTAAACTCAGACATGTTTAGATACTATCATAAGGAACGTACATTGCTAAATTAATTTGTTAGGCCATTTGATAACAGCAATGTGCCCTTACAAATTCGTGTATGTTTAGACACAGGAATTTCATTTTGCACATTTTTTGTTTTTGGACCACATTCAGCAGTGCTAAGAGCACCTTACTTCTGGCTCTATGCTCAGGGGACCATGTGTGGTGCTGAGGATTGAACCTAGGTCTGCTGTGCGCAAAGCAAATGCCCTACCTGATCATTTTATCTCACTGACCCCTGGAAATGTGTGTTTGAAGGATTTTAGGAAAAATCTCCTCTTTGAGGTTATTAGACACTTGGTGTCCATGGAAACTCACTTTCAAAAGCAAAGTATGAAGCAAGAAGGACTTCTCAAATCTGGGAACCCATGTTAGAAATGGGGTACCCTATGAAAGGACTACTTTAGGGATTAAACAATTGTTTGTTCTTCTCTGGAATATGTAGGAAGTTACACCTTGTACATAGCTTCAGCTTTTCAATTCTTGTGTTTGAATTCCCCTAAGTGACTTCAATCCATTATTAACACTGGGGCCAAAATGGGATCCGAGCATCCCATAAAGACCCCTGAACATCGCCAAGAGTAATTCCTGACTGAAGATCCAAGAATAACCTCTGAGCATTGCCAGATGTGACCCAAAAACAAAAAAAGTGAGAGTTCAAAAACAAACAAAAAAAGAGAGAGTTCAAGATGTATAAATGGGAAATTATGGCTTCAGTACTGTGGAGGTTGGTGGATGTCACTTCCTGAGTCTTCAAGATGTAGGGGAATTTTTGCCAGACAGGCTGAACATGAGGGCTAAAGGTAGGCCCTATCCATGGTGGGAAATAAGAGTGCCATGGTGATTAGATGTCAAGGGTGAGGAAATAGTATAAATGAACTCTTTCTACACTAGACACTTGGAAATCTTAGTGGACCCAGCAGGATTCTTGCTATAGCTGGACTAGACCAGGTCAAAAGCAGGCCCAAGGTGGAGATCTAGTCACAAACAAAGACCCAGTGAGCTTCATTAACTGTGTCAAGGAGAATTTCTGTGACCCAACAGGACCCTTGTGCCTGCTGAAGCCATAGCACAGCAGTAGGTTGTTTGCCTTGCATGTAGTTGACCCAAGATGGACCTAGGTTTGATCCCCAGTGCCCCATATGATCCCCCGAGCCAAGAGCAATTTCTGAGCACTTAGCCAGGAGTAACCCTTGAGTGTCACTGGGTGTGGCACAAAACAACAACAACAAAACCCAAACAAACAAAAAACCAACATAAACCATTGCCGAATGGTCAATAAAATTTAGAAACAAAAATTAATAATAATGATTTTTAATAATAAAAATGCCCTCTCACAGGAGATGATAACCAAGTGCAACATTTGATCTTGGATTAGATGTTGATCAGAATTTATCATTATTTATTAATTTATTTGGGGGAAATTGAGACAGTGCTTTTGATGCTTCTCCTGCTCTGTGGTGGAGTTTAGTGGACAATATATAGTGCTAAGGATCAAACCCGATTTGACTGACGAAAAGGAGTCTTAATCCCCCTAACTGACCCAGAACTTAAAACATTTTTTCCATTACATTTTCAAATAGTGAGACTGACTAAAATCTAGATTTAGTTTGAATAATACGTATTGATGACAATTTCCCAATTTAAAACATTTATGTAAGAGAATGTCCTTGTTTTTGGAAACAACCCCTGGAAAATTCAGGGGTGAAATAATAGAATGTGTTCAGCTCATTTTCAAATGATTCAGGAAAAGGTCACATTATAGACAGGAAGTAAGATGGAGCCACTAATGAGAATTTTTACATTTAAGTGAAGACATGCGTAATTTTTTGGAATCTTTGGAATCTAAAATTATTTGAAAACTACAGTTAGAAAACACGATGAAAAAGAGAAAAAAGAGCCATCCAAACAAAAGATTGAGACAAGGGCCCCTTCCCAAAGAAGGTCTTCGGATGGAGGCTGCTTGCCCAATCTGTAGTATGGAGCCTGATTACTGTCTTGCAATTGTCTTTAGCCTTGACTCTCTAAAGCTCCCCCTTTTCCTCTCTTCTCATCCAGGAGTACTGGCCACATCAATTCCCTTCCCTCTTCTTTCCCTGACCCTTCCCTTGGCTGTGACTGTCATGATGGGGAATCAGAGACTTTGGGCTGTGACCCGAGCTTGCCTTGTCTTGTTCTGTAAACCTTTTGTGAATGGCAGCGCTCAGGTTAATAGCTGTTTCCTTTAAAACTCTTCTATAACATCACTGAGGCAGACCTTTTGTATTCTGATTGCTTTTGCTTTGATGAAAGTTTGGCTTTTGATAGTTAGGTTGAGTAGCCTGAGGCTCACGAACTGGCCTCCTCTCATAGCTCCTGGCATAAACCCTTGGTTACACAGCTTCAAACACCTGCTCTGAACCAACTGTGCTTTTACATAGAAGAAGGGAGTGAACCTTTCCCGTATATTGATTATTATTTTTGTTGATGTGGCAGAATTCACAATATTGTTAATCATATTTTTTCATGTATACATTGTTCCAATACCAAAGAGCCTGCTCTCCTTATTGTCCCCTACCCTTTTCCCATGTCAGCTCAGTTTGATAAACAAAATCTTCAGTTCTGATGACATTTGTTCGAACCTTGCTAATTTAAAAGCACCTCTAATTTAGTGCACACAGCTCTTAATTCTCAAACAAAAGGCCTTTTCCATGGTAGCCCTGCCTTACTTTCATTGCCAAACTTCGTTTTATTGGCAGGCATCATGATATTCTAGGGCTGCTCTCAGTTGCAACCAGGCTTCTTTGAAGCAGTTTTCACCACCTGGGAAGGCCTAGTAGTCCTCCAAAATTGGCCCAAACCTTAAATGAAAGTAAGTGAGGAAAATAACTTTGTGTGTGTGTGTGTGTGTGTGTGTGTGTGTGTGTGTGTGTGTGTGTGTGTGTGTGTAGTGGGGGCAGACAACCTAATTGATGGGACAGACAACTTAATTGATGAGGCAGACAACCTAATTAGGGAAGGAGAGGATCCCGAGGTAACTGGGATCAGGATTTTATTTGCTTCTCCAGAAGCCTGACATCTTGAGTCTGAAAACATAGTTTTTCAGGACATATCTCCCCAGATTTGCATCTATGTATCTGGAAAGGGTCAAATAATGTTCAAAGTGTTAAATGAATGACATGTCCGAGGAAAAGCAAGGCCTCTCCGTCAAATGACATCGATTCACCTGGCTTCCTGCTCTCTCTTGTCTCTTTGCTGTTACATCCAGAGCACTTCCACTTCGTTCTGAACATGGTACCTTGAAATGAGTATTTACTGTATGAAGGACTTGGACTATTTAAAAGAAAAACTCAACTAACAGTGGAGCAAGTGCCATGCCAAAAGGTCTCCAGATATATATGTGAAAATCTTGTGGTAGCTATCTTCAACAGTAAAAGACACTCAGCAGACAGGCCCACTGTCCTTTCATCAGTAGAGGCTCAGAATGAGGACGAGAGGGGATGATTCCCTTTTCCAGCCTCTTTGGGCGTGGTTCAGCTAAGCCTGTGTCTTTGGGGGGAGTCTAAAGACATCAAACTTTCCCCGGGAGGAGTCCCGGACAAAAGCTTCTGACACCCCAGACATAGCACCAGGGTGACTGGACAAGAGTTCCTATACTTGTCAGGAGCGGAGGGCTGGGTTGCGACCATCTCCAGGGCGCATGGGCCTACCGATGACCAGAGCGTGTGCATCAACGTGGCCTTGCATGCCTCCGCGCGCCTTCCCTCCGGGGCCAAGCAACTCTGCTTTAGGATCTAAAGGGTCCTTAGAGGTTTGGGTCACTGTGGCCCAGGGCTTCGTGTCCCATCCAGACGCTCCGACTGGCTGGAAACCTGGGGGCGGGGCTGGCTGAGTGGTTTTATCCCTAAAGCTGAATCCCGCGCGGTCCCTCCCTGGGAATGACTGATGATGGATGGCCCCGGGCCCGACGCTGGCCAGGGGGCCCCTGACCCCCAAGGGTGGGGAAAGACCCTGCAAACAAGCTTGCCCACGGGGATTCGGAGGCCCTGGAGAAATGTCCTACTGAGCTCGCTGTAATTCCGAGAGCATTTGGGAAACTTCTCGTCCCCACTCCTTGCTTTCGGGAGCTTTCGGGTGGGAAAGCAGATGCTGAGTCGTCCTAGTCCCTCCTCCCCCTCACCGGACTCTGTAAAAATAGCCGTGCTCCCGGGCCACCGAGCCAAGCTGTCACCCCACTAGCCTGGGTCGGGTCGGGTGTGGACCTAAAAATACCCAGCGGGTTGGAGGCAGCCTTGTGGTCCGGGTGCGGGCGGGTCCGGCCGGGCCGCAGAGGGCGTCTGGAGACCGGGGAAACGCCGGCTGCCGGCCCCTCGCTGTCCCTTTAAATCCTGGAGGAGGCAAAGGGGAAATAAAGGGAAGAAAGGAAAAAAAAAGACACGGAGCCCCGAGCGGATGGTGGTCCCGCCCGGTCCCCCCACACCAACCCCCGCGCCGCCCTCGCCGGCGCCTGTCAAAACAGAACGGAGGCGCGGTGTTGGGGCGCAGCAAGTGCGGGGTGGCAGGGAGGAAAGAGGGCGCGAAGGCGGGGGCGGCGGCCGCAGACATCCGGGCCCTTGAGCCCAGTGCACCCCCGGAGCCGGTGGCGCGGGCGCGGGGCGCGGGGCGCGGGGCTGACAGCCGCGGCGCGGGAGGCGGAGCGCAGGGAGGGCGGAGCTGCCCGTGGTGGGCACCCGCCGCGCACCCGCCCGCCTCCAGCCCCGCCACGAGACTCTGACAGCCGCGGGGGCACCGGCACCGACGCCCCAAGGAGGACCAGAGAGAGCATCGCGGCCCGGAGCCAAGTGCGGGCGGCGCCGCGCGCGGGGCTGGCGGTGCGCGCGCGGAGGTGAGTGTCGGTCGTTTGGCGCGCGGGGGCTCCGGCTGCGCGAATAGAGATGAGAGAGAGAGAGAGGGTCTGGGGTCCCCCAAACCGCGGCCAGCTAGCTGCCCAAGAGGGTAGGGGGGTCTCGGGGCTCGGGGACGTAGCGTGGGCATCGCGGGCACCGGAGCGCTCGAGCGGGCATGGAGCGGTCGGTTGCTAGGAGAGGCCGGCGGTGGGTCCGCGCGCTCCAGGGCGCAAGGCAGAGGTGGAGGTGCCCGGCGCGCGGCGGGCAGGAGGCGGGGGGCTGCGGTGGCCATTCCGGGGCTCCGTGCGGCAGCCATGCGACGACAGGGGGCGGGAGGCGGAGGTTGGGAGGAGGGGAGAGCCAGCGGCGAGCGAGCCGGCGAAGCGGGCGCCGCGCCTCCTGGCTGGCACCGTGGCCCGGAGAGAAGAGAAGAGAAGAGAAGTGGTGCTGCGCGCGGGGCTTGCGAGGGAACTTGTGCGGCCTCGGCTCGGCGGCGCCTTCGGGCCGGGCGCTCGGAGCGGGCCCGGAGGCAGCCACAGGTGGTTCCTGCCAAAAGTTTTCCGGCGCTTATGCCAGAAAAGCGCGAGCGCGTTTTGGAAAGCGATGGTTTTCACTTGACACGTTGGCACCCACCCGAGACCTCGCTTTATCTTATCTCGAAGCTCGGGAGAGAGGAGAATGGTTAAGTCTGGGAGGAATCCCTTCTGTCGGCGACGCGACCCCAAAGGCTTGGTGGCTGCTCCTTGAGGGACGCTCAGCCGCCGTGGCTGTCAAATTCGCAAGTTGTTGAGGCCGTTGTGCGCCCGCACACGCGTCCTCCGTGCCCAAGCCAGCTAGCGGGTCCTTGCGGTCCGCTTGGGGGCAGCGCGGGGTCTCTCGCCTGCTACCCGCTCGCCCTGGAGGCGCGCGTCTTTCTGCGTGGTGCGCGCATCTCTTCTTGTTTGGGCATCATAAAGGTCTCTCTCTCTGGCTGCTGTGCGGCTTTGGGATTCGGGCTGCGTGTCTGATTTCTCTAGGACGGCATTTGGAGCAGCCCAAGGAAAGCAACATTCCCGGATCCCTTGAAATCTGCAGAGCGAGCAGTAGTGGAGGTTGCTGGAGGGTCCCAGGTGGGAGGAGAGGCTGGAACGTGTGCGGCCCTCGGGAGCTACGACCACTGAGGTGCCTGGAACCTTTGGGACGCAAGAAAAAAAGAAGGTGGGAAGGAAGACGCCTTTATTAGGAGAGGTGTGCTGTGGGCAGCTCGAGGTGGGAGGCTCAGAGAAGTCTGGGGAGGGTACCTGACGGTTTGGTTCGGTTCCTCCTGGGCCAGATTGAGGAATCCAGCGCAGGGAGGTTTGAACCAAAGGTTTACTTACTTGCTGCACTGATAATAGATTATCTCCGGGAGCGGGCCTGATACCACCTGGGGCTGGCAAGTCCGTGCAGCATTCTACAATAGTTGGAAACACGCTCCTTCCTTCTCCTGCTCCTATTTTTTTGTTCTCCGACGTCAGCCCCTCACCCCAGCAAGTCCCTGAGTAGAAAGTATGCTCTTTGCCTTGAAGAAGGCCACAGAAGTTTGGAGCAGAAGGAAACCCTGGGTGTTCAGGATGCCCATTTCCCAGATGAGCAGACCCAGGCCACATAGGGAGTGTGATCTGTCACAATGGCTTAAAGACCTAGGGGCCCACAAGTGGTATGGCCTCCAGGCCGCAGGGAGAGTGTTCTTCACAGGCCTTGTCTTTGGAGACCACCCTCATGTCCACCACAGGCTCATTATCTGTGTGCCCCACCTCTGTTTGCTCTGGCCAGGAAAAGTGTCTCTCCTCTGTTCCCCATACTTGGCTTTAAAAGATCAGGGTTGACACTGAAGATTTTATTCTGTACCACCACCCCAACTTTTCTTGTGCTGTTGTGGCCCCCTCAATCCCTCAAACTCCTGCTGCAATAGAATGTGGCTTGATTAGCCAAGAGAAGTTTGCAGCTTGCCTCTCTGGGAAGCACCCTCTTTCCGCAGGATGCGAGGGCTCTGCTTCCCTGGTAATTAGGTTTTACAGATTTTTTTGAAAGGGAGCCCAATTCTGGATCAATTACACTTGGATACGAATGCTGGGCTGTTGTGGAGACCAAATGAGAAAGATGAGCAATTATCTGGGGGTGTTGGAATAAATGTTGTTATGAGTATTTGACACAGCTATTAGACATCAATGAGTGGGTTTTCAGTAAATGTTTTTTTTTTCTTCTAACGCTGTATTTTATTGAGCAAACAAAATGTCTTAATTAAAAAGAACAGCAAGTTGGCACTTAGATTTTAGCCAGTAGCTTTTTTATTTTTAACCAGCGTGTATGGGCGGGAAGGATTTGAATGATAAACAGAATGATTGTTGGGAAAAATCTCTTTCCCACAACCATTTTAAGATCCATTTTAAGTTATATCATTTTTGTTTATGAAAACGAGAACACTAATAAAGAACTTTTCCCTCTGAACCTAAATGTGAGTGTACTACTGTATTCTTCTGTGGATAGTATCATATACAGAACCATATTTAATTACAATAAGGTGGGGATGACTTCATGCTTATCCACCAGGAATGACTTCTAATAAAGAGTCATTCATGTATCTTCCTGCCTTCAAGGGAATGTGGTACCATGAACTCAAGACTAAAGCAATGTCACCCAGCAAACATTTTTGCTCGTCAACAGATAAGAGTCACCGTTCCCTTAGCTTGAAGTTTCCTGGAGAAGAAGCCCAGTACTAGTATCACAGCGATAATCCATTTTTGCTTTCTGATAGCCCCTGTAGCCTCCCTGACATGCTCATCTCTTCAGCACCCCCAAGTGCCACACAGCTCAGCTCTTTGTTCTTCTCACAAAAGGTGGAAACTGAGGCAGAGTGTGGGGAGGACTATTTCCGTCCCTTTCCCCACTGTTGGTGGATGCTGAGCATGCAGTATGGGGTTCCTATACTTAACAGGTATCAGAGCTCCCACCAGTATTGCCAGCCCTGATTTCTCTTTAGCACAGAGGCATGTGGGGGCTACTGTGATCTGTGGGAGGCCATTCACTGCAGCGGGCACAGTACCACCTTAGGGGTGAGAGGTCATGTCCCTCCTGCAGGCTGTGGGAACTGGAGGGAGAAGGGATTAGCTGGCTGGGGTGGAGTGTGGGACCCAGAAGCCAATGTAGACAGGAGGACTCCAAGCTATTTATAAACCCTCCTCTCCTGGGGAGAAGAGACTCCAGGGGCTGGAGCAGCCCAGTCTGCTGCCAACTGCTCCCCAGAAGAACTGGGGGAGCCCCAAGAACCCACCCATAGAGCAGGCATGGCCTGCTCAAGAGTGAGGGTCTGGTAGTAGGGTTGGAGGTGGTCTTTGGGGCCTCTGGGGATTGGTCGTCCTCCTTGGAATTTTGGGTATGTGAATTTCCTCTCACCACAGTGGGAGGAAATAGAAGCCATGGCTTCTATTTGCATAAAATGGGTCACACCCCAGATATCTTCAAGTGTAGAACACAAGGGCCTGCTCAAGTGGGGGTGACTGGCATTTCTCAAAAAGGCCAATGATTTTTATGGCTGGTGGTGCCAGACTCTGGGGTGCTAGTTGAGTACTTTGAGGTGCACCCAAGCTCTCTCCCTCCTCTCTTCCTCTGACTAGTGCCATGGCTGCTCTCCCTCACCCTGCACTCTCTTTGTCTTGAAGGAATAAAGAGCTCCTGCCCTCCCACCTCTTACCCTTCATTCTCAGACTCACCTTGTTTGTATCCTGCTTTGGGAAGGGCCACCGGAAGTTGTTGGGGCAAGGTGGTGATCATCTCTCCATTCCACATGACACCCACTAGAGCCATTCCTGGGGCTCACAGCAGCTGTTCAGGGGGAGGAATAGTGCTGGAGCTCTTGGCTACCCTGGCTGTGGCATCCCATACAGGAGATTTTGGGCCCGGGGTCCATATTGCTCATCTCTTCCACACTCCACATGTTGGGCAGCAGAGGTGGGTGTGGGTGGTGAGTTTGCTGCCCACTGCCCACAGCTGTGCTCCCTGTGGGGGAGGTCAGGCTGCATGTAGCACGTGGAGATGAAAAGACAAGGTTCATGGGTGCTGGGACTGAGCACCCAGTCATGCTTTCGAGGGCTAAAGGCAGAAACCTCTTCTGGCCCTGACTCATTGGGGTTGAAATGAGGTTCTTAGAAGAAGAGAAGGAGCCCATTTCTTTGCTTACCCCATTCAGGGTACCCCATTGAGTACTTTCTGCCCCTCTGCTCCCTGGATCCAACTCCTTATTCCCAGGACACAGGACCCTGATGTGTTTCTCTCCTATTTGTGGCGATAACTACCAAGTAATGCTCAGGAGGTCCATAGGCCTTTCTGGGTGATGTTTGTCCCACAGGAGGTGGTGCTGGGGATTCCTGAGGCCACCCCAGTGATGCTTAGGCACCAGGTGGTGCTGGTAATGGAACTGGGACCTGTCACATGTAATGCATATACTGTCAGTACTGTACCACGTCTCTGTTCCTGCTGTGTTTTTCCAGCTGTCCTCCCTGTCTGCTGTGGCCATCTGCTGCCAGTTCCTCCATGTCAAGGAGGGCTCCATAGGAGCAGCAGCTCTGTGGATTCTCCTCTTATCTAACATCAAATCCCCTGTGATAGTGGGGCCATACCTTCTTTGCATGCTTGGCTCTGCCCACACCTTAATGGTGCCTGGCATTGGGGAAATAGGAGGAGATCAGCTCTATCATTGAGATCCTGGGAGAGGATCTCAGACCCAAAGTTTTCCCTCTCTCTTCAGCCTAGAGGCAGAAGTTCATGTTGCTCTAAGATGGTCCAGTGGGAAGGAGAGGAATCTTCCAGCAGAGTCCTGGTCAAGTGATGCCCATGACCCCCAAGAGCTGGCTTGGTGCAGGGGCCTCCTTTCAGGTTGATGTTCTGTATGGAGGAGCTGTGACAGAGGCCCCACTTCCAGAAGGAAAGTTTCTTTAGTGCAGAGGTCCCCAAAGTTGGCCTACTGCCCCCTTTTCAGAAAAATGAGCCCAGCAACTCCCCTCTGAAAAATCTCCTTTCTTTAAGTGAACAAACAGAAAGTGTCTCCTCAACACACACTAGAACTACTACAGCTCATGCTCCCCAGTTGCACCAGAAGCTACTACTGTTCCCCCTCACCCATCCAGGATTGTTCCAGCTCCTGTGGGATCACGGGATACCTTCTACCTTGGGAAATGCAGCAGCTGCCTGTTTGGTTCCCATGTCCCCACCGGGCTCCCCTTTCCTGACTCTGTTTATTTACCTCTTCGGTGAGCCAGAGCTCAGAGGCAGTGCCAGCCCCTCCATTCCCTCCTTGGAGAGGCGGGAACGTGTGATTTTTCCACCAGTCCCATTCATTCACAGCCACCTCAGCACAGCTGTGGACAGCTGGCTGCCAGTGTGGAGGCGGGCAGGGCTTGTGGCAGGGCCAAGGGGCGAGCTCCGCCCAGCAGGAGTGGGGAGTTTCATTTGTGCTTCACACCCTGCGGATTCCCAAACTCCACTGAAACGGTGCCTGTAAAAACAGATTCAGGAGGAAATTGAAAAACTATTAGCATGCTGCGAATTTTCGGATTCTAAATGCAATAAGAGGTATGATGGAAAATTTGGAGAATAGGGAAAGGTGTCACACTGCAGCGAGACAACTGCCTCTCCCCTTTGAGTGTATTTCCTTTCAGCTTTCTTCTTTGCCAACACACATGTAAGTGTGTGTGTGTGTGTGTGTGTGTGTGTGTGTGTGTGTGTGTGTGTGTGTGCACCCAAGGTGCAGTTCTACTCATAAATGAAACTTGGGTTAGATAGAATTTTCAAAGACTTCTCAAGCCTGCGTCTTCTTTTCTGGGGCTCCGAAGTGGTGCTTGGGAGACCCGGGGGTTCTTTCTCTCAGTGATGATTCTCAGCCAATCACACATAGCCAGAGTCCATGGCTGTGATACTGATTTTCTTTTATTAAGTAGGTAGTTCCTTCCCTCAGGAGTCTGAGTGTTCCCAGTGAAAATTATGGTACTTAGAAGATGGATTTTTCAAGTTCTCCATGGTTAGAATGTAGTTGTCAGGATCACAGCACCTCTTACACCTCCATGTCCCTGACAGCAGGGGATGGTCCTATTCTAGAACATAGAGGTGTATTCTGATCACATCCACCTTACCTTCTTCGGGGTGTGAGCTGCAGATACAGACTCCTTAGAAGTATAGCCCTATGGGGGCAGAGAATTCTTCAGGAGTCCATCAGATTTGACCAAGCCATTCCACAGAAGGACAAGACTCGGTCCCCATCCACTCCTGCCTGGATCTAAAAATAAAAACTCAAATAGGATCTGCAGAGCCAAGCCACGTCTCACCGGACCAGCGTGCTGACAGCTTCCTAAAATCCTTCAGGCCCAACGTCTGTGTGTCCCCAGGATCTGGAATATTCTTTCCCCATGTGGGCACTCCTGGGGGGTTTGGAATAATGGAGGGGGGTCATGGAGGTATCTTTGGATAAATTGTAGGGTATTTTCTGTTTGCTTGCATAGCTTTCTGCCCTCATTCCTCTGGAAGATGTTCAGCAGAGGGGGCAGTGGGCCCAGTAAGTGTGGGAACCTCTGATTCGGGCAATGCCCAGTGCCAGGCGGTCTGGGTCGCAATTATTTTTCCCAACAAATAAAATACAGATTCCTTCTGGGAGGTGAGGTTCTGGGAGGTGAGAATTTCCTGGAGCTCACTGAGTGATGTTGAGACTGTTGGGATGGGGGGATGAGTCTACCTGGATGTGCAGGGCAGAAAGGAGGCCACAGGAAACATATTTCCCCCTTAGTGGTTTTGCTGGTGTAGGTGGAATCCTTGAGGTGCTGGACTCCCCCATGGAGGAGAGGATTCCTGGCAAACAGGGGGCCATGAGGAGCCTCACAATGGACAGTAGGGATAGTTGGTCTACTGGGCCAAGGGGTGCAACTCAGCCAAGCCTGGCAAAAGTAGGACATGCTTGGGACTATGTGGTTTGAAGGAGGCTGGGGCCCTAGTCTTCGGGACAAGGAGGCCTGGGGTTCTTTTGCCTGTAGGTAGGTAATCCCCCCACTTTGACTGGGGAACTCCAGGCCTGATTGAGAGAAGGGACCGCAAGTGTGTGCTTGGAAGCCACGCAGACCTGAGTTCTGGACCTGAGCCCAGATTTCTTCCTCTCCACATTTGCGTTTCCTTTACTGAAAGCTGCTGATCAATTTATGTGGCTCTGAGGGGGCCTAGGATGGGGTGAGGCACAGAACTCTGAGCCTGGGCAGAGAGGCCCTGAAAAGCGAGCCTCTGGACCATAGCCTGATTTTGGATTTCTGTTCCTTGCCCCAGGGAAGGGTGAGAGGAGAGGGAAAGTGCCTAGAAACACCCCAGACTGCTCCCCTCCTCCTTCTCAAGTGTCTGTAAAGCTACAGGGACTGAGAGTCCAGTGTGAGGAAGAGGACTCTCAGGGGCTACTTCTGGGGGCTGGGGGATTCCTGGATCTCACTGGACCATGAGTCTTTACTCCCTCCTGTGGAAGGGAAGATGCTCACTGAAATCACCCAGGTGCAGAGGCCTTGGTTTACTCTTCATCTTGGACCCCCATCTTCAGAATAGACCCCGTGGCCACCATGCAGAGCTCAGGATCCCTGTTGGGTGCCGTCTGCAGACAGGGAACTGATGTGCATGTGGACAGGAACATCCCAGCCCTGACAGCGTAATTAGAATCAAAAATACAAAGTCAAGGAGAGATAGTATAGGTTGTCTACATGCAGCTTACTGGATTTGATCCCTAGAATGTCATAGGGTTCCCAAGCCCCTCAGAAGTGAGCAATGAGCATAGACCAGGAGTAAGATCTGATCATTGCTGGATAAGACCCCCTAAAACAACAACAAAGGCATCCAAAGATACAAGTGAGAAGAGTTTTCCACATGGTACTAGAAGCTTCTTTCTCTTTTTCTGTTTCCTTCCTTCCTCCCTCCCTCCCTTCCTCCCTTCCTCCCTTCCTCCCTTCCTTCCTTCCTCCCTCCCTCCCTCCCTCCCTCCCTTCCTTCCTCCCTCCCTCCCTCCCTCCCTTCCTTCCTTCCTCCCTCCCTCCCTTCCCCTCCCCCTCCCTTCCTCCCTCCCTTCCTTCCTCCCTCCCTCCCTTCCTCCCTTCCTTCCTTCCTTCCTTCCTCCTCCCACCCTCCCTCCCTCCCTCCTCTCTCCCTCCCTCCCACCCTCCCTCCCTCCCTCCTCTCCCCTCCCCCCTCCCTCCCTCCTCCCACCCTCCCTCCCTCCCTCCTCCCTCCCTCCCTCCCTCCCTCCCTCCCTCCCTTCCTTCCTTCCTTCCTTCCTTCCTTCCTTCCTTCCTTCCTTCCTTCCTTCCTTCCTTCCTTCCTTCCTTCCTTCCTTCCTTCCTTCCTCCCTCTCCCTCCCTTCCTTCCTTCCTTCCTCCTCATCCCTCTTTCTTTCTTTTATTTTTTCTTTTCTAAAAAATATGGAACGCTTCACGAATTTGTGTGTCATCCTTGCGCAGGGGCCATGCTAATCTCTGTATCGTTCCAATTTTAATATATGTGCTGCCAAAGCAAGCACCTCCCTTCCTCCCTCCCTCCCTCCCTCTTTCTTTATTTCTTCCTTCCTTTCTTTCTTTCTTTCTTTCTTTCTTTCTTTTCTTTTCTTTCTTTCTTTCTTTCTCTTCTTTCTTTCTTTTCTTTCTTTCTTTCTTTCTTTCTTTCTTTCTTTCTTTCTTTCTTTCTTTCTTTCTTTCTTTCTTCTCTTTCTCTCCCTTTCTCTCTTTCTCTCTCTCTCTCTTTCTTTCTTTCTTTCTTTCTCTTTCTTTCTTTCTTTCTTTCTTTTTCTTTCTTTTTTCTTTCTTTCTTTCTTTCTTTCTTTTTCTTTCTTTCTTTCTTTCTCTCTCTTTCTTCTTTCTCTCTTTCTCTCTCTTTCTTCTTTCTTTCTTTCTTTTTTCTTTCTTTCTTTCTCTTTCTTTCTTTCTTTCTTTCTTTCTTTTTCTTTCTTTCTTCTTTCTTTCTTCTTTCTTTTCTTTCTTTCTTTCTTTCTTTCTTTCTTTCTTTCTTCTTTCTTTTCTTTCTTTCTTTCTTTCCTTTCTTTCTTTCCTTTCTTTCTTTCTTTCTTTCTCTCTTTCTTTCTTTCTTTCTTTCTTTCTTTCTTTCTTTCTTTCTTTCTTCTTTCTTTCTTTCTTTTCTTTCTTTCTTTCTTCTTTCTTTCTTTCTTTCTTTTCTTTCTTTCTTTCTTTCTTTCTTTCCTTCCTTCCTTCCTTCCTTCCTTCCTTCCTTCCTTCCTTCCTTCCTTCCTTTCATTTTCATTTCATTTTTTTTTGTTTGTTTGTTTTTGTTTTTGGGCCACACCCAGCGGTGCTCAGGGGTTACTCCTGGCTGTCTGCTCAGAAATAGCTCCTGGCAGGCATGGGGGACCATATGGGACACCGGGATTCGAACCAACCACCTTTGATCCTGGATCGGCTGCTTGCAAGGCAAACGCCGCTGTGCTATCTCTCCGGGCCCTCATTTCATTTTTTTTTAAGACCACACTCTGTGGTGCTCAGGAGTTACTCCTGTCTCTAAGGTCAGGAATCATGCCTGGGGTGTTCGAAGGACCATATTAGATGCCAGAGATCCAGTCCCAGTTGGTATGTGCAAGGCACACACTGCAAGGCTTTACCCTCTGAACTATCATTCCAGTCCCTCATTTCTTTTTTAGTTTTTTTTTTTTTCTTTTTTAGTCACTATGAATTAGAGAGTTTATCATGATTGGTGTCAGGCATACAATGTTCGAACACCAATCCCTTCAACACACTTCCTTCTACCATTGCTCCAGTTTCTCTCCCAACCACAAGTCTGCTTCTATGATAAGCACTTTTTTTTTTTAAATTTAGGATTCCATGGTTTCTAGACCTATTACTGATAAGGTTTTATGCATAAACTTTCCCTCCTTTTCACTGTCCCCTGAATGCCCACTCCCTCCACACTGTCCTAAAGTTTTCTCTTCCTTTCCTGTCTTTCCCTACCACCATTCCCTTTTCCTTCTGCCAGTGGCAAGGTTCCCACAGAGGGCCAGATTTGAGTCTCATTTCAAGTGCTCATTTACCTTTGAGGTACAATGGGGAATGTGTGTGTGTGTGTGTGTGTGTGTGTGTGTGTGTGTGTGTGTGTGTGGTGTCTCTGCATGGCAGGGATGGGAAGATAGAGAAGGAACCAGCTCAGTTGTGGTGGTGGTGAAAGGGTTGTGTATTTCCACTTTTCTGGTCCTCAGTTTCCCCATCTACAAGTGCGGTTTCACTGTTGCTAAGAACTTTTCCCACACCTCTGTTCTCTACTTCCTGAGGAGAAAGAGGATCAGGTCCAGCTACTTTTGGGGATGCATATAGGTGGAGGTGGGGGTAGGAGAGGAACTCTGGCCTAGGAGGGATTGCTGGACCTTGGAAGTAAAGCAGCTCTTTGGAAAGCACCATCCAGACAGATTAGAGACATGGGTGCCCTTTAAGAATGCCAAACCAGGCTGGAGAGATAGCAAGGCATGTAGGGCTTTTGCCTTGCATTGGGCCTCATCCAGAAAGGACCCGGTTAGATTCCCTGGCATCCCATAAGGTCCCCTAGCCTGCCAGGGGTGATTTCTGAATGCATAGCCAGGAGTAACCCCTGAGCACTGCTGGGTGTGGTCCAATAATCAATCAATCAATAAAAATTTTTTAAAAAAGAATGAGAATGCCTGGGTGTGGCTCCTCCCTGCCAAAAAAGAATGAGAACAGCCAGTGACACTGTCTTCTTAAAGAATGCAATTAATGTGTGTGGGGGGGGGACTGGAGTGATAACACAGCAGGTAGGGCATTTGCATTTGCTGACTCAGGTTCAATCCCTGACATCCCAAATGGTCCCCTGAGCCTTCCAAGAATAACTTGAGCACCACCAGGAGTGGCCCCAAACCAAAAATAAAAGAGTGTAGTTAAAGGACGAGTAATGTGACTTCAGCTGATGGCAGGTTTTGCATGCAGAAGGCCTGGGTTCAGTCCTGAAATAGCATAGTACCCTGAACACCATCAGGAGGTATTCCTGAGAACCGCCAGGTGAGACCCAAAAGGAAGCAGAAAGAAAAAAAGAGGGAAACAATTATCTGTGCTAGGGAGGAGGTTTGGGTGAGGGTAACTGTTAGTTTTCAACTCTGACATCTTTCCATTGTTTTTTAGATCCTGAGATTTCCCCTTGTTCCTGGCCCATCCAGATGCAGCAAAGAGCAAGGGGAGAGGGGAGGGCTTGTCCGGGAAACATTAGGACAAAAATGGAAATGGTTCCGCCCTTTTGTTATTGGGCACTTGGCCTAGCCAGAGGGGAAGTGGGCAGAGGAGGGCAGCAGGTGGGTCTGGTGGGAAGGACGTGCTGCTAGGGCATTTTAAGCTCCTGAAGTCAGAGACCCTTAATCACCCTCCATTGAGAGGCATTGGGTTTTTTTTTTTTTAATAGCAGCACAGACCTTGAGGTGAGGGAGAAGCTTTGCTTTTAAAGAATCACCCTTTACTTTTATTTATTTATTTATTTTTTATTAGAGGGCCACTAACTAGGAGGCTTGAGTGTTCTCCATGGGTCAGAGCACTTCAGTTTACAAACGGGGAAATTGAGGCTCAGAGAGAAAGCCTGCCCCATCTAATTACTCTCTCAGTTCACCCAGTGCCAGAGCCCCAACAGGGGTCATGGCATCCTTCTGGCCACTCTATCTCCCCTGCATTAATAGCCATCTTTAAGTGAGGATTTCTCTTCTAGTTTTTCTAAACTAATTGGGCTTTCAAATTATTTTTTTTACATGTTGTTTGCTTGGAGTTTTTTATTTAAAATCTTTGTTGGTTTGGTTTCTATGTTATATCCAGTGGTGCTCAGAACTGACTCCTGGCTCTATGCTCAGGGAGCACTCCTGGCTATGCTCAGAGCTGACTTGTGGCTCTTTGCTCAGGAATTACTCCAGGTAGAACTTGGGGGGACCCTACGTGGTTCTGGGGGATCAAAACTAGCTTACTTACGTGCAAGGAAAGCATCTTAACCCTTATGGTCTTTCCAGCCCCATTATTTAATTTTTTGGAATCAGTCAATTTGTACAGGGTTTCTCATTCTCCGTTTTATTTCCTGAGCAGAGACAGGTGACCCAGTTCTTCCCTTTGAACCTGTCCTGTGTGCGCCTGGTGCTCTGTGTATAGGTTTGGCCCATGTGCAGATGCAGTTAATTGTGTTCACCCACTAGAAATCTGTCGCTGCATTGTATGTCACTCTCCATGCTCCATGTGACACAGGGCTTTATCACTGTCTCACTCTGCTCAAGAACTCCTTCCTTTGTTTCTCGTTGCTGCAAGGATGCCCTTGCTGCCCAGCACTTCCTTGATGTGGTAGCTAGTCTCTCACGGGCGGTGGCATTGTCAGCTGCCTTCAATCTTTGCCAGTACTGTAGCTTTGCTTTTCACCCAGTAAATTTTGGGTGGAAGAATCTCCCAAGTAACGCTCAGGAGTTTTGTGTGTGGTGAGGGTCACACCTGGCAGTACTCAGTCAATTCAAACCTGATGTCTCAATGCTTAGGTCTAGCACTGTTGGGGATCACTGGCACTATGCCTGGAGGTGCTGGGGGATGTTCACACAGTGATGAGCATTCCAGGCAGCACAGCAGCCCTCTGAGCTCTCTCCATAACTCTAGTGACTTTTGGGAGGTTTTCCAAGTGGTGCTATTCTGGGGTACTGGGTCAGCCAGGCCTGTGGTTCAGTGCCCGAAGCTATGGTTCTGATCAGGCTCTGTGGTGCTGGGGACCATACGGGTCACCATAGTGGTGTCCAGGGACCTTCAGGGCTGTTCCTACTGATGCTCTGGAGGCCACATGGTGTTAAGTATGGAATCTGGTTATGTGCTGTGTGGCCTAACTAACCCCTATACTAAATTCCCTGTCCTGGTTTATTTATTATTTTGTTTGTCTTTTTTGTTGTTTTTCTTGTTTGCTTTGGGACCATACCCAGTGGGACTCAGGAGTTACTTCTGGCTCTGCTCTCAGGAATTACTTGTGGTAGTGCTCTGGGGATCTCATGGAATTGAACCCAGGTCATTTATGTGCAAGGCAAATGCCCTGCCCACTCTGTTATTAGTCCAGCCCATCGGTTTATATTTTCTTTTTTTTTTCTTTTTTCTTTTGGTTTTTGGGCCACACCGGCAGTGCTCACGGGCTACTCCTGGCTGTCTGCTCAGAAATAACTCCTGGCAGGCACAGAGGACCATATGGGACACCGGGATTCGAACCAACCACCTTTGGTCCTGGATCGGCTGCTTGCAAGGCAAACGCCGCTGTGCTATCTCTCCGGGCCCCGATTTATATTTTCTAACGTAAGAAATCCCTGTGTTTTCAGAATACAGGCAAATATGTAGCCTTCTAAGAAGCAGCTTGCTGCTTTATTGTTCACAAGATGCTTCAAAGAATATAATTGCTTAATTGTTTAAGGATTAAGGCTAGAAAAAGCATGTGCGTGGAACTCATTGGAAAATGATGCCTGCATTTGATGAATCCTTGTTTCTCAAGCTGCTGCTAAGTGCTGGGTACCTGGGTCTAGACTAGACCACGGGTGGGGGCAGTAATCTATGCCCACATGCTAGGCATGGAGTAGGGGAGGGTGACTAAGTGGAGGCAAGACATGTAGCCTTGGAGGAAGGCCAGTAGAAGCCAGAGAGCAGGCATTGGGTTCTTCAACTTGGGGCTGAAAGTGCCCTGTGTCAGGAAGGGGGTTGTCCCATTTGATACGGGCTGCCCCATTTTCTGGCCTTGGCTCTTGGCACTCGGAGCATTGTCCCTTTCAGCTGCTTCTCTCCATCACTGCCATCTTCAGGGACCTGCTAGGGGCAGTGGCTGAGGATCTCATTCATCTCGAGGAGCCTGGGAACCCTATGCTTTTCGGGAAAACAGGGATGACTTCAGACCAGACAGCAAGACTGTCATTCAGGGCCTTGGTCGTCAGTGGGGAGAAATTCACCCTGTTGGGCTCTCCTAAACTGGACAGCAGAGGCGCCCTCCCAAGTTAGGGATACCTGCTTTTTTGGATTGCTACCCCTACTTAGGTGTCCCGCCTTCTTAGGGTCTCAGAGGCTTTGGGGGAGCATCCTTCAGGTGGTCTCCATCCATGGGTTTGAATGGACAAACTCAGTTGTCAAGGACTTGCAAATTGGCCTTGGTCAATAGCAGGTTGGTCTTGGTCTCTAAGGCTTGTTGGCTTTTGCGTGTGTCTAGGCAAGTGTGTGTGTCCATCCAGGAAGAAATAATAGAAAGAGAATAAGAACCCCTAACAAGCTTATCTGGGGCCATGGAGCAGGCTCTTTGCCCAGAGGACAGTCCCCCTTTTATTCTCACATCTGTGACCTGGGGATACTCCTTTCATTCTTGGATCTGTAACCTGCAATAAGGTACAGTTGTTCCCACTGGGTGGGTGAGGGGAACATGAGGCTCTTGCTGAAGGTGGTGCAGAAAGGACCAGGCTCCAGTGTCAAACTCAGATTCTCCCCAGTACACCCATATGGACACAGCTCCCCTGGGGACATTTCAGGGAGGAGTGGTCTATAAAAAGAAAGCACGGCAGGGTCTGACTTGGCCAGGACAAGAAGGGTGTGCAGAAGGGCACAAATAAAGGGAGGAAGTGCATTGTCTGAGGGGGTCAGCCCAGAGAAGGAATCACAGAAGATAATAGTGCCAGGCTGTTTCCTCTTTATGTCCAGTTCTCTTTCGGTGGGTGGCTTGGCTGAGCTCATTCCAGGGATGCCAACATTCTGATCAGAAGCAATGAGATTGTCAGAAGAGAAAAGTCACTTGATGCCAAGTACTAAAACCTTAAATGTGAGGCTGAAGTGAATGCACAGTGGTAGGATGTTTGCCTTGCATATGTCCATCCTGGACGGGTCTGGTTAGATTCCCAGCATCCCATATGGTCCCCCAGCCTGCCAGGAGTGATTTCTGAGCACAGAGCCAGGAGTAACCCCTGAACGCTACTGGGTATGGCCCAGAAACCAAAATAAAATAAAACCTTAAATGTTAGATGGGAAGAAACCTAGGCTGGCTTACACCCCTCCTTCCCCACCTCTGTATTTTTGGGTTGTTGATGGGTTGTATGGAGTTGGCACACACTTGGGAGTGCTCGCACATGTGGCGAGGGGCCTACACATTTTCTTAGAGAGCACCAGAGATTGCTCACTTTGCTATACACCCAGGAGAACACTAGGACATTGGGGCAGGTGGTCCTGAAGATTGAACTTAACCCCCTGTGTTTGCAGCAGGTGCTTTACCCGGAACCCCTGTTTCCTCCCCTGTTCTCGCCCTCCACTTCCCAATATAAGTAATTTTTATTTATTGACCTGAATCTCCTTTCTATGGCACTTGATGGAATGGCTCGAACTAATGTAAAAAAAAAAAAGGCACCACAAAGGGTTATGGGTTACTAAAACAATTAAGTTGGCGTGTGCTCATGTTTTGTAAACTTGTGCATGGATGGATGGTTCTATGCATCAACTTCCTTGAGAATCACTAGCAACCATGGTTGTGGCTCATGGTTAAGGGTGAGAACTCCTCTGTATGCTATGGGCCCTGTAGGATGTGCAATTGGGGTGACTCATGAACTGGAATCAGGAAGGACCTGAGAGACTTGAAGAGATTCAGTGGCCCATACACAGACCCAAGCTTACATATGTTTCCATCCAAGGGTTTGTACCCAGGATTGCCCTCCCAGGCTTTCTCTGCCCTCAGTCTGTCCAATAATCAAATAATCCCAATAGAAACTCACTGTTAATTTCCCATCTAGCATTTGGGGCTCGGGCCTTTGCTCATAATATTGAGTATTTGGAAGCCCCATCACATAGGAGTTCTCTGGCCCAGCATGTTGGCAGTGAGGTAGGGTCAGGCTTTCTGTGTCAGTTTTTGCTTAACTCTCAGTGAGGCCCATGTGATGCCACCATCAGGTCGTTCCTTCATCTGGGTGGTCCAGATGAAGATATGTGTGAAGTGGGTGGGGTGGAACAGTGACCCTGTGCCACTCCTTGAAGCTGCAGGGAGAGAGGGATGTGTGTGTAGGTCCTCTGACACCCTGCAGTCCTTAGCTGTCTCTCCCAGCACCCTGGCTGAGCTGCAGCAGAAGATAAGTGGTAAAGGGACTCCTTGGAGAAGAAAATTGCTCTGCTGCTGTTTTTGCTCATGCAGCTTCCAGTCTTGAGTTCTGGGGCTCTGCTGGTGGCAGTTCTGGGACAAATCCCAAAAGGCCGACTGAGCCTCCATGCAGACACTCACCGATACAGAGGAGACATTGAAAGCCATTGTTTAATGGAAGGCTTTTCTTTTCCTTCCTCACAATGCCTGAGACCCTGCCGTTAGAGAGCCCTGACTCAGCAACATTTCATCTGGGGGATCTGTCACTTTTCAGGTTCTGGCTGCGCTTCTTGGGCGTCAGTGTTGCTTTGGGCTCCAGATCTGCTGGAGTCTTGTCACAGGAGGTGCATCTTTGTACGGGGACTCTGTCTGCCATGGGGTACCTGGGCAATTCCATTCACTTGTTTGCCTCATGGACACTAACCTTTCCTTGATGGGAAATTGTCCTGTTTCCTGGGAAACCATGAGAGCTTCCCATCTGCCAGAGCAGGCAGGTGTTTGAATGAACACACACACACACACACACACACACACACACACACACACACACACACACGGACCTCACCATCCCTGCCCTCTCCCCTCCTTCAGTGGGACGCCCTGTCTCAGAGCCCTGCACTCAGCAACTGTTATTACTGAGTCCCGAGTACCTGCAACAGCAGCTCGCAGAAGAGAAGTCCGCCCCATTCTTTGTTGTCACTCCGGAGCTGCAGCGACCTTTCTGTGCGCTCTGTGCTCCTCCTGTCATGCTTGTGCTTGTGCCTGTTTCTCCTCCTTCCTTCTCCATCCCCCCTCCAGCACATTAAGAGTCTGTTCATTCCTGGGATATGTGTGAGATCCCAGGCCCTGCCAGGAGAATTTATGTGTGGTTTTAGAGGGGATAATCGACCAGTTAGTATGTGCGTGCTGATTTTACACACATCCGCTTCGCCGTTTACAGCTCGCATTAGAACAGCTTCACTCTCTGCCAAGATGTGTATTTCTTAGCCCCTTGTATTTGCATATTATGGGTTCATAATTTCCGATCGCTGTAAAGGTCTCTACAGAAAAATGTAGGCACTGTACTCTGATGTTCTAAATCTCTATGTAGTGGTGAGACCTGGCTAATTTTTGCCTCTGCTAATGTACCAGTTCTTTCTAGTCACACATACGTCTGTTTACACATATACACACATACATGCATTCACACACTCAGACACGCATAGACACACACTTAAATTTATATATTTATATAATATATAATATCATATAATAATATATAATGAATTTATATGCATATTCACACACATGCAAATGCTCATGTTTATACCCATAGTCACAGACACTCAGACACTCAAAATACTCACACACATAAACACACTTGAACATTCTCACAGTTGTACTTCCAGTCACAAAAACACACTCTCACCCATACACTCATATCTCTATCTTTATTTCTAAAGAGATTTAATAGCTGGGGGTTGAGTTCCACTGACACTTTCCCAAACTTCTCTACCTTTACTAAAAATATCCTACACAAAGCAGATGGTCTTACTACAGGTGATTAAAAAGGGAAGATGGATAGAAATCAGAGAGCCCACTGCATCAGATGCTCCTTTGGTTTGTCTCACATCCTTTGCCCCTAGCTTCAGCTGTAGCCACCCAATAGCTGTAGCTGGTTTTACAAGCTCTTCGACAGGCTGAGAGCTTTTCATTAAAGGCTCTTTCTAGCTATTCTTACCAGAAGATAGCCACCCACACCCACCCTCAAGATAGTCATTGGAGAATCTATAGTTGGAAGTGCTTGACTTGACCAAACAAAAAAACAGCAGGAAGAAACTTCTTAGGTTCTGTTGGGGTCTAGTAGTCCAGGGCACTTGGATTTTGATGATGGTTATTGTGGAGGTTTCTTTTTGAAGTTCAAAAATTAATGTCAATGGGGGCAGAACAATAGTACAGCAGATGGGGCATTTGCCTTGCAAGTAGCCAATCTAGGTTCAATCTCCAGCAGCCTATAGGGTCCTCCAAGCCTACCAGGAGTGATTTCTGAGCACAGTTAGAACCTTCTGTTGTGATCCCAAACCCCTTATTTTCCTCAAATTAATGTCATATGTTGCCAAATTAAAACCCATTCTGCCCCATCCTGCAGAACTAAGTCACATCAGCCTTTAAATGGGTGGATGCAGTGGCAAAGACCCCGGGCCCCAGCACAAGGGACTCTGCAGTCACAGTGCTGGGATTGGATTGGTGGCTTCATCTTTGTGATTTTTTTCTGATGTGAAATTCAGCCAGGAGGGCAACACAAGGCCCCTGGAGAGGGGCCTCACAATCCTTTTGTGTATCTAGGAGGGTCCTGGGACTCTGGGGGTAAAGGAACATCATTTTCTAGCTGCCCACTGAGTTCCAGTAACTGAGGGTGCTGACCTTGGGGTGGTTACAGTGGTCCTACATCTATACTTCGTGGCTGTTTTACTTAGGTACATTCATGTGTATGTGTGTGTGTGAGTGTGTGTGTGTGTGTGTGTGTGTGTGATTGTGTAAGCTGAAACCATCTGGACCAAAACTTCAAAAACACTATCATCTTTTTCCTTAAAAATTTTAAATTTGGGCCAAGGGAGTCACATGTGGCAATGCTCAGTGCTCACCTCTGGCTCTGTGCTCAGAGATCATTCCTGGCTGAGTTGAGGACCATATGGGATTCCGAGGATTAAACTTGGGTTGGCCCCATGCAAAGCAAGAATCCTTCCTGTTGTACTATCTCTCCAGTCTCTGAAATAATATATTTAAATGAAAACAAGCAAACAAACAAATCTCTTCTTGGGCTGGGGCTTAGTTGGTAGGAACATATATCTCAACTGCTTGAGGGCCTGATTTGGGTCCTTAGAATTAACAAAGAATTAACAAAAATCCTTTCACTAGTTTAATAATTTGAATTAATTAATTTCTGTTTTTGCTCCAGGCCCAGAAGTGCTTGGGAACTATTTCCAGTGCCATACTCTGTGGCTGTTCCTGGAAATGCTCAGGGACTAGGGACTCGAGTGCAGCTGGGACTTAAATTGAGATCTCTTCCATGCAAAGTGCTGGAGCCCATCTCTCCAGCTTTCAGTGGTTTTATTGAAATGTATTTTGCATACTATCAAATTCAATCTGTTTTGTTCATAAATCAATTACTGCTTTGTCAAATGTCTTTGTCAAATGTCTAGATGCTTTGGTACAGGGAAAGAGCTGTGGGGCTTGAGAGGTATTAGAGGAGAAAAGGACTCCTTTGTCTGGAATCACCCAGTGTATTCTCTGTCTCCACATTTCTGTAACAGGGAGCCAGGTGAGCAGGAGATTTGGGAGTTCAGCAACAACATGTTGGGGGAATCTACCTGGGGGCCAGGACTTCTCCTGATTCTATTGGGAACTACTTTGCAGGTGCTCCTCAGAGCTGGGACAATGACACTTCCTCCCTGGTCATTAACAGTTCACAAGAGCCGAGCTATTGTTACATCAAAAACATATTCATTAGCACATTTGGTCCAAACCATTTCCTGTTCTCAAACTGTGCCAGTGAGGTGAGGTGCTTTGAGGTCACCCAGGCCAGGTCTCCCCCAACCCACATATTGGTCGTATTGTAAGAATGTCATGGCATTCTTACTGGTCAGCAGTAAAGCCAGGTGGAATGCATGTAGTTCTTGGTGCACTGCCTCAGTGGACCAATGAGAGCAGAAGGTTGTGCTGAGGGCACCAAAGAACATTGCTGACCTTGCAGAGTTCCTGTGTCCAGCCCTCACGCTCCACTCAAGAGCTTCTCTTGTCACTTGAAAACTCTATTTTGGTGATACTGTACTCCCCCATATGAATTTCAGTAGCTCTCATCTTGCAACACTGGAATGGAGAGGAAGTGAGAACCCTCTTCCTTAGTCCATTGTTCTAGAAACAGGGGATCTTTGACAGCACTTGACAACTCCAAGCAAGGAACAAGGCCAAACAGAGAAACATGGTCTTTTCTTGCACTTGGATTATTTTAAACCCTGCTTGATTCTGCTAGTGTGTGCTTATGTACTAAAGGAAATTTCGAGGAGCTGGAGCCATTGCACAGCAGGTAAGGTGCTTGCCCTGCACTAGGCCAACCTGAGTTCAATCCCCAGTAGCCCATATGGTCCCTTGAGCCTACCAGAAGTGATCCCTGAGCATAGAGGAAGGAGTAAGCCCTGATCACTGCCAGATGGACTTCCTCCTTCCAAAATAACTTGTAAGGAACTACATGTTGGAATGAAAAAAGAGCATTTCATTGGAAGAGTTCAGAATTTACCAAAAGCGAGTGTAAAAACCCTGTGTATTAGATGCAAGTACTTTTAGGCACTCAATATGGACTGAGAAGGAAGTGTTACTCCCTAAAGGGAGCACTATTATTTACTCAGAGTCACAGATCCAGCCCTAGAATTGGTGCTTCTGGGCCATTACCTTGGAAGTTCTGTTCTCTCAGCCTGTGCAAGAAGGTATAAAGCACATAAGTCAACCTAGGAGGACAGTATGTCCAGCACTCCTTGGCTAGAGGGTAAGCAATCCAGAGATAGTCCCTGAACAGGGGGCCAAGACCTGAGCAGATATTGGGGCATCAGGACAGGAGAATTGAGCACAGGAGCTGGGAGCAGACAAGCATGGTCTAGAGCAGTGTTCTTAATGCTCTGCACATGAGGACAGACTCCAGCCTTGCATACAGTCCACAGATCAGCAGCTCTCACTGAAGTGGCAGACCCCTCGGTTTGAACTCTTCTACACCTGCACACTAGTAGTGGCAATGGACTCGAAGTTGAAGATTATAGGTTTAAAGCACACAAGGGCCCAGGATAACCCTCATCACCTCTCCTAGGAACTGGTGAGAAAGGCAAGTTATTAGAAGATCCCACCCCATTGAGACCATCTGACCTGAATCTTTTGGGGTGAACCTAACAATTTATGGCTTAAGGAGCCTTCCTGGAGGTTGTGATCACCTCTAAGGTGGGTCAGTCACAGCTGATACCAGTCTCCCATAACTGTTGAATTTGGACTACAGAGAAGGAAGATGCCAGGGACACCAAGTTGGGTGCTGGGGCAATCCCATAGATTTGGGAGGAATAGCAGCACCAAGGAGGTGGATGGGTGGGAATAGTTTGCTCTTGGGGGCCTGGCAAAAGCATCAATACACATGATGATGTATATCAACCTTACTTCATTCTGAAAACATACTAAGGGTTGTGTGAGGCCTTCATGGAGAGCTCTGGCTCTGTGTTGTCTGCTAGAATTTGGTAAATTGTTAAGTCATGTTGACTAATTTAATGAAAACTTTTATTTCCTGATAGAATGTAGTAGACTGGATTGAATAGCATTCGTAACATCCAGTGAACTGGACATTACACTTGGCATTGCAACATGTTAAATATATGCATTTCTAATACATTTAATTATAGATGTTTAAAAAACTAAAGCAAATGCTTACAGATGACACTCAGAAAAAGCATAAAATTACTTTTGAGAATTAGTGGCCATGGGAAGCTGCATGAGCTTACTTGAGATTTTGGGGTCTTTTTTTAATGGCCTTTCTTGGGGTTCTTGCTGTAGGCGGTTTAGCTCACAGCCTGCACGGGGCCCTCTCTTGCATGCTCTGGCACCTCTCCCAGGTCGGCTTCCTCTTTTGCTGCTCACCTAGGATTTGCTTCTTGAATATGGAGACCTGGAAGGGGTTTGGTGAATTAGTTCACTGTAGTACAGTGCAATGGAAAGGTGACGGGTTTAAGCCACACACTAGTACTTAGCAGAGCATATGTGTGTGTTTGTGTTGCAACACATGCTCAGCTCTGCTGCTATTCCACTCAGCAGCTTTCTTGCTTATGCTATTTGTTTCATGCATCGGACACTATATCAGGTGACAAGAGCCAGAGAAAGGGGCCTTAGTCAATTGCAAAGTGCTGTTACTCTGGCCATGCTGTGCCTGGTTTTCCCAGCATGGAGAGCAGTCAGTAGGCTCTCAGGGGACAGGGGTAGATGACAGAACCAGGCCTTCGAGGGCTGCCTCAACTGGGCTACGGGAATGCTGGCTGGGCTTAAAATTCATCCTGGCCAGGAAGTTGCTAGATAGGCTTAAGCAGGTGAGTGATATAGTGATTGCAGTTTTATTTTTTGGGTCATATCTGGTCTTGCTCAATGATTATATGGTTCCAGGGATTGAATGAAAGTATCCCTCATGCGAAATTCAAGCACTTAAGTCCTTTGAGCTGTTTCCATGTTCCAAGACTATATTTTTATTAAAACATTCTTTTTTAAACACCATGGTTACATGGTTATTCATACTGTTTTATTTAATTTTTTACAGATAAAGTTGTTCATGACTGAGTTACAATCATACAATGTACAACAAACTTCATCAGTGCACATTTCCCACCACCAATGTCAATAGTTTCTCTTTCACCCTCCCTGATTTCCTCTTCCTCCTACCCACTCTCCCCCACCTGCCTCTGGGGCAGGCATTTTTCTTCACTTTCTCTCCCTCTCCCCACACTGGTTTGCATTACTGTTAAAGAAGGGGTGCCATCATATCCCTTTCATAGTAGTCCCTTCTCTACTCTAACTGATCTCCACTCTTTGTGACAAGCTTCCTACCATGGACTGGTCCTCCTAATTCTCATCCTATTGTCTCTGGATATCATCTTCACACTGTATTTTATTTTTCTTATATCCTATAGATGAGTGAGACTATTCTATATTTATCTATCTCCCTCTGACTCATTTCACTCAGCATAATAATCTCCATGTTCATCAATGCTTAAGCAAATTTATGATTTTATTTTTACTATCAGCTACATAGTATTTCATTGTGTAGATATACCACAGTTTCTTTCTTTCTTTTCTTTTCTTTTTTTTTTTTTTTGTTGTGGTTTTTGGGTCACACCTGGCAGTGCTCAGGGGTTATTCCTGACTCCAGGCTCAGAAATTGCTCCTGGCAGGCACGGGGAACCATATGGGACGCCGGGATTTGAACTGATGACCTCCTGCATGAAAGGCAAATGCCTTACCTCCATGGTATCTCTCCGGCCCTGATATATCACAGTTTCTTTAGTCACTCTTCTATTGTCAGGTACTGGGTTGCTTCCAGATTCTGGCTACTGTAAACAGTGCTGTGATGAACATAGGAGTGTAGAGGGCATTTTTGTATTATGTTTTGTTCCTAGGTCATATGCCTAGGAGTAGTATTGCTGGATCATAAGGAAGATTAATTTCCAATTTTTTAAGGAATATCCATATTGTTTTCCAGGAAGACTGGACTAGATGGCATTCCTACCATCAGTGAGTGAGAGTCCCTTTCTCCCCACATCCACACCAGCATTGACTGTTCTTGTTCTTTGTGATGTGTGAGATTGCCATTTTTAAATAATTGCCATGGGCTGGAGAGATAGTACAACAACAGGTAGGGCACTAACTTTGCACACAACTGACCTAGGTTCAGTCCCAGGTGCCTAATATGGATGGTTCCCTGTGCCCAAACAGGAGTGATTCCTCAGTGCAGAGTCCTGAACACTGTGAGTGTGACCCCAAACAAACAGAAAAACAAAATAATGTCTATTCAAAATTAAGAAAACATTTAAATTTACAATTTTGATTTAAAAATTGCTATCTATTTTGTTTGTTTGAGAGATCAGACCTGACAAATGCTTCCTGGCTATGGACTTGCAGGGAGTCTGTCCTGTTACTTGAGGGAGCTATTAAGTCATGGGGATTAAACCCTGGCCTCTTGCATGTAAAGCACATGCCCAGTTCTTTAGTTACTTTTATCTCTCCAGCCCAAATTATACTTTCCAAATAATTAAATTATAGCCATTAAATGATAATATTTAATAATCAAGTCATTAAAATGTGGTTTCTAGTTGCAGCTTCTTGAACAGTAACTGGACATGATATGGAGTAGTATTTTTGCATGATTTTTTTTTTTACTTATTGTTACTGCTGCAAGTTGTGAATTTTGTATTTTAATATTGGCTCTGTGTTCTAAAAACAATTTAAAATAAGAAACCTTTATTTTAAAGGAAAAATAATTTTGCAGAAAGTTTGGATCACACTTTGGGAAGACGATCAAAAATAAAGGGACACCTTTATTGTATGATTTCGTTTTGATAAAATGAATCTATGTGTAGAAAAGGTTTGGGATTATGGATAATAAAATACTGTCAACTTTGAAGTGTTCTTGTTTAAGCCTGTGTTTTCTCATTTTTTGGTTTGAATGTAGATTTATTATTTTTTAGTTATGGAAAATAATTCTTGATTTTAATTAAAAAAGAAAAGCCCTAGTGTCTTTCTTTGGCTAACCGTCATACTCTGTTAATAAGGCTTCCAGTTCCATGGAGTCTCCAGATTCATTAATATCAACTCAAGCTTCACTCAATACCCTAAAAATAGGCTACTGTTGGCAGTTCTTAGACTCTGGCTCAGCATCTGCTGATGTGGAGAAGGGATTCTAGAGAAACCTGGGAAGAGACAGTTCATTCATTAAGCCGTTCATTCAGAAATGTGGATCCTGCCTCTAGCAGGCACTGTGCGGAGCCGCATATTTAAGTAGTCTGCATTTAGGCGCAGGGGCACTGGCCTTACTGCTCACCTTTCCATCACCATCTGGCTTCTTAGCTGAACCACACTAAGGGACACTGTTCATGCAGGCCTCTTGGGTCCAGGATTGGGACTGAGAGTGGAGGCAATGGATGTGAGTCATCTTCCACTCCACCCCACACCAGACAACACCTGAGGGCAGTCCTGATTGTCCCCTGAACTGTGCCAGGTGCTTATCTGTATTTTCAGCTTTCAGAGGAATCTGTAGATACCAGAAAACAGTGTGTGGGAAAGAAGTAAAGGGCCTGGGCCTGGATCTGGGCTGGCCAAGCCAGGATTTGCAGACTCAGGAGGTGGCTTCATGTCTTCCCATCTGTCTCCCAGGCTTTTTCCACTGGCCTCCCAGACACCATCTCCAGTGCTCACAGACCCACAGGCGGCTCACCACACATGCCACTCTGCATACCCAGGACACCCCCCATACATACCACATTCTATATACACCACACTGGACTATCACACACAACCATACTACACACACATACCACTCTATACACTGTATACCACATATGCCACACCACCACACTACATGCATTTCACATGCACCACACTGCACACCCCCACATCACACTGCACACACCTCACACATATCATACCCCCATACCACACATTACTCACTGCATACCCTACACTTATTACACTGCATATACAGTGGTATACTCACATATACCACACACTATACACACCCCACACTGCATACACACCACATACTTTACACATCACATACTACATACAAACATATCATTACAAGCACACCACACATATTCTATTGCACAGAGACACTACACACTATAGACAGCACACAAACCCCACTCAACACCACACTTGCACAAAGCAGATGAAGGGCAGTGAGCATCCCTTAGTGACAGGCAGCAGAGGTGATTCTGTGCTGTTGCCTGCAAGCTGACCGCTCCCCCAGCCTGAGGCCTGCATGTTAATCCAGCCCACAGGCAGCTACTTAGAAAGAGCGATGACTCACTCAGCACTGGGCTCTGGAGTAACTTGGTCCAAATAAAGACTGGGGGCAGAGGAGGCGAAAGAGAAAACAAGATGAGGGTGCACCATTTGGACTCTGAGAGAACATGATTTTAAGTACAACTGAGCCACTACACTGGCCTCCCATCCCATCTTCTTCTCCTGTCAGTCATATTGATTACTTCCACAGAAATGGGCAGAGCTGTTCAAATGGCTCCATCCGGCTCTGTGGTGGTACTGCTTGTTGGCTTAAATGAAGTAAGATATTTTTAAACATTTTCTAAAACTAGTTTCTCACACAGATTTCCCAGGATAGAAAAGAAGCAAGTCACCAGCACTACCATGTTTGACAAATATTGTGATGAAACCAGTTTCTCTGAATAGTCCATCCTCTTGTTTTCTCTTTGTTTCATTGGGTAACCCTAGGTTTCACCTCAGCATGAGTTTCTCACCTCAGCAACTGTTTATCTCACACCACACCCACCACCAAATATCCAATCACTCTCCACCAAATGTTCAACAATTTTCTACTTACCTGTTGGACATTTGGATTTTCCCACATCCAGGCTATTGTACTTAGTGCTTCAATGAACACAGGTGTGTATATATCTTTTTGAGTTTGTGTTTCTGGGATATATTCCAGAAGGAAATTGCTTGGTCCTATGGAAGCTCTGTTTGTTTGTTTGTTTATTTATTTATTTATTTATTTATTTATTTAGAGAAGACTCCATACTGTTTTCACAAAGGCCAAACCAGATACATTTCTCCATCAAAGCTGGATAAGGGTCCTTTTACACCATCTCTACCAATACAGGTTATTTCTAATACTTTTGATATATGCTATTCTTGTTTATTTGCATTTTCCTACTAACAAGTGATGTTGAGTATTTCTTCATACACCTCCTGGTTGTCTGTATGTCCACTTTGGGGAAGTTTGTTCATCAACTCTCCCCAGTTTTTGGTGGGTTATATTTTTTGTTGTTGTTGCTGAACATTGTGAGTGCTTTATATATTTTGGATGTTAGCTCTTTATCAGATGTATTGTGAGATATTCTCTCCCATTCAGTAAGGTGCCTCTTAATTTTAGTTTGCATTTCTTTTGCCTTACACATTGTTTCCCTGCTCTAATGTCCTTGTCAACCAACAGTGATGGCTTCTTATATGTCTACTTCCTCATCAACACGTACATTTTTTTTCACTTTTGATAATAAACATTTTAACTAATATGGGTGAAATCTTATTGTGATTTTGTGTTACATTTCCCCCAGTGATAAGAGTTGTGAAGTATTTTTCATTCTCTTTTGAGCATCTATATGTCTTCTTGGGTGAAAGAAGTAATTCAATTTCTCTTCCTACTTATATTCTCTGCCCATAAAAATCAGGTTGTATTATTATTGTTACTGAGTTGTTTATATGACTATTAACCCTTTTATATGATTTGCAAATATCTTCTACCAGGCTTTTCTTTTGCTTTAATAGTGGTTTCTTTTGTTCTGTGGAACATTTTAGCTGGGTATAGTACAATTTATTTGTATTCTCTCTCTCTCTCTCTTTTTTTGTTATTGCTTTTGGATCACACCCTGAAGTGTTCAGTGGTTATTCCTGTCTCTGTACCTAAGAATCATTCCTGGCAGTGTTCCAGGGACCATGTTGGATGCTGGAGATTGAATCTGGCTGGGTCAGCTATGAACAAAGCAAGTGCCTTACTTGCTGTACTGTATTTCCTACCTCTGTTTAGAATCTCTTCCTTTGCTTAAGGTTGGAGAAGTCACCGAAGTATCACCAAGACCAATGTCAAAGAACTAAACACCTGATTCTTTTATGCACTTTATGGTTTTAAGTCTTATAATCAAGTTTTTAATTCATATGGAATTAACTTTAGTATATAGTATAAGATAGCAGAATAGTTTTTGAAACTTGTGGCTATTTAGTTTTCCCAGTACCATTTATTGAAGAGACTTTTCTATCTACTTTGTATGTATACAACTCTTTCGTTATAAACATGTCATTTTTAGTGTATAGTTTCATTTCTGGGCTTTTGATACTATTCCATTGATCTGTGTTTGCTTTCTTCCCAGTGCCATACTATTTTAATTACAGAAACTTTGTAGTATACTTTAAAACCAGCGGAGCTGGAGAGATAGCACAGCAATAGGGTGTTTGCCTTAGATGCAGAAGAATGGTGGGTTGAATGCCGGCATCCCATATGGTCCCCCGAGCTTTCCAGGAGCAATTTCTGAGCACAGAGCCAGGAGTAACCCCTGAGCGCTGCTGGGTGTGACCCAAAAACCAAAAACCAAACAAACAAACAAACAAACAAAACAACCAGGGACATTATTCTTTAGTTTTTCTTATTTTTCCCTTAAAGGTATTCAGCTCTTTGAGATTTTTTTTGATCTCTCCATACAAATTTTAGCAGGGTGTGTGTGTGTGTGTGTGTGTGTGTGTGTGTGTGTGTGTGTGTGTGTGCGTGCGTGCGTAAAATATTCTTTTTGTTTGGGTTTTGGAACACATACAGCAATACTCAGGGCTTATGCTTGGCTCTGTACTCAGGGATCACTCCTGGTAGGGTTAGGGGACTATATAGGGTGCCAGGGAATCATGAGGTCTTTCGAATTGCTTTAGAGGGAATATTCCATTGATATTTATATTTATCCATTTATATGTATAATTTAAAACCGATAATTCTTTTATGGATACTCTGGAGGGTCTCTTCTTTAATGCTTGTGGGATATATTCTACTATGTATTATTTAAAGTATTTTATTATTTTCTTATAATATTAAAATAATTGTGAATTGGTTTGCAAGCCTTTTAGTAATTTTCTACATATTTTTGTGCTCTTTTGCTTGGTGTATATATATATTAATGATTGGGTTAACTCCTTTATATCATATAATACAATCTTTTATTTCTCTTTTTGTTTTGTTTTAGAGTTTATTTTTTATGTATATAGTTGTACTAACTTCCTTTTCAGATTTAGTTTCATGGAATATACCTTTTTAAATCTCTTCTTCACTTTTAATCTGTGAATGTTCTTATCCTTATTCCTGAAATGAGTCTTAAGTAGGCTGTATATTATAAAAGCTTAAAATATGATATTTAGTTACTCTGTGTCTGTCTTCCTTTTCTTTCCTAGTGCCAGCGATAAAACTGGGGGCCACACATCTGTAAGACATTCTTTATCACTGAGCCACATTCCTAGCCAAATTATGATTCAAACTTGCAGTCTATGCTCTGCAATTTGGAAAATTACAAGCAACCATTCTGGTATTTACATTAATATTATCTTTTGATGTAGAGTTTAGTCCATTTACATTTACTATGGTAATTGATATGTATATATTCATTGCCATTATTCTAGTTGATTTAGAGTTGTCTTTTTCTGTTTTTCCTTTCTTCCCTTGAGGTTTGATAAGTTTTCCTTAGTGATGTTTTTTTTTCTTCTTCTTCTTCTTCTTCTTCTTCTTCTTCTTCTTCTTCTTCTTCTTCTTCTTCTTCTTCTTCTTCTTCTTCTTCTTCTTCTTCTTCTTCTTCTTCTTCTTCTTCTTCTTCTTCTTCTTCTTCTTCTTCTCCTTCTCCTCCTCCTCCTCCTCCTCCCCCGCCTCCTCCTCCTCCTCTGCCTCCTCCTCCTCCTCTTCTTTTTTTGGTTTTCTGCTCTCTCCTCACAGTGCTCATTCCTAGCAGACTCAGGGGACCATTTGGGATACCAAGAATCAAACTTGGGTTGGCTGCATGAAAGGCAAGTGTCCTTCCCTCTGTACTATTACTCTGGGCCCAACTTTTTCCATTTTTTGATATGTTTTTATCATAGGGTTTTGATTTGTGGTCATCATTGGTTCAAATATTAGATTTCATGTAAATATTGATCTATATTGATCTATTTATATTTGAACACACTCTAAAATCTTTCAGTATTTCTTTACTCCTCTATGTTTGTTTTATTTACTTTTTGACTTGTTTTACCTCTTTTTATTGTTGAAGCAAAAGATAGCTTTATTTGAAGGCACTGGGGGAAGGGGAGAAAGAAGATAAGAAAGGGATAGAATAATTAACATACTCAAGAGAGAATGAAGACTTCTCCAAAAGTGGAGAGAGCCCAGGCACAGAACCCAGCATGAACATAGGAGAGTCCACATCTCGAGGGGAAATGAAGGAGATAAATGTGTGTGAGACCCATGTTCATGCCTGTTTTACCTCTCTATTTTATATTCTTCCCTTAATAAATACAGCTTTAAGTTAATTTTACCATTCACATATTGCTTTGCTTTGGAAAGGGGTTGGGTTCACACCTGGTTGTGCTGAGTTAGGGCTTGCTCCTGGCTCCATGCTAGGGGTCACTTCTAGTTATAACATTCACAGGACCATATGTAGGGGTGAGAATTTAACCAGAGTTGGCCACATGCAATGCAATGTCTTAAATTTTCTACTATTTTTCTGGACTTTCATGGAATATGCTTTTTTAAATTTCTTCTTCAAGTTTAATCTTTTCTTTTTATCTTTTAATTTTTAATTTTCATTTTGCCATATGGTAATAGATCCAATACTTCACATATATGTGTGTATGTATATGTCTCTCTATATATGAAATTTCTACCTCATACATTTTCTGCTTTAGTTTAGAGCATTTTCTTTATCATTTAGCTGTCCCTTTAACATTTCTGCAGGGAAGGTTAGTGGTGATAGATTCTTTTTACATTCTGTCTGGAAAATTCATGATCTCTTTCAAATGTCCAAACAACCTTGTCATATAAAGAATCTTGGTTGAAAGTTTTTTTTTTTTTTTTTTGTCTTCAAGCTTTTTGTGTATGCCATGGCCAGTCCCTTCTGGCCTGTTAGGTTTCTATTGAAAAAATGGCTAATAGCCTTATAAAGTGCCCTTTATAATATGAACTCTACTTTTATGTTGCTATTTCGAAGATCCTATATTTCTACTTAATTTTTTTTTTTTTTACCATTTCAATTATAACATGTCTCAGTGTGGGTCTCTTGGGTCCATCTTATTTGGAACTGAGTTCCTTGTACCTGGATGTCTAGACTCTTGGTGATTATTTTCTCAAAAAAATTTTTTTCTGTCTCTTTCTCTCTCTTCTTCTGGCACTCCTATAATCTAAATATTACTTCTCTGATGTAGTCCCAGAAATCTCTTAGAGCATCTTCACTTAAGAAATTCTTGGGCCCGAAAACTTAAAGGGCTATGTGCATGCTTTGCATGAAGGAGGCCCAGATCCTATCCCAGGACCACTAGGAGCTACTTCCGAGACAGAACAAGGAGTAGGGGCTAAATATCTTCAGGTGTAGTTTACAAACAAAAGCAAAACAACTTCATTTTTTTTTGGTCTCCTTAGTTGTATTTGTCTTCCATTTTTGGGTGGGGGATACACCCAGCAGTATTCAGGGGTTACTCCTGACTCTACACTGAAGGATTACTCTGGTGGTGATTGGAGGACCATTATGGGATGCTGGGGATTGAACCTGGGTCAGCTGTGTGCAAGGCAAGCTGTATTATGACTCTGGTTCTTCTTCCTCTCTTTCTTTTTTGGCATATGCGAGGGCAGGAAATAGAGTTGAACTCATGGGTCTCAGGGGCTATTATTCCTTGTTCTGTGCAGGAATGACCTGGGGTGATGCTCAGGGGACATGTGGAACTACTAATAGATCCAGAGTTAGCAGCATATAAGCCCTTTACACTTTCTGGTCCCTGCTTTGTCTTCTAACTCATTCATTCTTCTGCTTCCTCTAATGTATTTTTTGGCTTCTATTATTGTCTCTTTTTTGGCTCTCTGACTTCGGCTTGGATTGTCCCTGAATGTCCTAATTTATTCATCCATCCTTCTCCTTCTCCTGAGATTGGTGAGCATCCTAGATACCTTCTCTTGGAAATTTTTCTTGGGGAGTTGGATCATTTCTGAGTTTTAAGGGTCTTTTTTTTTTTTTGGTTTTTGGTTTTTGGGTCACACCTGGCAGCGCTCAGGGGTTACTCCTGGCTCTGTGCTCAGAAATCGCTCCTGGCAGGCTCGAGGGACCATATGGGATGGCGGGAATCGAACTAATGACCTTCTGCTCCATGCTATCTCTCTGTTCCCTTAAGGGTCCTTTTCTAAAAGTCTTGTTTTGCTTTACAGTTTGGGACTTGCTCTTTTGTTTTCCTCATTTTGCCCAGTTTTCCATATTTATGACAATCATCCACTTGCTCTAGACTTTCTTTCTTTCTTTCTTTCTTTCTTTCTTTCTTTCTTTCTTTCTTTCTTTCTTTCTTTCTTTCTTTCTTTCTTTCTTTCTTTCTTTCTTCTTTCTTTCTTTCTTTCTTTCTTTCTTTCTTTCTTTCTTTCTTTCTTTCTTTCTTTCTTTCTTCTTTCTTTCTTTCTTTCTTCTTTCTTCTTTCTTTCTTTCTTTCTTTCTTTCTTCTTTCTTTCTTTCTTTCTTTCTTTCTTTCTTTCTTTCTTTCTTTCTTTCTTTCTTTCTTTTTCTTTCTCCCTCCCTCCCTCTCTCCCTCCCTCTCTCCCTCCCTCTCTCCCTCTCTCTTTCTTTCTTTCTTTCTTTCTTTCTTTCTTTCTTTCTTTTTTCTTTCTTTCTTTATTTCTTTCTTTCGTTCTTTCTTTCTTTCTTTCTTTATTTCTTTATTTCTTTCTTTCTTTCTTTCTTTCTTTCTTTCTTTCTTTCCTTTCTTTCCTTCCTTCCTTCCTTCTTTCCTTTTGTAATGTTCAGGAATTACTTCTGGTGTTGCTCAGGGATATATGATACTAGGGATTGAACTTTGATCAACTTCATATACGGCAAATACCCTAGGTTTTGTACTATTACTCCAGCCTCCAAAATTATACTTTTGTTTGGTCTTTGGGCCACATCCAGTGGTATTCAGGGTTCTTCACCTGATTCTTCACTCAGAGATCACTTCTGGAGGGCCAAGGGGACCTTATGGAGTGCTGGGGATCAAACCCAGGTTAGCCTCGTGCAAAGCAAGCGCCCTACCTGCTGTCCTATTGTTCCAGCTACTTGCTTTAGTTCTGAGAGTTGGTCTTATATAGGTGATGTCACAGGGAGCCTATAGTCACTGTCCCCCTAGTTTTCTGAGTTAGTCCCCCATTGAGTATTCTCTTTGCACCTTCTTGCTTGCTGAATTGGGAAAAGCTCTCAGCCTTGCCCAGTGGTGACATCCTGGTGGGGTCTGGTCTTGGCTTCAGACTGAAATGAACTTAGTGGGTGGTGCTGTGGGGCCAGGTTGTGAGTGGTTCCTGTGTGGCAGGTGGTGCATATCAGTATCTCAGCTGCTTGTAGTAGTGTTGCTTGCTGAGCTGACAGTGGTGCCAAGTGCTAACAGCAGGGATGGGGTCATAAGGTCTGCAGGAGCCTTAGACTGTAGTTAGTTCCAAAGCTGTAGAAGATGGCCTGGGCACCTGGACTGCTGCTACTGGTGGATGTGGCCTGCACCCAAGAGCCCAGCAACAGGACTCCTACTGAAACTTTGTAGGGTTTCTTGTGTATATGCTCAGAACTGGGAGGAGTGGGACTGTGAGCTGGCAGCAGGCTCTACCAGTGAGTGTATTTGTGGGGTAATCTGGCTGTTGGGGCTAGGTTTGCTGAAAGGCAGGTGGGCCATAGGTTCGCACCAGCAGGGACCAGCCCTCTTGTGTCAGGGATAACTCCTCTTGGTAGCTGTCTCCCTCAATAAGCAGGCTGCATTCTTGTCAGGGATTTACCCTCAGAGTCCTCTTGCACGGAGAATAGGTTCCAGTGTGGTATTGCCTTACTCTGTCATGATGGCAACTGCTAATGGCCCCCTCAAGTTTCTCCCCTCAAGTTCTTTGCCTCCTAGGCCAGTTCTCTAAGGACAGTACAAGGGTTTTTTAAAACTATGGGCTGGGTGCTCAGTTTGATATTACTGCTTTGATTCCAAGAGCAAATGATTCTGCTCACAGGCTGGTTCTTAGTCTTTCCTTATCCCTGGATCATCCCACAGGAAACATTTTGCTTCCATAGAACTATAGACCAATAACAGAGAGATGGGAAAGGCTATGTGCTGGCATTCAGGAGGGTGGGAAGGTTTGAGGAGAAAGGCACTCAGAGAAGAGAGCACCTTGAGAAAGGTTTTTGTGGTGCTCACAGATTGTAAGATGACATCCAGCTATTAACCCAAAACAAAGCCCCATCCTCTTCCTATTTCCTGTAAATATTTACTTTTTTTTTTTTTTTTGGTTTTCGGGCCACACCCGGCGATGCTCAGGGGTTACTCCTGGCTGTCTGCTCAGAAATAGCTCCTGGCAGGCACGGGGGACCATATGGGACACCGGGATTCGAACCAACCACCTTTGGTCCTGGATCGGCTGCTTGCAAGGCAAATGCCGCTGTGCTATCTCTCCGGGCCCTAAATATTTACTTTTGATATGTAAAAGCCCACCTGGATCACTCTGCCCTCCCCTGCCATGCCTGGTAGATTTTGTTCTGAGATAATAAAGGAAAAAAGCCAATTCTGGCTTTTGGTGGAAGCAGAGAGATGTCCAGGTGAAAAGCAGACTGGCTTCATGGTTCTTTTCTGACTGGCTTGACTTACTTCTTCACTGCTACCCTGCTTTTTCAAACCCATCCACCTAACGGGATTAGAAACATGGCATGTGGAGTGATTTCACAACTCATGAATTTTTATTTTAACAATAGATATCTAATGTCACTCTATGAAGCAAGACAAAGCCGCAGTTTTTCTTTTTCATTATTTTAGGCGTCTGGACTCTGTGTCTCCCACTCCTATCCTTCTATGGACTAGATGGGATGAGGTCCCTGGATTTATTCTGGATTTATTTAGGCTACCAAACGGGAGACTGTCCCCCCCAACCCCCAGCATATCTGGACTCAGTGTTCATGCCATAACCCTGCACTCTGCACTCTTTTATATATTTCTTGCTGTTCTGTGCCCTAGGTTTTCCAGACCAGCTCTGATTTGTGGTTTGGAAAGTATGGCGGCTGCGGGCACGCCCAGACTCGGCAGCTGTCTTGATGTCCCTGTCCTTGGCAGCCTCCACACTTCTCTGCCCACATCCACTGCACTGCTGTGACTCAGTGCTCATTGCATGGTGGTGAGGGGTGGAGTGGGGTTAGGCACTTCCGGTTCAGGCTCCCTCTGCAGGCTGATTCTTCATTGTGGCTCAGAATTTGCCTCTGCTGGTCCCTCCAGTGCCACACTCTACCTTCCCACCTCTAGCCTACCACAAGGCTCTTGCTCTTGGTGATGGTGGTGGGCAGGGTTTTGTGAACTGGCATCCAGTTCTTGGGTTGGGCGAGAGGCTGCTTCCTTATTCCTCGTTTTTTAGTGAGCTACCTTTGAAACCAAACCCCTGCTTCTGGGACACCCCTTCCCTACAGCATAAGGTTAGAGCTAGAATGGATGGGACTGTGGACAAGCGTCAGAGGAAAGTGGAGTTAGGTCGCTGAGATCTCTGCCTGCTAATTCAAGAGGCATGTGACACTGTGTCTCAACCATACAAGATTAAGGAGAGTCTATTTGTGTGTACCGTGAGGGTGGGGTTGGGGCAGAATCAGGGTAGATGAAGGAGTACTTGAGGGGAGCCCTGTGACCCACAAGCCACAAGCCACTCTGACTGCAGCTCAGCATAGGGCTGGTACAGAGTGAGGGGCACAAGGACCAGTCTGTTTTGAGGAGTTCCTGCACGGTCCTGAAGGGCTTGCTGCTTGGGTATCTTTAGTCTGTTCACTCCTGAGGCCCTTTATCTTCCACTCCAAACAGACTTTCTCAGCAAGCCTGTCATGTGTCAAGTTAGCTTAAACCCCTCACACTTCCACTTAGCATTGTAATGGGGATGACTTTGCATGGGGCCAGCCGTCCTGTCTCAACAGACCCCAGGCTGGGGTCTGGAGGTCAGTTCTCAGCTTCTGTTGCCTTTGGACATTTGTCATTCCTTTTCTTTTCTTTTCTTTTCTTTTTCTTTTTTTCTTTTCTTTTTTTTTGATGCTCCTGGCTAAGAGCTCAGAAATTGCCCCTGGCTTGGGTGGACCATATGGGATGCTGGGGGATCAAACCATGGTCCTTCCTTGGCTAGCGCTTGCAAGGCAGACACCTTACCTCTAGTGCCACCTCGCCGGTCCCATTGTCATTTCTTTTCTATGATTCCTATTACACATACGAGAGAGAGATCATATTCAGGGTCTGTCCCTCCCCATCTGGCTGACTTTACTCAGCACTATACCTTCCTTTTAGTTCCAGGCACATAATAGCAAATCACATGACTTTGTCTTTACTTATAGCTAATCAGTATTCCTTTATGGACATATACCAATTTATTTATTAATTTTGGGGGGATCATACCCAACAGTGCTCAGGGGTTAGTCCTGGATATGCATTCAAAAATCACTCCTGGCAGGTTTAAGGGACTATATGGGATGCCAGGGATTAAACCTGGGTTGGTCTTAAGTCGGCAACATACAAGGCAAACACTCTACCCACTGTGCTATTGCTTCATCCCCCATAGACCAGTTTCTTTACCCAATCATCAATTCTTGGCCACTTGAGTTGTTTCCAGATTTGCGTAGTTCTGAATAGTGCTGTAGTGATCAAAAGTGACCTCGCTATCTGATGTCTCCTAAATCCTCTTTTTTTTTTTTTTACCTTTGAAGGTTCTTTATTTCATTTAAAAATGGTTTTAAAAATGCATAGTTGACACAGTTGATCATAATACATTTGCTTATAGATAAGTGAAAGCAAAGTTATTGAAAAAATAGAAAGAAAAATTAAAATTAAATGGAAGAAAAGAAAAAGAAAGAAGAAAAAAAAGGACCATAGCAAGCACATTGTAAATATTATTGTATCTTCAATGAAGTCAATATAATGGCAGAGGGTTTAGTAAGCTCTTGCTAGTTGTCCACCCTATTAAATTGGGGTGTTCCTTTAAGGATAACAGCATCAAACAGACGAAGTTGTTCAGAAATTCAAAATACTATTACTAATACTCCCAACTTTTAGGGGCATGTTCTCAATTGCCAGGCCTCCCGGAGAAGGAAGACATGAAGGTGTGTGTGTGTGTGTGTGTGTGTGTGTGTGTGTGTGTGTGTGTGTGTGTGTGTGCCTGCACTCATTTCAAAAAATTTCTGGTGATATCAGCCCCAAACCAGTGTACTAAAGTATGGTCAGATTGGTATCCCTAAAGGGAATCATAGAAGGTTAGTGATGAGACAGAGTCATTGGGAAATGGTGATTCTGGGTGATATAGGCAGCAAGCATGGCTTTGGCAGGCAGAGACCTCTCCTCCCAAGATGACCAACTTTCTGCTGCTTGGGCTGTTGTAGCCATAATCTTTCATGACTCGGTTTACATATTGTTCAAGAAAAGAGGGAGTCTATGGAGATGTCCTAGTGCAAACATGGCAACTGTGTTTATGGGCATGATTACAGCTCCCAAATCCTCTTGATTTCACCAATCAGCTGCCCTTGGACCTGATCCCATTGATGCCATTTCTACTTTTACTAGCCTAGTACAGGCTCTCTTGAGTCAAAGTCACAGTGCAAAGACTGAGAATAAACTCACCTTCCTGCTATTTCTGACCCCCAAAATTATTCAGTAGTCCCTTGGATTTTGTTCTAAGAGCTAAGCAACCCCGGTGGGGACACTGTGTTGACCATTCCTCTGACATACTAAGCTCTGTCTTTTTACCCACTTCTGCCAGGGATGTGATCGTTAAAAATAAATGTTTAGGTTACCACACTACACCACCTCACAGTTATTTTTAATGAAGCTGTGCTCAAGTAGCAATTTTAAAATTATATGTCTCTGTTATTCCTATAGATTTTTGCGTTTGTTTTGAGGTCACACTCAGTGTTGTTCAGGGCTTATTCTTGGCTATGAGCTCAGGGATCACTCCTTATAGGACTCAGAGATAGAACTGGGATGATTGTAAGGCAAGCAAGTTACATGCTATACTATTTCCCTGGGCCCTTTTAAGGGATTTTAAAATAAATTCATCATTTCTTGGAAGAATTAGTAGACATATTAGGTTCAGCAATTGATTTGACTTTTCTATGCAGAGATGGACATTTGGGAAGCAGCCCAGCATAATATAGCTGAAAAACATTGAGCAGTAGCTGGTGTGTTCTTTGATGTTTGTGAAAAAGTTTTGGAGAGTCCTATACACTATGTCCTAGATGTATACTCTGGACTTATCTCCAAAGTAAATGTTCTCTTTTTTAAGAGGTCATTCAATTATAAATAAAAATTAATTTATGAATTATGTCTTAAGGCACAAACTAAGCTTAAAGGCAACAAAACTAAATTAAAATTTTTTCTTTTACTGGGGTTGGAAATGTGGTTCAATGTGCTCACCTGTGCTCTGGTTTCCATCTCTGATACGCCCTGGGTTCCATCTCTGATACTGCAATAAATAATCATGTATTTTAATATTTTAGATAATTCAGACATCAAAATGTATGAAATGAAACATTGTGAAGCATATTTTAAGACCCATCATTGTCTTTAGAATTCTTTTTGAAGTTTAATTCTTTTTGAAGTCATGTTAACCTTCCTCCTTTATGGCCATTCCCTTGATTTAAAAAAAAAAATCTATCGCACATGAGGGAGATCATCTGGCATTTGTAAAGCATATCAATTTTTAAAAAAGAATTCTAGGTGTCAGGGCTGTGTATAGCTTGAATAATAGGGAACTTCTCTGGGTATTTAAAAATCTGGGTTCCTTTCTACCTTAGGGTTTCCACCTTTCCATCTTAGGCACCTTGGGGTTTTTTGGGACAAGCCAGGTGTGACCCTGGTGACCATCCTCTGAGAGCCTATAGGTGTGGTCCTTCAAAATTAAAAAAGATTAACCCTTATGTGAATTCATTTTATATGAAGTTTTCTTTGGGGGAAGAGTAACTAAGGAGTCATTGATGAGGTTGGATTCTCTATGACCCACTGAGTTCAGTGAGGGCTGGGAGGTTTACATCTGTCCTGTGGTCTTGTATGCTTTTACACCTAACTTTGATTATGTGGAGGAAAGCGGTTGTGGTGTAACCCATCTCTGAGAGTTCTTAAGTGGCTAAGCTAAGTTAGGAAGAAACTATGGAGCTAACCTGACTTCCTATTAAACCATGATCAAAGCATTGCCTACTCTCCCAGTTCAAGTTATAGAAGTTGTCTGTATCCTTGAGTTGGGGTGGAGGAAAGAAAGCTAATTTGGGGTCACCTTTGTGTTTTAATCATTTTGGCACATTTTAATTTCCAAACTCTATTATTCCAAGCACTTCAGGTATAGTTTCTTCTAACTGAGTGTTGGCTAAAGTTTTAAAGCCATGCATAATTAGGGAAGCAGGTCTCCAGCTCAGTAAAAACCTCAAAGGATTCTCTAGCCATTTGTGTGACTTTTGCCTTCTAAATAGTCATGGGCTCTGCATTATCTTTCTCTGTGACTTAGGTCCCATAGAGGTGCCCTAACAGAAGGAAAGAAGGTAGAGCCTGTTATAGGGTGTGTTATTATAGTTATTATGTGTTATTATAGTAGCAGCTGTCAGGACTTTTGCTGAATTGAGTGTTTGGGTTTGGGACCATACCTCAGGGATTGAACTGGGGTTGACTGTATGTTAGTAAAATGCCAAATCATAAGAACTGTCTCTACTTCTGCAGTTGATATCAAGCTACTGTCCAATTTCCATTACTGTGTCAAAAGGTTTTTAGGTGTAGTTATTCTTGTGTCTGGGCTCACATTTAGGACTTGATGTGCAGTGGAGTTTGATAACCATGATGACCTGGGCTGGGGGGATATGTCCTGTGTGGATTTTGAAATATCCGAAAGTCTTTGTTGGTTTGAGATCTTCAGAGCAGGTACCCCCTATCTCTTATCTGGGATGTTACTCTGCTATTCTGAGCATCCCTGTCAGGATGGAGACTTTGTGGGTAGCCCGTTTCTGGCTCCTCAGGCCCAGCAACCCAACTCTGTGAAAGAATAAGCATCCTTTACCCACTTCTGCCGACAATCACAGCTCCCCAGTGCTGTTCCAAGCACCCTTTCTCCTTTAACCTCCTCCCTTAACCCTATACTCTGGATCATGCAGTATAAATTGGGTTAGTTTTCACCGTTCCCTCTTGGCCCCCAGCTGCAGGCTGAGCATTCAGCTTTTCGAGATTCCTTAGCCACTTCCCACTGACCACCTCATTCCCAGCTTCTTGATTTCTATTACTTTTGTCCCCTCTCCAATTCCTCCCATCCTTGAATATTTAAACTGAAATGAACAAAATTCTGTGGGGTTTGTGGGAGGAAGCAGAGGTTGGGGCTGGTATTTGTGGGGCCTGTGTGCCTGGGGATGGAGTCTCTTGGGGAGTTGGGCTGGGGCTTGAATGATTGTTAAAGATCCCACTTACCCTCCTCTCCACACACCTATTTAGGATGGGATCCGATGCATTCTATCTTGGCTCTCCCTCTGCCTGCCCCCCATAGGAAGAGCTCATAAACACTTGCTCTCATTTTCTCTCTGCAACAATTGAAGGTGACCTGAACAGCTGCCTCTCCTGGAGCTTTGGGGGGCTGCTTGTTACTTATTTATTTGTTTTGTATTTTAGGCCACACCTGGTGGTGTTCAGGGGTTACTCCTGACTCTGCACTCAGAAAATTACTACTGGCAGGCTCAGGGGACCACATGGGATGTCGGGAATCAAACCTGTGTCAGCTGCATGCAAGGCAAACACATGCCCTACCTGCTGTGCTATCACTCTGGCCCTGCTCCTTATTTACTTTTAAGTTTTTTTTAGAAGGTATTGGGTCATATCTGGTGATGCTTAAGAATTACTCCAGCCAGTGCTTAGAGTGTTCCCTCTCTTTTTTTTTTTTTTTTGAGGGGGGCATACCTGGCAATACTCAAGGCTCCACACTTAGAAATGACTCCTGGTAGGTAAGCTCAGGAGGCCGGCGAGGTGGCGCTAGAGGTAAGGTGTCTGCCTTGCAAGTGCCAGCCAAGGAAGGACCATGGTTCGATCCCCCGGCGTCCCATATGGTCCCCCCAAAGCCAGAGGCAATTTCTGAGCGCTTAGCCAGGAGTAAACCCCTGAGCATCAAACGGGTGTGGCCCGAAAAAATAAAAAACAAAAACAAACAAAAAAAAAACAAAAACAAACAAGCTCAGGGACCATATGAGATATTGGGATCAAACCCGGATTAGCTGTGTGCAAAGCAAACACCCTATCCATTGTGCTATGGCTCCAATTTTTGGGTCTGGTCTCTATAGCTCTCCTAGGACCCAAACTTCAGTTGCTTTTGACCTAAGAATGAGCCTGAATAAAAGCCAAAGCATGTGCATCCTGATATGTGATTCTGGGGGACTGAGGAGGCCTGTCTGGAGTCTTTCATCCTCAGTCCCGTGTGCCAGGCATACAAACCCAGAATGGGGCACAGGCCAGGCCCACTCTGGGCTTGTTCCCAGTTTTGCTCTCAGCACCTGGACTCTCCTCAGGAACCTTTGCCCTCAGCAGAAACCTGCCTCCCAAGGCCCTGTTCCTGAGTTTGCATCCAGAAATGTCAAGGACCCAGAGTTTCTGTGAGGTGCCACCCGTTTTTCTAGTTCCTGTGACCCACCTGAGCGGGGGATTCCTGAGGGGCTGCGGAGAGTGTCATGAATCAGTAACTGACACGTGGGCCAGCGCTTTTCCCTGAGGCAGGCCCAGAGCATCAACAGAGCGATGTCCGCATCCCGAGTTCACTGCTGCCCATCAGGTATTCCCGAAACAGAAAGGCAGATGGTGGCAAAGGGAGGGGCTTACACCCCGGAATGTGGAGACATGAAGTGTGGCAACCCAGGGGGCCCAGGCCTAGGGAGGGCTGCCGCAACCCCCCAGCAGGAGTTTATTTCTGTGGGTCTGAGTGCGGTCGAGAGACCCAGAATGTCACAACTGACTGACAGCTTTGCTGCCAGCAGTGGGGCCCTACCCCGGGGCTGACTGCAGGCAGCCAGGGACCCTGTGTGGCTTCTGCCACCATGGCCCCCCAACTGTAATTAGTCAAGAGCAGCCAAGTCACTTGGGATGTAAGAGTTTTGCAAATGATCTGCCTTCAGGTCACACCTGCCAGGATGACTGCAAAGGCCTAGAATATTGTCCCTGGTCTCAGATGCTAGGCTTCTAGGTGATTCCTCACTTAGTAGATGGTGTGATTTCTACTTTAGCAGCAGTAGATGAATTGGGGAGGAGGGTGTGGGGGCAGAAAGAGGGAGCATGAGAGAGAGAACAAGCGAACAAGAACGAGAATGAAAATATGTGTGTATGTTTGTGTGTATATATTTAAGGTATCATTCTTTCAAATGTAAGTTGCCTTAAGAACATGCAAAGTGCTGGGGAGATGGCTCAAAGGGTTGAAGCACATGCTCTGCACATGGGACCCCAGGGTTTAATCCCCTGCACTGTGACAGTGTCACAAGCACTACTGGGAGTGACCCCTGAGCATCACTGGGTGTAGTCCAAAATATGTCACCAACAGCTCTGTGGATTTTGGGGACATAATCACGAGAGCTAGAAAGAATTTGCTCACTGCCATCAATTAATAGCTTCCCAAAGTATGGTCCTACACCAGCATTCCCATCCTCTGGGGCCCCTGAGGAAGTTGAGTGATCTAGACTTCCAAGAGATGCAGCATGGAACACTCTGAGGTGAGGCCCACTCATCCGTGTTCAGGAAATCTTTAGGTCATTCTTTTTTTTTTTTTTTTTTTTTTTTGGTTTTTGGGTTATATCTGGAAGCATTCAGGGGTTACTCATGTTTCTGTATTCAGAAATCACTCTGGCAACCTTGGGGGACCATATGAGGTGCTGAGGATCAAACCCAGGTTGGTCAGGTGCAAGGCAAATGCTCAATCCACTGTTACATTGTTCTGGCCCCATCAGTTCTGATGCTCACTGCATTGTGAGAAAAACAGCTTCAGAATAGGGACATTTCAAGAAATCCCTCCCCTCCCACCCAGAAAAAAACCCTCCAGAGCACAAGTGACTTGCCTGAAGTCACAGAGTGAGGGGACAGAACCCAGAGGAGAGGTTGATGCTTCTAGTTCCAGTACTGCCATTCTTCCAATAAGGGCGAGTTGCTCAGATTTGGTGGTGGTGGTGGTGGTGGTGGTGGTTGTTATTAGCTTTGAGGCAAAGCCTTCTCCACACAGGGTAAGAGCATTGATTCCCTCATTGTTTCCCTGTCCCACAGTGGTCCCAGTGTGTAGACAAAGAAGCTGAAGCTCATAGTGACTGAGCAATATGCTAAGGGAGAAACAGAACTTCAAACCTGTTTGCTTTTTTGGTCCATTCTGTACTAACTGCATATGTGTGTCCTTGTGTTTGTGTGTGTTTGTATCTGTGTGAATCTGTGTCTGTGTGTGCATGCATGTATGCATGTGTGTATTTGTGTAAATATGTGATTGTGTCTATTTATTTGTGTGTGCCTGTATTATTTACATGGGGGTCATGGAGAGATCATGCATAGATTCTCCGGAAGGTTCAGGCTGGTACAAATGGCCACATGACATTCTGAACTCACCCCTTTCTTGAGGATCCTTTCCCACCCACTGCCTTCTAATGTCACTTTTTCTTGGATCCTGCTTCTGGAGAAGGGGAGAGACTGCCTAATCTTTCTTGCTACTTCCCAACTTGGCCTGGGAATTGGGTTTCCTGGTGGATCTTGGGCCTCCACATGTCCTTCTAGCTCTAGGGGGTGCCAGAGCCTTCCCTAAAGTGGTCCTCTCTTTAGTCCAAAGGGGGCAGTGGGGGGGCTTCCCTATGTCTGGGACAGGAAGCAGAGCTCCTCTGGAATTAGAACCCAAGGGAAGAAAATACTCCAGGCGGGTGGGTGGGAGCTTTGTGTAAAGTCAAACAGAAGAGGAAATTAAAGAGAAGCTCATGGCTGCCTCCGGCTTCCTCTGCTGCATTTTTGGCAGCAATCGGCAAAACTGGCCTGTAACTTTCCAGTCTGTCTGCTCATTGTCTTGCCCAGAAATACCAGATAAAAGAAACCATGGAATGGGGAGTGAGATGCCTGGGTCCCACCCTGAGGATATTCCACCACCAAGAACTCACTCTCAGGCCGACATTCTTTTTGCTGCCTGCCAGGGCCTCATCATTTCTAGACCTGTGGCTTGTTGGCATCCAGAAAAGAGCTGGTTCTAGAGCCCAGGATAATAGAAGGCAGCTTTGTCCCTCTTTTCATGAGGTATTTCTGCAGCTTGGCTGAATTTCTCCCTCAAGAAGAGGTTTACTGCTCCTGAGAGTCTGTGACGTGGCCTTGTCTGATGTGGTCATGAAACCTCTTCTGACATCTCTTGGATGTGGAGGTAGGTAGGCACTGGGGAGACCAAAATGGAATTATTCTTGTAGGGTTCATGATCCAGTAGAAAACACACATAAAGAAAAAAAGAAAAGCTAAGATACAAGTGTCAGCAAGTTGTGAGTGGGGTCTATCTGGGTTGTCCTTCGGGGTTCTGGGGGACACTTGAGCTGAGAATTGATGGGCAAGTTTGGTTATTGAGCAGATAAAGGGTATTAGAGAGGTGAACAGCTCAAGGTGGGACTTGCTAATATGGTTGACTCAGGGTTCTTGACAGGGTGTTTTTGGAAAAAAAGGGTCAAGGGATAGGCCAGGAAGTAGGGTTGGGCCAGCCTATAAGAGACACTGAGCATGGCAAGGTGGTGGTCATGGTGGTGGTGGTAGTTTGTGTGTGTGTTTGTGTGTGTAAGGGCATTGAAAAATTTTATTAGTGAGTCAGTGCTAACTGCCCTCTATACAACTCTGGCCATATTAATAGCTTCCTCCATTATGGCCTAATTCTGTCTCTGTGATGTCTGGTGAGAGCTCCTGAGTCATGGTGGGAGGGAGGAGAGAGAGAAGCGAAGCAGGCCTGAGCTCCTTTTCCTGACTCACTCAGCCAGGCAGGTTAGCTTAGTCTATGGCCAGAATCATCATGTGGAGGGCTGTGGAAGAGTCTGGGACATGCTAGCAGACCCCAGTCGTTTGCATAGGAGAGAATAGATGGGTGGCACCACAGACAGGTTACAGACCCACATATGGTTTTATATAAATCCTCCAATCCACATGCTGGCAGGGTCAGAGCTGGCCCCAGGCTACTGGTGTCTAGTTTTGGTGCTCAGAAAGACTTGAGGAGGAAGGGGTAAATGAAAAACAGACTCTGGGGAAGTAGTGGTGTTTCATGACTTACCGTCCAAGCAGTAAAACCTCACTTCTATTCCTTTCCTTCACTGCCACCTATTTGTGTCTCTCTTAGGAATCATGGAAGTGGCCCAGTCAGAAACATGGGCAAGTGTTTGCAGAGGAAGCTTTGTTCATCGGCATCTGCAGACTTGTGTCTGCTTTAGCTGGGGGCAAGCAGGGTTCCCATTGCCATTTTCAGTGACTCTATTGAGGTGAATGCATTTCCATACTCTTTCCTGGATTCTGGCCTCCTGGTCACCCTCTTTGTTCCATGTTAGTCTTTCATGCAGTTCAGGGACAAATGTCCCAAAGCTGATGACAAGGGAGAGCGGGAAGTCAGCCTGTGGTCCTGGACTCCAGTTTCCCCTTAAGTTGGGCCATTTGCTTTCAAAGGGTTTGGTCTTCTGGCTTGTTACAGCTCTGACATTTATGGCTTCATATACTGGAACTTGATAGGTCCTCACTGGTAGGACAAAGCCAAACTGAGAATCCCAAGAACTCACAGTGTGAGACAGCTAACAGGCAGTTTATTGGAAATTTCCAGAAACTGGGGTAAGTAGGACTCAAATATGGGCTTCCTTCTTCCCTTTCCTTTTTTGTGAAATGAACCCTTGAGAAGTGCCTGAGAGACGTAGATAGACACAAACCAGGGACCAGACACATATCCTCATTCACACGGAATTTCAGTAGCTATGAGCCTCCCCCCAAATGCAGCTTAGCTTAGCTCCCACCTGCCATCTTCTTGCTTTTTTCTTCTAAGTGGAGTCTGGACTTATTTTATAAATTCAGGGCATTCTTTGGTGCCACGCCTGGAGGAACGCAGGAGGCCAGAGGCACACTCAGAGACATTCTTTCTGATCTCACAAGAGACCCCTCCAAAGTGGGGTGGGAAGACCCACCTGGCAACAGAACCTGCAGAGTCCTACAGCAGCTGTGGCACCTGTTAGGCATTGTGTGTTCGTGTGTATACATGGTGTGTGCATGTTCCAGGTGGCATTATTAACTTGATAACACATCTTCTGGGAGGGATGTCCTACTTACTGTTTTAATTAAGCTTTTAATTTTGAAGTAATTACAGGTTTGCATGTATTTGGGAAAGTAATTTCAGGAGTCCTGAGTTCACAGTGTCAGTAAGTTTGAACAAAACAGTCTAGAATGATACCATTGTTGGCCCAGGCTTATGGATATAAATGTGTTCAATCCTTACAGATCTTCTCTCCTCACATAAACCTTGCTACACACTAAATAAAGGCCCCAAAGTCCTAGCATTAAACAATGTGCGTTCATTCATTCACTCCCTCTTTCATTCTCTTCAACCTGTTCATTCCAATCCAGGGCCTTGTGTGTCTGAAGCCTGTCCTGGCAGCTCAGGGATGGGGTGTGTGAAGACAATGTCCTTCTGTCATACTCATAACCCACACTCAGCAAGGAGCAGTCATTTTTAGTCACTGAACCCTTCATTGACAATATTGATGAAAACAATTGATTTGGAGCAAGAACCTCTCTGTGAGTTTGTGGACATGCCCCATGTCTTTCTGGGGTTTCTCTGAGTTATTCTGCCAGAAGTCACATCTTAGAGACCACCAGTTGACTGGTGAGTCTCACTGGGGCTTTTCCATCCTGCAAGGATGCTGGATGACCAGATAAGATAAGACCAGGCGAGATTGCTCAAGAACAAGTTGTTTCAGGGGCTTCCATTATGGGCAAGCATGAGGAGGTGGGACTGAACGTTATTTTTAATAGTTAGAATCTTACAAAAATCTTTGGAGGATAGGATCTGAATATTACCTACTTCACCAGCATGAGTGATGCAAAGAGAAGGGAAGTAGAGCCTCAGGACTGGCTTCATGGCTGAAAATGCCTTCCTGGCCCATGCAGTGTTGAGTTTGAACTCTGCTGTTCCCTTCAGGTACCAAGCTCAATCTGGGCAATTTCATTCTTGGGCCCCCTGTTGCCGCTCTAGGCTGAGTGATGCTCAACGTATGGGCAGATGAGTGTGAGCTCAAGTGTACAACCCAGCAAGCATGAGGTGAGCACTCCAGCCCCAGTAAGCATGTGTATGAATACGCCAAAGACCCCTCCCTTTGAACATTACAATTTGAATGTAAGGAAAAACTTAACATAAATAAGCGTGACCCCTGTTGGGCTTGTGTGCAATCACCACAGTTGAAGTGAGGCCTGAGGCCAGATAAGCAAACATTGCAACCTGAGGTATGAATTCTGTCAAAAGCCCACAACCAAGTGGAGCACCACTGCCAGACATGCTCGACCCCTGCCTTCAAGTAATCGAAACAACCACAGTTGGGAAGGGAAGCAGAAGTGAAGGATTGAGAAGGTGCCTTTCTTATTTTATTTGTGAGGGACACACCTGGTAGTGCTCATGGCTTTGCATTCAGAAATCATTCCTGGCAGTGCATGGGGAACCATATGGAATGCCAAATATCAAACCTGGATCAAGTGTGTACAAGACAAGTGCCCTACCCACTGTACTATTGTTCTTGCTCCAGCCCTGGAAGAAAGGGAAATATAAAAAAGGAAGGTAGAAGGAAACAGAAACCCAGACAAAGGGGAAGATAAAGAAGAAAAGAAGAAGGGGAAGGAAAGGAAAAAGAGAAAGGGAAGGGAGTTTTTCTTTTTTTTTGCAGGGGACACATCTGGCAGTACTCAGAGGTTACTCCTGGCTCTGTGCTCAGAAATTGCTCTTGGCAGGCTCTGGGGACCATATGGGATGCTGGCAATCAAACCTGGATTAGCCTTGTGCAAGGAAAATGCCCTATCATAGTGCTATTGCTCCAACTCCAAGGGAAGGGAGTTATTGATGAACAGTATTGAACGAGTCTTTGAAGACTTGTTGTACAGAGGCATTTGTGCACCCCTTTAACTGGGTTCTTTCCAATGGCAGTATCTCACAACCTATAAGTCAGTATCATAGCCAAGATTTTGACTCTGAGTCAAGATAAATACATTTCCAGGACCACATGGTTGATGCCTGTTTTCTCATAGTCACACTGTCTCCCATTGTCTTTGCCTAATCCCTGGAACCCACTGACATGCTCTTTATTGTTATCATCTTATTGCTGCAAGGATGTCATATATGGTATTGTCATCACAGGGGGCTGGATTTCTCTGCTGAATCCTCTGAAGAGTCATCCAGGTTGTCATATCTGTGTCTCTTTGCATTGCTGAGTAGCATTCCACTATGTGGATGAAACATAGAAGAGGTTTCACTCTTGGTGGGGACAAACCATCTCTCCAGTAAAGATCCTTTGGATTTCTCTCTGATTCGTGGTTGGAGGTTTGTGTCTACATGCTTAGAGGTTTTTCCTCTTCTCTTATTATTGTTATTTCTAGTGTGGGTCCTTTGAAGTCAAAGAGAACATACTATGATATTGATTGGTTAGAAAAAAAATAAATTTTTTTTCTGTGGTGCTGAGGATTCAATCCAGAACCTCATACATGTAGAGCAAGTACACTGTGCTCCATTACTGACTGCTCTAAGATCTTTGAGATCCAGAAAAGGTTGTTTTATGACTCAGGAGATATTCTATCTTGGTCTATGGTCTTTGGGCCTCTGAGATGAATGTATGGTCTGCTATTGGATAAAGTGTTCTAAAACACTGGGTCATATTCTGTTTGTTGATGACATTGTTTTTTTTTTTGTTTGTTTTTTTTTTGTTGTTGTTTTGTTTTTGGGGCCACACCCGGCGATGCTCTGGGGTTACTCCTGGCTGTCTGCTCAGAAATAGCTCCTGGCAGGCACGGGGGACCATATGGGACACCGGGATTCAAACCAACCACCTTTGGTCCTGGATCGGCTGCTTGCAAGGCAAACACCGCTGTGCTATCTCTCTGGGCCCGACATTGTTGAATTATTCATTATCGATGGCAATGGTCTAGTTGTTTTACAAGCTTTTGAGAAACTGGAGTATTGAAATCTGTAAATATAATAGTCAGTTTATCTTTTTCTCTTCTCAGTTCTGTCATTTTTTGCTTCCCCTATTTTGCTTGCCTTTTTTTGTGTGGATTTACCCTTTATGAATACATAACACCTTTCTCTGGCTCTGGAAAATTTTCTGTTCTGAAGCCTGTTTTATCTCTTATCTATATAACTACTCCTGCTTTCTTTGATTAATGTTTGCATGGTATATCTTTTTCATCGTTTTCTCTTCAGCTTGCCTATATCATGCTACTTGAAGTGAGTTTCTTATAGACTGCATAAAACAGGTTATGTTTAAATTTTTTTGTGTTTTTATAGTTAATATAATTATTATCATTTTAGGGTATAAATATACAGATTTATTGTTATTTTTTAAATTTTGGTTTCGAGTCCATACCTTGTGAGTACTTAGGTTACACTCCCGAGCTTTCTGCTCAGGAAATAATGCAGTTTTGGGGAATGAACGCAGGCCTTGGAATGCAGTTAGTTCTTTGAGATATCTCTCCAGCCCTGCTGTTTTATTTTTATTTTCTCCTGTTTCCTTTTGTCTTTTGTTTTTGTCTTTTTTATACCTTCTGGTGGGATACTTAAACATTATTCAGAATTCCACTTTGACTTATCAATATGCTTTACTTTTTAGTTACTATGTTTTATTTTTTAGTAAATATTTAGTTACTATTTTTGATGCAGTTCCTTAGTAAGGTTGCTCTATATATTACCTTATATGCCTGTTACTTATCACAGGTTGCTGGTGCTGTCATTTGATCAGTCAAATTAGATCAGAAGCATGACTTGCCTTTATGTCTTTTACTCTCTTCCTGTCTAAAATGCAATTATCTGAAGTATTTCTTCCATGCGCATTTTGAGCACACCAGATAGTGTCATAATTTTTGTTTAACTGTTAAATTTAATACAGAGATTCTAGAGGGTAAATAAAGTTGATTACATTATGTGTACTTTATGTGCTATATTTTTCATTTAAATGTTTTAAGGTTTCCTCTTGCATCATCTGTTATATAAAACAGGGGTCTTCAGCTATCAGTTCTCAGAGCAGTGTCCATGCACAGGTGCTGAAAGGAGGTTCTGAAAGGCTGAGGAATGTCAATCAGGAGATTGGTGGTAGGTCTGTTTGTCCTTCATCTCAGATTGTCAGGATTTCCCACTCACACCTAAAGGATATCTTCACTGGGTATAGCACCCAGAGTTGATGATTGTTTTTGCACTTGAAAATGTGTTACCTCCTTACATATTCCATAATTTCTGCTGAGAAATATGCTGCCAGTCATTCTATGTGTTCTCCCATACGTGAATGTTAGTTCTTGTTGTGTTCAAGATTGTTTTGTCTTTAGTTTTCAGAAGTTTGACTGTTTGTGGCTTTGAATTTATTTCATTTGAGATTCTCTCAGCTTCTTGGATCTGTACGTGTATTTCTTTTTCCAAATCTGGAAGATTTTCAGTTAGTAAGCTCTTTCTCAGCTTGCCATCTTTCTCTTGGGACTCCAGTGACAGGAATATTATTTGTTATGGCATCCCAGGTCTCTGTGGTTTTATTCCCTGAGTCTGTTTTCTCTGTCTCTTTCAGAGTGGGTAATTTTTGTTGCTTTTTCATTTAGTCTACAGTTTCTTTCCTCTGTCCCTCCATTCTGCTATTAAATTTTTATACACTGAATTCTCTATTTCAGTGATTGTATTTTTTCAGTTCTGAAGTTCCCTTTATATATATATATATATATATATGTCTTTGGTAGTCTTTTCTTTTCCTTTTTTTTGTTTTTGTTTTTGTTTTTTGTGTTTTTTTGGGTCACACCTGGCAGTGCTCAGGGGTTACTCCTGGCAAGCTCGGCAGACCATATGGGATGCTGGGATTCGAACCAATGACCTCCGTGCTATCTCTTTACTTTCTAGTCTTTTCATTTTTTCCACCAATTACCAACATATCTATAGGTGCTTGTTGAAACCTTGTTATTTTAACCTTGTTAAAATATTTCTGTCAGTAGGGGATGGAAGGGGGGAGGGGGTAATGTTGCACTGGTGAAGGGGGGTGTTCTGGTTATGACTGTAACCCAAATATGATCATGTTACTTAAATAAAAAATATATTTAATAATAAAAAATATTTCTGTCAGATAATTCTATCAGCATTGACATCTTGGAGTTGGCATCAATTGGTTGTCTTTAAAAAAACACACACACTTTGAGATTTTCCTGGATCTTGATATATGATTTTTCCCCTTGACATATGAATATTTTGGGTGATATGTTTTGAGAGTGTGGCTCTTATTTAAATAGTTTAGTAGCTTCTTTTAAATTAAATTTCTTGCAGATTCCAGTAAGGAGATTGGAGTGTACCCCATGACTGCAGGTGGAAGTTGAAATCTGGGTTTCCATTTGTATCCACAAACATCTTTCCATCTGAGAAGGGTTCACATGTCCAGTAAGAATCCCCATTGATCTCCACCAATTCCTTGGGGTTAGGTTTCCGTAAGACTGAGTGGTGGTAAAAACCTGACTCCCCATTGGACACTTCTCCAGAGGGTGGGAGTAGGGTCCCAATTTCTGCTAGATGCATGTGCATGTACATGCTCTTATGCACATATGTGAGTGCATGTACACGTGAACATGTTTTGATTTTGTCTGGGTTCTTCCCGTGAATTTGACATGCCACCTTGATTGCTCATCTTCCCTGCCTATCTGTCTTGTCATTATGTTGTAGATGGTAGCTGGAGGACTGGGGACAGTACTGAAATTATCACAGAGCTGTCTTTAGGAAAGAATTCTTTGGATTTGAGACTAGACATGGCAGTGCTCAAGGATCACTCCTGGTGGGGCCTGGGAAACCATGTGTTTCCAATTATCAAACCAGGGTTAGTTGGATGCAAGGCATAGCCCTTCACTCTAATGAGACTATTTTTTTTGTTTGGTTTTGGTTTTAGAACACAAACCCAGTAGTAAGCTCTGAGCATCATTGGCTGTGGTTCTAAAACCCCAGTCCTCCAGCTACCATCTACAACATAATGACAAGACACATGCATCTAGCAGAAATTGGGACCCCTTTGAGGTTCATTGTAGGCCTGTCAAGTATTCTACTAAATCTGCTTTCTCTCTGGTGGTAATGGGCCAATTTTTTGAGCTTTTAAAATGTTGATTTCAGGTACTTATGCTGCCAAACATCAACACAGTCTTCGTTGCTTAAAAGAACACATGTATCGTATCTTATAGAATTATTATTTCATGATCCTTGTTACCTCATAGTCCCTGACCTTTTAGGTCTCTCCTGAGGTTGCAAGCAAGGTGCCTTGCAGGCCTTGTTTCTCATCTGGGGCTGGAATCCATTTAAGTTGTCAGATGGTAACTGGCAGTGTTTGGTTTCTTGAGTGTAGACTCAGGATTACATCCTTGTCCAAAGCAGAAAGGGAGGGAGTTTTTCAAGCCAATGTGTTAGCCAGATGAAGCTGGATGGTGGGACTGTCTTTTTAGACTCTGTGTCCAGTGTTGTTCAGAGGTCAGTGACAGGTCCCACATATACTCTGAGGAGGGCCTTGCTCAAAGGCACTGTCAGTAAAAGGCAGGGTATATGGTGTGTTTTGGTCAGCCTCGGTCACCTTTCTTTTTTCACTGCACACTAGTTGGTGCTAACTTGGAGCCAGGTAGGTCTCCTAAAGCAAACCCAACCCTGCCCACTAGCTCAGTGCCTGCAGCAGCAGGAACACCATTCACCTCTCCCTCTGTATTATCTTGCCTCTTCCAATCTCCACTTCCTTGTGACTTCTACTTGGTCTTTGGCCTCTTTTCACCAAACATGTATCAGTGAGGCTTGGAAATAATCAGGTGGGAAAGAGCCTTCACAGGTCAGGATAGACGAGCCATGGTGTGCTACTTGCATGCACAGCCTTGACCAGGAACCTGGCCACATTTCACGCATCCATGTACATGATTTGCACCACTGCTTACTCAACATCAGGGCCCCAGACCACCTGTAGCAGCTGTTTGTTTGGTTTTGGTTTTAGAGCCATACCCAATGATGCTTACTTACTGGGTCTGTGCTCAAGGCAAGGCTTGGGGTGGCAGCAGTGTCTGGGTCCTTTTTGAGAATATCCATTCTTAGAGACAGCACAGTGAGAAGGGCATTTGCCTTGCATGCGGTTGACCTGAGTTCAATCCCTGGCATCCCACATGGCCTCAGGCGTATTTACCAGGAGTAATCCCTGAGATAAGAACCAGGAGTAACCCTTGAGCATCATCTGGTGTGTCCCAAAAAACTTGAGAGGGTTTGGGAGAGAGAGAGAATAATTATTCTCACTTCTCACTGAGCCAGCTGAGTGAGAATGTAGGGCCCAGCCTTCCGTGTTTGAGTTTTCCTGTCCGGAAAATCCTGGGGCACACTCCGTTTTGGGAACGAGTCTTTTGCAGTAGAGCTAATTACATGGGAAAGGCAGAATGACGTCCACAGAAAGCTACCATTTCTACACAAAGGGTAGGAGTATCCATTTCCCTATAAACTCCTTAGAAACAGCCAATGGTGGTGGGAAATGTGCTCAAGTCTCTGGCTTGTCTCAGGAGTCTCTGGCCTTCTCTTGGGCTTGCTGTGCCTTTCTGACCATCTGTTCTGCTCCATGGGGGTAGTGCCCAGGCCTGTGCATCTGTGTCCCCAGCGCCACCAGAAATGATCCCTAGGTCTCTTTTGGGGAGGCTGGAGTCCAGGGGTTCAGGGGGTGCAGACAGTGACAGTGATTGGGTGGGGTTGATTTGAGGAGTCACAGGGAGGAACTGTGGGGACTACATTCAACAGGGTGTATGTGTGTTTGGGGCTCAGTGCCCTGAGAATGAACAGTGGCACCGGGTACTGGGTTTAAAGGCTGAAGTTTCTCTTAGTGATGTGTGAGACTGGGGGTTCTTTCAAAAAGAACTGGGGTCTTATACACTTCTTTAGTGACACCATGGAGAGATCTACTAATCATTTCAAATTGATCTAAGGCTTGATCATTCCATTTGCCTTTGGCTGTAACAAGGTATATGAAGTAAGTTTGGCTGGTTGGTTTTTGGGTCACACTCGCAGCGTTCTGGGATTATTTCTGGTAGGCTTGGGGTACCATATGGGATGTTGGGGATTGAACCCAGGTTGACCACGTGCAAGGCAAACTCCTCACCCACAGTGCTATCTCTCTGGCTCCCAGAAGTAAGTTAGTTTGTGCCTGCAGGGAGGCAGACTCTGGTGGTAGGTAGGAGATTGGGGATACTGGTGAAGGGAAGTTCACACTGGTGGTGGGGTTGGTATTTGAACGTTTAATGCCTGAACCAGTTGTATGATGAACAACTTGGTTTATCATGGTGTTATAATAAAAATTTAAAAAAAATTAGTCGGGGTGGGGTGAGTGTGTGAAAAGGGGCTCAGAGGCTAGTGGCAGAACAGAATGCCCCTATTGTGGTGAATGGATTCAAGCTGGCCTGGGTGATGGTGCTTTCAATATTAAAATGCCTCCCACCTCCTTCCGCCCTGCAGTGACCGCACTGCCCCTCACCTCCTCCATTCGACAAAGCCTCTGACATTTCCTCCACATTTTAACTTTCTAAGCAAATAATGAAATAATCATCCTGGCGCCTCGGTCACGGGATTCATTTTCTCTCATTCCTGGGCCTCAGAATTCATCTCCCATTTTAATCTGTTTTGAGCTCTTTTCAATTGCCTCAGAGAGGGAGCCTGAGGTTCCCAAGATCCAGATGCCAGGGCTGTTTGGCTTCGGGTCCTGTGGGGTATTTTCTTTAATAACCAACCGGCTGTCTGGGGTGGGAATTCTAGGGGTTGATGTTGAGGTTAAGGCCCTCACTCTTGCACTCCCTGACATAGGGATCCCCCATTTTCTGTCTTCTTGAATAGTAACTCCCCTCAATACTTTTCATGCCCCAAAACTCTACCTCCCCGAGTACTCCCTGAATACTCCCTAAGTATTAGCTGCTGTGATTAGGAGGGGCATAAACTGGTCCCTGGAGAAATCACAGCAAGGCATGGGGAGCACTTGACAGGGATGGTTTTGCTCCATGTCACCCCAACCTGCTTGTGAGGTTCTCATTGTTGTGATGGGTAAACTGAAGGAGAGAGAGTGGGAAAGAAGGAGAGAGAGAGACAGACAGAGACAGAAATGTGTCAAGGGCAGCTGTGCCAACTCAGTTGCCACCATTGAACTTCTGATTTGTATGTGGTTGTGTGTCTTTCCTGCCCATCCGACGGCAGGCCCAGGGGTGGCTGCTGTACTGTCAAATTGTCTAGAGCCGGGGACTTGTACAGCAGGAAGAGCTCATGCCTTGCATGTAACTGACTCTGGTTCAATCCACAACACTCCACATGGTTTCTGAACCCTGCCATGAGTGATCTCTGAGCACAGATCTAGGAGTAAGTGTGGAGCTTAGCTGGGTGTGGCTCCCAAACAAACAAAAAATCCCCCAAAGAGACCAGGTTGGGGTGCTAGTCTAGGGCAGAAAACAGAGAGTTTGTTTCCTTCTCAAGGCCAATGAGGCTGATTTGGGGGGGAAGAGAACATATGCCAAGAGCTTCCCTAGGCCTTTAGTCTGAGAGTGACGAGGGGATCATGTACCACAGGTGACAAGACTACTCTGATTGTGGAGTGCAACACATCCTGGGCCATGTGGCTTCCTGTTGTAAAAATGAGGCCTGTCATAGGCCTCCTGGACTGAACACTTGGTCCAGGAGACTGAGACCCTCCCCCCAAGCCAGACTGATCTTCATGGCTGGCCCTGGCAACTCGGGCCCTGGGGTGCGGGCGGGCGGAGGAGGGAAACCCCGCCCCTTTAAATTTTCAAACTGGAGAGGGAGCCTGCAGTTGGACCCAGCAGAGCGCACATGCCAGGAAAGCTGTGCCTCTTTTTTCTGTTCCTAACTGGGTAGACACCAAGACTGACCTTCTGCCCCAACAGACCACCATCCAGCTCCTCATTGAAAGACACCCTTTCGGTCCCCATCTCATGCCTCGACAAAGAACTACAACCAACACGCCCGCTGACCCATGCTTGGTGACCCCTCTCGCCCCCATCAAACTATGGACTGTTGCATGATACCGGAATCAGCTTCAGCAAAACCCCTAGTTCAAGGACAATATAGGGTTCTTTAATGCCGCAAAACATGTCTCAAACTCAACTATCACCTGTTGTCTTCAAATACCTTTGTTTTCTTTCTTTTTTTTCTTCTTTTTCTTTTCTTTCTTTCTAAACACAGGTTTATTTATCTGTTCTATTTTAATGTGTACATATTTTTGCTATCCTTACCATTTTTGGTGCTGCTTGGTACTAAAGCCTTGCCTGGAATAAAATGGCAGATCAAAAACGGACCATAGAAATTGTGAGTATAACCAGTCATCCTTACCCAGAATAGCACCAGCAATCCAATATGAAACCATACGTTTTTGTATGGGCACAGTAAATAAGGGGAAACCATAGACACAGAAATAAAATCTTATCTTCTAGGGATAAGACCTCACACTTTTTATAACACTAGGGTGCCTCCTATCCTGGACATGTGTCATGTGGATACAACCCAGTCTCCAGGAGATTGGACAGTGTCAGTTCAACTCCAAACCTCAAGATCCCAGATGTAGAACTGATACAGCTCTGGGCAACAACTCCAGGAACCAACTCCATTGGGAGAATTATAGCACAGCTCTGGCACTAACTTGTACCAGTTATGATATGACAACGAGGAAATGACAACTTGACCCAAGACCAAGTTGTCTTTTCACCTCACCTAACACTGGATGGAAACCAGAAGATGTACTATCTTTTGAACAGCAAAAAATAAGAGCACCATGTACAGAAAACTGACTTTGACAGCTGCAACTGGGTAGAACTATCCTTGGAACTGATAAGGAAAACCCTGCCCTAGACTGTAGACCAGAACTCTTATTAAATAATAATAATAAAAAAAAGGATTTCTTATTGCAGAGGCCCAACTTGGACAACAGAGACTGAGCAGAACCCTTAGATCTATAATATCCCATACTTTGGCTTGGGGACTGAATGAAAACAAGGAGCATCTGATACAGAAGACTGTACACAACAATGGTGGAACAGGACCTTTAGAACCGTAAAGACTCTAACCTAGACCCTGTCCTAGGACCTGTACAAATGCCAAGACCGCTGGATACAGTGGCCTCATTGTCTCACCCACAACTGAGAGGAAAGTTTCCTGGCACCACAGACAAAGCCCTTGGGATGAGGTAGTGAACACCCATGGAGCCAGGGGTTGATTCCATGATGGTATGCTTCAAGGATGGAGAAGCCCTGACTCTCCTAGGCTATGGGAATTCCCATTCGCCCTCAATGCTTACTGTGGCTATACAAAAAAAAAAAAAAAAAAAAAAAAGTGGAGGGAACGCCAAACCCTACCACTGCAGCACCCCTTCTTTTTCTTGTTTTGTTTTGATTTGTTAGTTTTTGATTTTATTTTCCTTCTTTCCTCCACTTTTCTCTTCCCTTTTCACTCCTGTGGTTATTATTTGGTGATTTTTTTTCTTTTCTCATTAGCCGGGTGCATTTTTTTTTCTTCTTTTTCTCTTTCTTTTTTTTGGTAGTTGCGGCCAATTTTTTTCTCTCTTCCTTTTTTTTTCTTTTTTCTTCTTATCCTTTTTATTTCAAACGACAACAGAATAGACAATCTACAACAAGCTATAAAGTGGAGACCAATTGCACTAGTATTCTGGGGGGAAAAGGAGGGAGGTATGAGATGCATGCTGGAAACAGGGGTGGAAGGAGGATAGCTAGAAACGGGGGTGGAGGGAGGACAGCACTGGGGTGGGAGTGCCCCTCATTCATTGTCACTATGTACCATAAATAATGCTGTGAAAAATAAAAATAAAAATAAAATATAAAAAAAACGAGGCCTGTTTGCCAGAAGCCATGGCAGCAGGGCGGGTCCAGAGTCATTCTAGTATCATGGCTCAGGTAGTGCAGTGGGGCTGCTCTTGGTTCCAGAAAGATGGTAGGCAGTGGTTTCTTCATTGTTGTTAAACACATCTTCTGTCCAAGGGGGAGCATTATCCCATCGTCCTTTCCTGCTGTCTAGTACTGGGGAAGCTGGAATGATGTGAGGGTGTTGCTTTCTCCATGGCTAGGTCTGGATTTTGCTTGGAGTCCTCTGGGTCTTGCAGCTGCTCTCCTTTCCCCCCTGTTTTTTCCCCAAGCTCTGGGGGCTACACTGCCGCCACATGCAGGGTCTGAGCTCAGAATGCTTCAATGCCTGATCCTGCCCTACATTTCTGAGCTGCCGGTCCCAAGTGCAGTGTGGCCCTATATTTCTTTAAATATTTCAAGGCGTTCCCAGGCATAGCCAGTTCTGGAAAACAGGGATGGAGGAGGAAAGGAGAAGGAGCCCATTAAAAATCACAAGAATATGGCCCAAGGTCTTGCAGAGAAAGGGCCAGCATGCTTTCTTATGGAATCACTCGCTGTTATGTTGGCTGTGCCCCTTGCCTGGTTGGCATCCAACCTGTTTGTAGAATCAACAGAGCTGTGAAGAGACACCCCCAAAGCATTCCATGGGGCATGGTGACCTCAAGACAAGGACCGGGAAGCTTGAGATTGAGTCTGTCTTCCAATGCTGCAGGCGGTACTGAAGGGTCCTTCACACAGTCATGAACTGAGTCTCTCACGAGTTGATCCAGGTGGATGACTCAACACAGTTGTAGACATGCATCTGGCCAGGATGCTGTGGCTGGTCTGTAGCAGTGTCCAGATCCCAGGGAGCAAGGCCAGTGTCCCTGTGGATTTTCTGGATTCTTCTTCCTGGGTCTCCAGCACCCTCCTGCTGAGCATCCTAGAGCACCCCCTGCCTTTCTCCCTTCTACCTCTGCAGAGCAGTCCTGGGTCCCAGTGCTCACCTCCCACCTCCTGGCCCTCTTTCTCCTGGCACAGCAGGGAAAGGACAGCAGCAATGGTCACAAACAGCTGCCACCTGCTTCAAATGATCCCTCTGGTCCTGCTCTGGCCCCAGTCTCCTTCCATGGCCCCAAGTGATCCCAAGAAAGGCGACGGTCATTATCCTTGACATTCTCTTGGGCACGGTCTGCCTGTCTCTCACTCTCCATCTGCTGACATCTCATCTTGTTGCCTCCCTAGAGGCCCTTTCAGCTTCACTTCTGGGACTCCCAGATGATAGGCAAGTGCCAGGAAGTGTTGGAAGCTTGTCATATTGGGATGTTCTGCATTACCAGAATGTCCCTTTTTCTTTGAATTGACACATGTTGATCTGGTTGCCTTCCTAGGTCCCTCCACCAGCATATGTGTATCCTGGCATGAAAACAATCAGGAAGAGGAGAGACCCTTTTTTTCCTATTTGTCTGGGGTGCTCTGGGCCAGTAAAGTTGGCTCCGGATGTAGAATTTGTGTTGGTTGGTGCAGGGGTGTGTGGTCCTTTGTAGAATTATATTCCCCATTCTCGATTAAAACGGCTGGTATGTGAGAAGTGAGTTGCTGCGTTTCACTCCAGGCAAGAGCTTTCATTCTCACGAGACCCCCAGAGCTGGAAGCTACATTACACAGTGTTCCTGATGGGGGTCATCAGCAACCTCACATATCTGTGGTCACTCCTGGCCAGCTCAGGAGGCCTATGCTACAGGCCCCAGATGCACACAGTGAGTGCCTTGTCTACTGAGGAAAAGAGGGAATTGCATAGACTGGGCACGCAGACTCCGTAGCAGGTCTTGCTTCTCCATCTCATCCTTGCTGAACCTGCTCTTACAGGAACCAATGTGGGGGAGGAGACATTTGCTGGGGGAGTGGGCCTGATTTGCGGGGGTGTCTGCCATTGCAGGGGGAGCCGTGTGTGTGTGTGTGTGTGTGTGTGTGTGTGTGTGTGTGTGTGTGTGTGTGTGTGTCCATCTGCCTGCCTCTGAGCCCTTTCTGGAACCCCTTCTCTCCTTCCTCTTGCTGACCCTTGGAAGGCCAGTCCAGGCCTTCCGCACCTCCAGGGGGTTCTGGATAAGGAACACTCTGCTCTCCTTGAATCTTGGCTTTGTCTGTTTCATTGTCACCTTTTCTCTGCGACATTCTGGTCTCTTGAGGCAGAGGTGAGAAAGTGAGCGTCTGGCCGCTTGCCAGCTGGTGGCTCTGCACAGAACCCACAGGCAGCGGGGTGAGACCTGCGACCTCCCCACCCTCCCCCTCTAGCTGACCTGCACTGGCCTTTCCAGGTGACAGTGGGTGAGCTGAGAGCTGAAGCGCAGGACCTGTGTATTTAATGAGGAGGCAGGATGCCTGGGGGCTTCTCATTCCTCCGAGAGTTATTATAGCTCCCTAGTGCTGCCAAGCACTGAAGACTGTTCTGAGGGAGGTGAGGGACACCTCTGACCAGACCCCAGCCATTGTTAGGGAGGGGTTCGAAGTTAGAGTTAGGGGGCTTTGCTTTCAATCCAGACCCCGAGAGATGTGGGACTGAGGGTGGAGAGGGTGCTCTGTGGTCTGTGATGGTCAGGGACTGCAGTTCATTGCCTTGGAGACTCAGTTTCCCCATCTCTCAAGGAGTGGGGACCCATTGGTTGCTTTTCAGGTTGTGTCATGTGAAGACTCCGCTCCTGGGAGGAGTGGAGAGAAGGCAAAGAGTTGGAGCACACACCTGCCATGCACTGGCCCTGGGTTCCATTCCTGGGCTCCAGCTTCATATCACTAAGTATTGCTGCAAGTGGCCTCCAAGCTCTGCAGGGCAGAATACGCTGCCCCTAAAGAATTACCATGGAGAAGACTGGAGATCTAGCACAGTAGGTAGGGCTACCTTGCATGTGGCCAACCTGGGTTCTATCCCTGTATAGTCAGTCCCCTGAGCCCACCAGGAATAAGCTCTGAGCACTGCTGGCCAAATACCCAAATGAAGATTATTGATCATTGAAGACAAAGATCATTGATCATTGAATATGGAATTAATTGGGATTGTGGGATTGACCTAATTCCACCCCACTCAGTAAATGCCTTGTTACTCATTGGTTGTAAACATTTTTGAATGTAGCACCTTGAGTTGGTGTTGAGACCATTTGGTCTCATCTTCAGGTATGGTCTCTTCCTTCAAAATAAATACTCAGATTTTGAAGAAAAAAACCCCAACAATTTCTTGCATTTTCTGGACCTCCACAGAGCTTGCAGTTTCTTAGGAGCAAAGGAGCAAATGTGTGGAAACTCCTGAAAATCTGTTTATTCCTCCTTGCGTGTGCATGTGGGTTATTTCCCAGACCAAGGTTTGCCTCCAGATTCGTGTCTCTCCAGTGTTTTAGTTTTAGAACCTGAGGATTTAATTCAATGATTGAAGGCCAAGATCAGTGGTCTTCAATCTCCACTTCATGGCTGTGATGCTGTGCACACAGGGAGGTTGAAATCCACCCTCTGCTGCCTTGATTCCAGTCCCTGGACCACATGCTGACTTGCAGGTGACACAAGACTATGGATGCTGGTTCAGAGTCTTCGTGGGGATGCTCTTGGGCTTTCCCAGTGTCGATGCTTCCACCACCATCAGAACAAACATGCACATGGTGGACTTTGGGGTCCAGGTGACCTTTTAGGACAAGAAGCCCCATTGAAAGGGATGGAGAGAGAGGGCAATGAACAGGGCATTCACTCACCTTTCATGTGACCAACCTGGGTTTGATCCCAGACATCCCATAAGGTTGGTTTTAAGTTCAAGCAGTTTTGATCCTGAAGCATTGAACCTGGAGTGATTCCTGAGCATTGTTGGGTGTGGCCCCAAAACAAAACAAACAAAGTCCTTGCCGGAAGCCAGAAGATACTAGAGGCTGGGCGCAATGGGTGGCACTCAGTGGAGTTGCTAATGTGCCAGTAGATTGCTAGTGACACCCTTAGGTGCTTTCTGACTGGCTATCTGGAGCTCAGGTTGCTTGTCCTGCAGCAGGTACCATGTGGGTCCTGTGCACGGAGCATGGTTGATCTGATCTGGCTACATTTTAGGGTCAAAGTTGCTGCCAGAACCTGCCTCCAGACTGCTAGTGACTGGCCTTGGGGCTCCTCACAGGGGTCAGCCTTGGCTGGATGGAGAAATCAGTAAGAATGGTACAGAGGTGAAGAAGAGGATTTGGCTTGGGGGGAGGATAGTACCCTAGGGCCCTTCTAACCCTCTCAGTGTTGCAGGCAGAGTTGTCTCCCTTTTCCAAACTGCCAGAGAAACACCTCCCTAGAATGGGTTGTCCTGTTGCCAAGATGGGATTGAGCCAGGGAGGTGGGTAAAGAATGGACCCATTTTGGCCTCCTGGACCTAGCCACTACTACTGTAAAATCTTACTCAATTGCTATTATCCAGTATTTCCATTGTTCTAGAAGATGTAGTTTCACTTACTTTTCAGATGTATAGACTCAGCATAGGCAGCTGGAAGCAAAGTCTTTGCCAGGAATTACGAGCAGGAAAAAATCCTGTTCCTTGAACAGGCAGCTGGGACTCTGGGAACTAAACACACTTGTCATTATCTTTCAGAGCCAGGAAACTCCCCTTTAGAGGTTGCGACTATGCCCACCCACCCCCATGCCTTCCCTTCCTCCAGGAGCCCTGCAGCTCCTGCACAAAGCCTTTGCTCTAGTAAAATCTCTGAACTGGGGCTTCTCCCTGTTGGCAACTGGTTTCACCTTCTTTACTGGTCTTTGCCTCCTTCACCAAGAAGAAGTGGGCTGGGGGTAGGAGTTGTGAGCTGATTGAGTTCCACTAGGCCTAATCCCTGCTTGAGCTTAGAGCAGGTGTAAATCTTGAACACTGCTGGATGTGTCTCCCAGACCAAAAAAAAAAAAAAAAAATTAAATAAAACAAAGTTGGCAAAATTCCTGAAATGGTTCAATCTCAGATACTGGGAGAACCCCAGATACCAGTGTTTCAGCCTGAGAAGCCTATGCTGGGTTTGGGGCCTGCAAGTCGAGAGGATAATAATTGTATTGACAGAGTGTTTCTGTTTGTGGCTGATTTCTACAGTGCTCTGAGATGACAAATGTTGAAGGGGGTAAACAAATCTCGGAAAGTAGCTCCTAGTGCTGTGTTAAAGCTTCGACTCATGGCACAGGTATGAGTGACAAACCTAAATTGGGTACAGATCCCTGCACTGCAGCCTGCACACAAGTGGGTCCAAGTCCACTTCCTGGGAGACTATTGAGGTGCTCACTACACTAGGCACAGTCCTCCCTGCAAGGCCCCCCAAACAAAAAATGGCAAGATCCTTTTGCCCTGGGGATGCTTTGTGGAAATGCTGACAGCTTCTTTTCCCTTGCTTTCAACGGGGGCCTCAAGAGACCAAAGCGATAGCACAATGGGTAGGGCGTTTGCCTTACATGTATCCGACTAGGGGTTCAATTCCCAGCATCCCATGTGGCCCCTAAGCCTGTCAGAGCCAGGAGTAAACCTCTGAGTATCACCCGATGCAGCCCAAAAATCAAACAAAAACATTACTTCAAAGGGACCTCAAGAGATGTGTACTCCCCAGTGCTGGTCTGGTTAGGTGCAGCTTTCCTGGATCCTTTCCACCGTGTATCTCGTGAATTTTCCCTGATCCTTGTGTTACCCAATCCCAGATCCCCTCCAGGGTCAGTGGTCTTGCCCCTGCCACTCCTTGGGCAACTCTGGTGCCATGCCAGGCTCTCAGGTGTGGTGCCCAGGAAGAGGCTGACTCTAGCTTTGGCCTGGGAAGTACTGTAAGGTTCTTCCTTCTGGACTCGAGTCCCATGTAGGGCTTGCCGAGTACCCCAGCTCTTGACAAAACCATAGCTGTGGCAGAGGATTAGTCAGCGTGGGCAAGACACAAGATACACGTACTGCCCTCTCGTCTTTGGTGGGTGCAGGTGGTTGTGCTCATGGTTTCAAGCACAAAGAATGAGAAAAGCATCTCTTTTGTCCCCACTCCTCATCTAGCGCCACTGGGACTGAAGTCACCAGAGCCACAGCCAAGCCTGGTTGACAGCCCCCTGGATCCATCCTCTCCTGCTTCTGCCTCCCTACCACCCCACTTCCTGTTTGTCTCGGGCATTACTCTGGCCCCTTTCCCTGCGTTAGATGCTAGTAGCACTGAGCAGGTGACATATGCCCATGCTGTGGCTCTGGGTGGCCACAGGATGCCCTGGAGCAGGGCCCCCAAGGCACCACAGTTCTCACCCATGAGGAGAATCCATGGGGCTACAGGGAGAGACACAGGGAGGAGCAAAGGTTTTGGGTCTAATTCCTCATTTACAAGCTGTGTGGCCTTGGCTTTGCAGACTCTTTCAGTTTACTTCTCTGGATGCAGGGTGACAACTGGCAAGGAAAGAGTTGGGGTGTGTGTGTGTGTGTGTGTGTGTGTGTGTGTGTTCAGTGTGAGACATGAACCCAGGGTTTCACACATGCAAGGTCAATGTTCCTTTGAATCACAGCCCCTGACTCTGATGTTGGATTTTGAATCCCAGCCAGCCACTGGGTCTGGCATGGTGATGGTGTAGTCTCTACTGGGGCAGAGCTCTGCTAGGAGTACCCACTGTCCATCTGGCCATCTATCTGTCAGTCTGTCCATCTGTCCATCCGTTTATTTCTAAGGCACGTGGAAGCAGGGTCTGTGCTGGGGAAGGTGGCCTCTATCTAGACTCCTAGATTTTCAGCCTGGCCTATGTTGTTTGACTGACTTGCCTCACGGCTCTGATGCTGGGACCCAAGAGGCTGCAGGGTTCCCTCTGTTTCACCCTCAGGTGGTCTCAGGCCGTTTGTTTGCTAAGTGGAACTGCCCTGCCCTGCCAGCTGCTCAATCACTTTTTCTAACCCCATTATCAGCCCCTCACCTGCTTCCCTCAGCCGCTCCTTCCTGCCCAATCCCTGCCCCTGTTCTTGCTGACTTCAGCACTTTTCAGTCTCCCAGGAGTCTCAAAGTAGCATCACTCTTCTCTTTTTTTCACAAGGTTCCCTTCTGTTGCAGGCAGCCGGGCTTGTATCTCAGACCACTTCTCACTACCTCTCACCATCAAGCAGGACCATTCTGATACTCAAAACTCCAACCACCAGGCTCTCTGCTGGGGTCATTCAGAGAAGTGGCCATGTGGTGGGCTCCATGGCAGTTGGGCAGGAAATGGGCATATGGGTAGAAGAGGCTTCAGGGAGTGAAAAGTTTGGATGCCGAGCTGAGAAGAGAGAAAGCTACTTGGGTGGGACAGAGAAAGATGATGTGTGTGTGTGTGTGTGTGTGTGTGTGTGTGTGTGTGTGTGTGTGTGTCTTTGGGTATGTGTGTGTGTGTGTCTTACAACCCAGAGAAGGGGCAAGATTGTTTCTCTTCTCCAGATATTTCAGATCTGGGGATAAGCTACCTCTGCTCTATTTCCCCCAGAATGGTTTCCTGGAAGAAGGAAAGCTAAATTGTGTGGTACTTAGCATCTCTTACAAGGAGAGAGGAGACAAGGATATGCTACTAACCAAGGCTGGTTGGAGAGAGAGGGATGTAGTTGAGATTGCTTTGGATTCTGATTCAGAGGGGATGGAGAGATAATACAGGGGTAAGATTCTTGCCTTGATGTGCCAATCGATTTTATCTCTGACACTATATAAGGTCCCTTGAGCACCACCAGGAGTGGTCTCTGAACACAGAGTCAGGAATAAGCTCAAAATACCAGGGTTGTGTGGCCCAAGAACTAAACAAGCAAGCAAGCAAACAAAAAACCAACATAAAACCAGGCAGCAAAATAAAATTGTTCACTTATTTTTCTTTGTGGAAGTCCACTGGGGTGTTCAGGAAGCCTAGGGATATTTTCTAGGGATATTTTCAGATGGGTGTTTTAGTGCAAGAGCAGAATATGAGGTGCTATTCAGGCCCTGCAGGACCGGGGGTACCCAGGCCCCCCTTTGCCTTGTTAGAGTCACCCTGGTAGTTCTCAGGGACTTTCAAGAATTTACTTTGCAATGCTTAGAGTGCTGTTTGGGTCTGTTGCATTCGAAGAAGGCAGCCTCACCCTGTGTTATTTGTCCTGCAGACTAAGTGTTGGCTTTTTATGTTCAAGCATGTGACACTGGAAAAAGACTCCACATGGCAGGGTAAGGATGGAGCCCCTTTTATTGCACAAAGGGAGGTGTTTGCTTGTCTAGAAATTCATTGTATGTGAACTGTTTCATCTGGATTGTGGGGGTAAACAGGCTCCTATAGACATTATAGAGGACTGAGGAGGGACTGAGAAGCCAAATCTTCCAATTTGGGTGTTTGTAAGAAGGTCATTAGGTTCAGAAAGGGGAAATGCTTTGCATAAGATTCCACAGCCAGGGGCTGGAGAGATAGCATGGAGGAAAGGCGTTTGCCTTCCATGCAGAAGGACGGTGGTTGGAATCCTGGCATCCCATATGGTCCCATGTGCCTGTCAGGGGCGATTTCTGAGCATAGAGCCAGGAGTAATCTCTGAGTGCTGCCGGATGTTACCCAAAAACAAAAACAAACAAACAAACAAACAAAGATTCCACAGTCAGGTGGTGGGCAGAACTGAGCCTTAAACTTGGGTGCAGAATGTATTCAGGGGTTAGAGAGCTGATCTAGGTGTAAACTTATCCCAGAGGGGCAGAATCAACTAAGGGTGGGGCTGAAAGGAATTGGGTGCTTGCAGTCTACATAGTGAAAATCACGGCCTAGGCAGGAGATAGGGAACCCGAGAACACTGCACAGAACAAAATAGGGCTGCCTTATGTAAATAGGGTGTTGAATGACCAGAAGTCTGCAAGGCATCCTGTAGTCAAGGACACACTCCAGACCTAAGTGAACCTGAGACATCTCCTGAGTGGAATGTTCTCCCTCCTATTCTAGAACGTTCCACCTCTAGGCTGGGCAGAAAGGGCAGAAACTGTGGTTTGAAAGGCAGCTTATGGCCCTTAAACAGGAAACAAAAGAAGCAAATGCCAAGCGCTCTTTGAATCTTGCACGATGCAGCCTCCCCAAGTCGTTTTTACTTTCTATTTTCTCCGAGAGGCCAAGCAGACTGCTAACCTGCCCTGTCCAGGGCAAGCCCACGGCAGCCTCCTGCTGTGAAGCTGTCCACAGATTCCTATTTTTACTCCTCATAACTGTAATTCGGGGTGGCTGGGGTCTCCTGGTTGCTATAGTGAGAGGTGATAGCGCTGGTCTCTCTCTAAGCGCTGGACCCTTGGCTCAGAGAAATAGCAGAATCTGGGTTGCTTTATTTTTGGGTTTCGCTGAGCAGATTTAATGCAACGTTTCTCCTACCCTGACCATTTGTGCTCCAAGTACTTCAAACCTCTATTACAGAATAACAGACTCTTTGGGGGAGCTGGCCTCTGAGAATTCAAAGAGGGTACATATTTAATGCCTAAAATGATTTTAAAAAATCATCTAGACTATCTGTGACAAAGAAATCATAGTGCATGTGATGCCATTGGTGTATCCCAACTTTGGCAGTTCCTCTGAGCTGTGTTCCACAGAGCAGTTCCCCAGATGTGCGTCAGCAGTTGGAAGACACAGCATGTGTATAAACAGTGGTTTGGGGCCAGAACTATAGCACAGCAGGTAGGTGTTTGCCATTCATGTGACCAACCCAGGTTTAATCCTCAGCATCATCCCATATGGTCCCCCGAGCACTGCCAGAAGTATAATTTCTGAGTGAAGAGCCAGGAGTAACCTCAGAGCATGTATGGGGTGGCCCAAACCCTTCCCCCTCAAATGGTGGTTCGCCTTTTTAGTTAATATGTCTTAAGCATCTTTCTGTTATGTTGTGTTCTCTCAACAAGTTTTACTTTTATTGATTGGGTAATGCCAAGAAATTTGGTGGAACATTCTCCTGTTTTCCTCTGTAATGTCTCTTGAACACACACACACACATTCTCACACACACACACACACACACACACACACACACACACACTCACACACACATCCATCACTCTGACCCTATCAAAATAATGCCCCTCTAATCTGGGTGATTGGCTTACCTGGACCCTGTTTGCATCCCTAATCTTTCTTGTAGTTTATTGGGGGAGGAACCCCCACCTACCACACTCCAGGTTTTTCCCCTACCCCTACCACTTTGCTAATTAAATAACAAAAGGGGTCTCCATGAGTGGATTTCTATGAGAGCTGGGTAGAAACAGGCACTTAGAAATAGGCACATTCCTGGGATGACGGAATCTTCAGCTGGATTCTGACAAGCTCCCCAGGTGATTCATGAGCTCATGGACACTCTGAAGCTGCTCTGAGCTCACACCTGCCTCCCAGTGCAGAGGCCATGAGCTTGGCCCGGTGCACAGGCTGTGGGTGAGGCAGAGGAGAGCCAGGGAGGGGCAAGGAGAATCTCTGGATAGGCAGCCAGTGACTTCAGTGAGGCCTGGGGAGCAGGAGGCTTGGGGAGGAAGCATAACAAGCCAAATCTGTGAGATAAGTGAGGAAGTCACTGGTCAAAGTGGGAGTGTGAATGGCCACAAACTCCAGCTTACTTGGATGTCCCAGGCTTATGTGATTTACTGTCCACATTTCAGAAAAACCAAAGCCAAAGAATGCTAAGCACCCTCCTGGAAATTAGTCTTCTTGTTTGCCTTTGGGGCCACACCTAGCATAGGGGCTATTCCTAGCCTGGGCTTGAGGGGAGTGGGTCATTCCTAGAGATGTTCAGGGGATCCTGGAGATGTTGGGGATCAACTCTGGCCCCCTGCATGTGAAGCATGTGCTCAGTCCAATTTGTCAGTTTCTGTAATATATCTTCGCTGTTAACTTTGCTGGGTATTTGTGAATCCAAGAACAGTCCCCAGAATGAGAAATTACTTCCCATCCCCTTGTCCCCTTTAGGGGGAAGACCTTGGTAATATTTATCCGCAGCAAATAATAATCCACACAGACAAGAAGGATAGGGTGTAAAAGATTGGGCAAAGAGAGCGAGAGAATTCTCCTGCAGCCGGCAGCTTTCGTAAAAGGACCCCTCTCCCCTGTCCATCAAGCTATTTATTGCCAACTCCACAGCGCCCCACCTGGAAGGGCTAGGTGGGGCAATAGTCACAGAACAATCCTAAGGAAACACTTTTATATACAACAATTCCAAGAATAATCTTATGGAAACTTTTTCATATACTACAAGTTTCCAAGATGGCTTTCTATGAACCCCCATCTCCTAGCTCCTGTAAATCTTCCTTTATTTTGTTTGTTTTTGAGGCCTTACCCAGTGGCACTTAGGGGTTACTCCTGGCTCTGCACTCAGGAATCACTCCTGGCAATGGGGTGCCAGACATTAAACCCAGGTCATCTGTGTGCAAGGTAAGCATCCTCCTGGCTGTGCTAATACTCCAGCCTCTGCCTTCTTTATTTTGTTTGCTTTTGGGTCACACCCAGTGGTGCTCAGGAGCTCACACTTCTGGCTCTGCACTCAGGAATCACTCCTGGCAGTGCTCTGGGAACCATATGGGATGTCAGGGATCGAACCTCAGTCATCTGCATGCTCGCTGTGGCCCCTGAAATCCCATACCCGGGGGCGCTAAGGGGTTACTCCTGGCTATCTGCTCAGAAATAGCTCCTGGCAGGCATGGAGGACCATATGAGATGCCAGGATTCGAACCAACCACCTTAGGTCCTGGATCAGCTTGCAAGGCAAATGCTGCTGTACTATATCTTCGGCCCCAGGTCCCTGAAATCCTAAGTGAATAAATAGAAAGCTCATCCAGATGCACTTGAGGCTACAGCTGACCCAATCATTCTGATGCCTGGAGGAGGGCTGGCATCACCTCTTGGGGAAATACTTCATAGACCAAGAAGCTGGAGATACAGAGAAATTGAAGAGCCCTCCTAAGGCCCCAAGCTGGGGAGTGGAGGTGTGTCTCAAGCTTGTTTCTTGAGCACCCCCACTTCCAAGGTACCAACCTCTGTTGTGTGGCTAGCAGCACGTGGGGTAGAAGACAGAAAGAATCTAAGAATATGAGGGCTAAACCTCAGCAAGTTGGCCCTTTTCTTTTCTTTTTCTTTTTTTTTTTTTTTTTTTTGGTTTTTGGGCCACACCCAGTAACGCTCAGGGGTTACTCCTGGCTATGCACTCAGAAGTTGCTCCTGGCTTGGGGGATCATATGGGACACCGGGGGATCGAACCGCGGTCCATCCAAGGCTAGCGCAGGCAAGGCAGGCACCTTACCTTTAGCGCCACCACCCGGCCCAAGTTGGCCCTTTTCATGGCTCCACTTGTCATGCCCTCAGCAACCTTTGGAGGCTGGTACAGCTGGTTTCCAGGTATGGTTTCCTGAGCACCAGGAGAGGAAAGGATAAGGTAGGGTAGGATAGGGGAAGTGAGGAGAGGGAAGGAGAGGGGAAAGAAAAACTAATTTATTGTTATGGAAGCAGAATCTCAGAGAGCTCAAGGGACTTATCTGAGATCATACAGCCAGTTAGTCACAGAGAGAAGACTCTGAGTTCAGTGCTCCTGGAAGGCCTCTTGGCTCAATGCACTGCTGGCGGGTGACTGGGTCAGTACTGTTGAAAACAATACTGAAGGATGCTGTAGAAGAGCCTCTGTTATACACATCCACCTAATAAATATGGTATCTGCTTTTTTAAGAGTCAGAATGGAGTAGATGTGTGTCCGGAGAGTTGAAAGCATCTCCGTGCAATCTCCCTAGCCTGCTCCCCAGAGACAACCACTTAGCACTGTCTCCAAGGGCTCTTTAATTTCCTTGCGGCTGAGGGGTGGTGGTGTAGGATCCATGTCACAGCCAGGCTATTTTTAACCAATGGCCCAGGCTTTCTGGGGGTGAGCAGAGGGGAAGGAGAAAGATTTCATTTGTATATTTTTAATCTTTGTATATCTGAGCGGGTGCTGTCTCGCCTATTTCTGCCACCAAGGGTTTTGGGCAAGATGGGCTCTCTTGGTGCAGGGTAAACCCTTCCCTTCCCGACCCAAAAGGCCAGGTAGGGGCAGGAAAGGCCTCATACCATATTTCTGAGGCCCAATGGCTATGTCAGTCAGCTGCTCCCTGATCCCGCCTGCCCCCAACCCTCTCCCTCCTGGCAGCCTCGCAGGCCCTGCCTGGGTATCCCAGAATGGAGATGGCCTGGGAACCTGACTCTTTGTGCCAGACTCAGATTTAGAAATGTCTCAGCCAGAGGCTGGCGTGGCTCCAGCCTGGATTCTGGGCAAGGGGGATGGTCACGTGTCTGCCTTTGAGTGGCCAGTGCTGAGTGGGCAGACGCCTGCCTTGAATATAATCTTGATTGGCATTTGAGCCTGTGCTGGGAGCCCGAGGGGTGGCTGGGAAGGGTGTTCTTGGTGGGCTGGTAGAGGGGGGGGGTGGCTAGGTCTCCACATACCACTCCCAGCCCCTCATTGTTTCCTATAGCCCTCCCCCAGATGTTCTTGCAAGAGGGTTCACTGCCCTTTCGTGGGACCCAACAGTGCCCCATGTGGGCTTTGCTTTCTGCCTTGGGAGTGTCCCTTTTGGCCAGGAAGACACATAGAGTGGGGCAAGCCTGGGTGGTGGTGGTGGTGGTGGTGGTGGTGGTGGTGGTGGTGGTGGTGGTGGTGGTGGTGGTAGTAGTCCTGGATACCAGAGTCCTGCTCCATCTCCCCCTTGGTGAGTGGCTTGCCCCAAGCCCCAGCTCACACATGCCAACCTGGCCCTGGACCGAAGATGTGGTGATGGAAGATGCTTCCAGGGTGGACGACGAGCCACAGACAAGTTCCTGCTCGCTCTCTTGTTCACTTTCCTGTGGCAGAGCATAGCCCTATGCGGATTCTCTAAGCCTTCCTGGCTCTAGCTTTAATTTCTGGTCCTGCTGGGAAGCCAGCACTATGTGAAAACAGCTGTCAGAAGAGGCCTCTGGCTGCTTCCTTCATGCCGCTGGTGCACGGACCGACCTGGGACCTTTGCAGACACTTTGCAGCAGAGTCACCCTGACTCTCTGCAGCCCTGTGCTCTGCTCTGCCTCCCTGTAGCTCTCGGCAGCCAGAATGGCAGTGACCCAACTTCCCTCTCATTCCCTTTGCCAGACCCTCGGGCTCCTGACACCCCTGCCCAATCCTGGCCCCATTTCCCCAAATTCATCTCATGAGAAGACAGTGCTGAGAGACGGGCAAGACGTTTGAATAGGTGTTTTCTCTGCATTTGGTGGAGACACAACCAGTTAGACACCAGATGGGTATCTTATGGAAGGATGAAGAAATGAGCAAAGGAAGGGACCTTTGGAAACATGATCTCTGTTTCAAAGAAACATCAACCTTGAGGCATGTGTCAGGGCGACCCTGTGGGACTGAGGGAAGCCCTCCGGACCAGACTATCCCCCCTTTTTTTTATGGGAAAACCTGCACTGGCGTAGGAGAGGGAGAGGTTGACTGTGGCCGGCCATGAAGGGAAGTGGCTGGCCATGTGGCCCTAGTGAGCCATTCTGAGCCAATGCCAGGCTGTTCCCCTTCCCCTTTGCCATGCACGCATTGTCCCTTGTCCTTGGGAAAAATTGCCTTTTCATATGGTTGGGAGTGGACGGTGCAATTTTTCTTTACCAGTTAATTGTTTTGCTGACAGCACAGATAATTAGGAATGAGGATCCCGGCGTGAGGGTGACAGCCCCATCTGCTATGCACATGCTTCACCCACCTTGCTCGAGGATCCCGGGGATCCTGGGCTTATTCTCCCGCCCTCCCCCCAAAAAATGGCTGCACTAGAGTTAGGGTGCGGTCCACAGGAGGGCTATTGGCCAGCTTTCTAAGGCTCCTGCTCTCTCCCGTGGCATCCGCGACCCAATAGGATCCCAGAGAGCCCAGGAGTGAATGAGGACCCACAAAGCCAGGCAAGGACACAGTGCTAAGGCTTTGGGGATGCTCTTCTATCTACCCCTAGCCTGGCGCTCTCAGCTCTGATCTGTTTTTGGCTGGAGGGAAGGCACAGCGATCCTGAGTGTTTGACCACTTACCTGCCGGTCTCATAAGTCTGCTCTCTGGCCAGACTTTCAAGTCTTTTTGACCAAAGCTCCTTGTTCTAAGAGGAGCTTAGCTGTGGCTTCTGTGGCCAGGCAGACAGTTCCTGGGTAGGGTCTCCATGGCTCCCTAGAAGCACTTCTGCCCCGGGATTGAGCAGAGCCACTCTTGGGGAAACATTATGGTACTTCCCATTTTCATTATTCAGAAATCCTTCAAATCTGCAAGGGAGCATTGAACGGTGCACATGCCTTTTGCAGGGATTGGTAGTGCTTACCTTGTTCTATCAAGAACAAGAATGCCCCCCCCCTCATTATATCCAGAAGCAGGTGGCCAGGGAGACTCAAGGTTAGCTGGGCTCCCCCAGCTGCCCCCTCAAGTAGTGACCATTTATCACAGCCTGTTTCCGCTTTGCTGAGCGGCTGCCCCTACCTGCTTCTGTATGCATCACTCACTTCTCTGCTTAAAGCCTCCAAGGGGAAGAGACTGAAGATACCACAGCCCTCTTCGTCAGACTCTGCTCACCTCCCTCTTCCTGCCCGGCTGACACATGAGCCTACATCTCTCCCCCCAAATAACATGAACCCTGCCCATGCCAATGACTTGCTGCATAGAATGGTCCTTGGAAATTGAGGGCATGAATTTTGACTTTTCCTGAAGATGAGGGAAATACAACCTCTCTCTCCCATGTTCTCATGTTTGAAACATCTTACTTCCCAGTGGGGATGGACAGATATTTCAAAATGGGAACGAAAAAGCCTCTTTGGCCATGAAACAGTGGGAGGGTAAGGCATGGTCACAGCCTCTCACAGAGTCTTAGGGATCCTTGGCCCTACCCTCCTTTGTCACCCTCCTTCCTCTCCGGCTTACTTCCCCTGGCCTACAGCCTTCGGGACCTAGTGGGGGGCACTAACCACCTGGTTCAGCTGGTCCAGGGAGGCCTGGAGGAACCTGAAATTGGATGCGGCCATCTGGGCAGTAGGTGCTTACTCACAGACCCCAACAGCAAGGGCCAGGCCTGGCCAAGATTTCTGCTTCTGCATTGAGATGGGGTGACTCTGGAGCTACTATATATGGCACACTTCATTCCAGGACCTGGAACAGGATAGTGGACTGTCCCTGGTCTTCTTGGTCTTTTCTCTGTCCTGGGCAGTGAGGCTCTGAGGGTCAGTGATGTGAATGACCAAGGCAGGGCTTTTGCTTTTGAAGGAAATATGCATGTGTGTGTGTGTGTGTGTGTGTGTGTGTGTGTGTGTGTGTGTGTGTGTGTGTGTGTGTGTGTGTGTACACAAGCACATTCACAGGACAAGGCTGGAGAACTTGACAGGGGCAACTATAAGCCCACCTGAGAGGACATCTGTGAAGTCTGGACTGAATGAAAAAAGAACAACAAGGGGACATTTGGAAAGTTCTAGAACATTACACATTGCAACATGTGTGCCTGGACCTGGGTGGTAACAGATTTCTCTTCTTCCCATAGGCTTCCCTGACATAACAAGAGGACAACAGACCCCCAAAGTGTGGTCAGGCAGGAGAGCACAAAGGGAAGGAGAATCCAGTGGGGTGTGAGGAGTGAGCTGAGCCCAACGCTGTTGTTCCTGAGGCCTCCAATGCAGCCATCTGCCCAGCATTGAGACTCCAGAAGCCTTGATGTTTCATCCAGCGATAGGTAGGTGGAGTAAAGGTGTGGGGTGGGAAGCTTTTCTCTCTGGGATTTAGGGGTGGAGAGCATTGGCCCCTATGGAGATATCATGTCAGTTTCCAGAAAGGTGATCATAGACACAAAGTCCCAGGATGCCCAATCAGTGATGTCCAGCATCTCTGCCATGACTCAGGCCAGCTCAGGTGTACTCTGAGTCCTGTGTCTATCCAGAGATTTGGCATCTGACCAGCCCACCTTTGGGAAGATCAGAGCCTTTATGGAACTGACAGTCATAACTCTAAAAGGCGGATTTTTTCCTTGGGCTCCCTTGGTTTTAATTTCTTTGTTATTGTTTTTAATTTTGTTTTGTATTTTTGTGCCACACTCAGTGAAGCTCAAGGCTTACTCCTAACTCTACATGCAGAAATAACTTCTGTAGGGCTCAGGGGATCATATGGGATGCTTAGAAGTGAACCTAGGTTGGTTGCATTAAAGCAGTGTTTCTCAAATAGTGGGGCATGACCCATGGGGGGCTCGAGGCTCCGTAAAAGGGTGTGCGTTTGACCTCGGCAAACACTGTCATAACAAGCTAAGTCCTGTGTTTATGTCTCTGGAGCTGAGACTTGCTGTGTCCTGCTTCAAACCCTGCTTTGAAAAGCTATAAATTGCAAAATGTGCTCATTGTAGCCATTAATCCAGACATCACCTCTGATTAAAAAATCAGCTCAAATTATTTTGTATATTTTTGTTTTGCAGGTTAAAATTTTTTTAATGAAGATACTATTTACAGTTGCATGGGGGGACGCGAAAAATGTTTTCTTCTTCCTAGGGGGGCATGACAGAAAATGATTGAGAAGCACTGCATTAAAGGCAAGCACCCTTCCTACTCAGCTCCTCCATTGGAAAGCCAGAAGTTGATTGCAGGGAAAACTGAGGTAGTGTGAATGGGTGTAAGAGGAGCCGTTATTCGTGAGGGCTAGACCAGGAAACCACTCTGGCTGAGAGCTCTAGCACTGTTCTGTGTCTCCACTGACAGGAGAATGTGGGTGTCCGTATTTCTTGTCAACAGAGACCTCTGGCCCTTTCCATCCCTCCATTGGGGACCAGATGATCAAGCGGCTGGCTTTGAACCCTATGGAGGGGCTGGCACACAGACTATGCCCAGCAATTGCACTGGGGCTGCCAGCCCAGGCAGGGTGCCTCTATTGGTCTTAGCAGGAAGGGGCGAATGGAGTGGGTCCCCAAAGCTAAGCTACATGTCATGGATGGTCAGTTTCCGAGGGCATCTGGTCTTCACTGTGTGCATCTGACAAGGTAGCTGTGCTGCCAACTTCCAGCACAGGGTGAAAGCAGACCAGAAACGAGCAAAAATAGTGTGGGGCCTTGGGAAATGGACCAGAGCGGGTGAGGCCAGTGGCCTGGGGCCCGAGGGGGTGTGGCAGATTCCATTCCCCAGCAGGCCAAGGTCAGGGGCACAGGCCCAAGCTGAGAGCTGGGATGTCCAGCCTGAGGACTTCTGGGTGGCCCTGTGCTCAATCAGGCTGAAAAAAATAAGACCCTGACAGGATTCGAGACTCAGATCTCAGATCTAAGAAGTGCATCAGTCACGGCCCAAGGTGGGCCAGGGCTTGGCTCCTGCTTATGGGGAATCGGAAGGAGCTGGAGCTTTGGGGGTGGGGTGGGTGAGAAGGAACTGACTTTGAAGGGGCCTGGCTCTGTAGTTCCTAGGGGACTGTTCCAGGGCCACCCCAAAACTTGCTATACTGGCCCTGGGCTTCCCAGTCCTCTTATCTGATGGGGCAGATAGTTTCATCTTTCAGAGCCAATCGGGGACCTCCTGGTAGAGGTGATGGGGGAATGGAGGCTGGAGGAGTCAGGAGACAGCCAGCTTTGTAGGCAGGTGGGTGACAACTGTCACCCTGTGTGTGACCACAAGAACAACTTGCTTCCTGATGGAGGCAAGGGAGAAAGATGCAGACAAAGGCTCAACTCTATTGGAGGTTCTGAGCTGCGCTTACCAATATTTACCAAGGCTCCTGGTGTGCCTGACCCTGGACACCATGCCCAAGTGCAAAGAAGCATGAAGCCATTCTTTCTGCTGCTGTCAGGGAGAGAACTAGGAGCAGAGGAAGAGAAAGCTTAGCAACGGGGTGGATGCAGAACCCTGGGAACCCATTTTTGACAGAGGACTATGCTCTCATGCACAAGCCAGCTGGGAGAATTAAATGACGCAAAGTAAGCAAAATACTTAGCATAGCCTCTGGCCTTAGGCAGAATGGTCAGTGGAGTTTCCTTCCAGGGTGAGGCCTGAGGAGGAGTTTGCAGATAGGCATGGGTAGGAGTAAGGAAGCTTGGGAGAAATGCATCCCACCTCCATCATTCCTGGCCTTCCCAGGGCTAAGGGTGTTGGAGGTCCTGGCTCTGAGGAACTGGTTCCCAGTCAGGATTTCCTAGGCTACAGCAGAGGAGGGGTCAAATGGGGTGAAGGTGGCTCAGGCCCTTCCCAAAGGGTATCTGCATTCCAGGACTTTTTCCAAGGCTGGACCCAGAGATTTTTTTTTTTTTTTTTTTTGTGGGTGCTGAGTAACAGAGGGGGAAGTTTCTGGGATTTGATGTCAGTGTTGACAAAAAGAAGATTCCGGGAAAGTTGCCTCTTTAGCTTCTAGCGCTGTTCTTGGCAGTGAGGTGGCGTGTCCTGGGATAACACACACTAAAATGGGACTTAGGGACCCAGGGGAACAGGACCACACAGAGGAGGCAGGGCTCCTATCATAGACGCCAGCCACACATGCAGCTTCCAACCATCCTGTAGACACATGCAAAAGGTGCAGACGGGTGTATGATGTGTTTCATTTCATCAAGATGCCCGAGGTATTGTGGCTCCAACACATCATCAGTGTGAAGCAGAGTGAGATGTTCCGTTTTCTTCTTTCCAATCATCTTTACAATCCAAAGGGTGTTTGAATCTTGCAATGTGTCAGGGCTGGGACTAGCCACGTTTCAAGACTCCACAGCTAGCTTGCTCTCTACTTGGTGAGCAGTGGCTGTTTTGGACAGCTCAGGTGTGGATGAATCTAGACTCTTGTCCAGAGTGTCCAGAGCTAAACAGTAGGATTTACTCTTCGGTCTTCTCACACATCTGTAACAGTGCTTCCACTCCTCAAAAATCTGCTTGATAATCAGTAATGTCTTGAGTCCTTGGTCCTGACAGTTTCCAGCTCCAGTCCCTGAGTGCCTACCACGCTGGTTCTGGAACCAACTTTAGAAGGTCTATACAGCTCTCTGAGCTCCAGATGCTTCCCTGAAAGGAGAATTCATTCATTTCAGTTTGGCTGATTAACTCCGATGCTCCAAAAATAATGAAAAATTACTTGGTGACAGTTGATGTCAAGAGATAATTTCATTAATTTTGTAATGATAGGACAAAAATGTGACCATATAGTCTGCTTAAAAAAGTAACAAAAGAGATATTATTGCTTGTCCTCAGAGCTAAACATTGGGGTTTGACCTAGGACGCAACAATAATTAACAATATGTCTAACCAATGAAACTTATTTCAATATTCTCCTAATAAAATTATTTTTAACTTCATTATTTATTTTAAGTGTGAAAACCAAGAAAATAAAATTAAATGTTGGAAAATATATTTTGGGTCTTGCAGTGCTCTGCATTCAGGATCATGCATAGGGGAACCAACTAAGGTGTTGGAGACTAAAATGGAGTTGACCATGTGCAAGAGATACTATCCACTGTACTATCTCTCTGGCCTCAAAATTTAGGAAATTTTGTTCTTATCTAAACATGTGTAAACAGGCACAGAATATTTGTGTTCCCCCCCACTAGAATTAGAAAAATAAAATAAAGTACCTTAAATGTTAAAAAAAAGGGGGGGCAAAAGAGATAATCCCATTTATTATTATTTTTCTTTGGTTTTTGGCTTTTGGGCCACACCTGGTGACGCTCAGGGGTTACTCCTTCCTGCCTATGCACTCAGAAATCACTCCTGGCTTGGGAACCATATGAGACACCAGGGATTGAACCCAGGTCCGTCTTGGGTCAGCCTCGTGCAAAGAAAACATCCTACCGCTGTGCTATCGCTCTGGCCTCAATCTCATTTATTATCTCAACTTGGATGCAAGTCAATTTGAGTTCCCTACTGGATAAGTTTGGTCAAAGTCTCCTAGTAAGAGATGGTCTCTGCCTCACCCCTTTTGTTAAATAAGAAATTGGGAAGTGGGCACTGGGGGTCAGGTAGATACCTGTAGCTTCCCTTTAACATCAGAACATGGCAGGCAGCTTGTCACCTTTCAATTCTGCTATTGGGAATGCTGAGGGTCAATTCTGGACCCACAGAGGTCCAGTGTTTCAGTAGAGTGTGAGTTACCAACCTCTCCAGGTATTATTACCCAAACCCTCAGACTCAGTCAGAGGAAGCCTGCTCCAATACAAGTGCCCTTAGTTCCTTTCTGTGAGTTACAGTCTTGGAAACAAGGTTCACCCCCCCCCCACCTGCCCTCTCTTTCCTCTACCATATATAAAAACACAGATACTTGAAGGGTCAGAGAGCCTCCTTGTCCCAACTCTAGCTTTCCTTCCTTTCTCTTCCCTGCCCTCCCCATCCCTTCCATATCTTCCCCACCTTCCCTTCCTCTCCCTTCCTTTTTTCCTTTTCTTCCCCCCTCCATTCTTTTCTTTCCCTTCTCTTTCCTCCCCTTCATTCTCTTCCTTTCCCTTCCCTCCTCTTCCCTCCATTTCCCTTTTCTCCCCTACCTTTTCTTACCCTTTCCTCCTTTTCCCTCCCCTCCCCTTCCCATCCCTTTTCTTTTCTTTCCTTTTCTTTTCTTTTCTTTCTTTTCTTTTCTTTTCTTTTCTTTTCTTTCCTTTCCTTCCCTTTCCTTTCCTTCCCTTCCTTTTCCTTTCCTTCCTTTCCTTTTCCTTTCCTTTCCTTTCCTTTTTTTCCTTTTCTTTTCTTTCTTTTCCTTTTTCCTTCTCTTCCTTTCCCTTTCCCTTTTCTCTTCCTCTCCCTTTCCCTCCCTTCCCCTCCTCTCCTCTCCCTTTCCTCTCCTCTGTCCCCTCCACTTCCTTTCCCTCTCCCCTCCCTTTATCCTTTTCCTTCCCTTCTAAGATTACAGAATGTCCAGGGTTTATTTAGCATCACCCTCTGTTGTTTATCTTAGTAGCCACTTCCACTGCTACCATTTCAGCTTGCTGTTGTTTTATTTTTTAATTTAATTTAATTTAATGAATAGCATTATTTTTAGTATTTTATGGTTTGGGGCAAACCCTGTGGTACTCTGAGTTTGCTCCTGGTTCTGCATTCAGGGATCACTCCTGGAAGGGCTCAGGGACCATATATGATGTCCATCCAGGGATTGAAGTACATGCAAGACAAATGCCTTTTCTACTTTCCTATTTCATGCTTTCGTGGTGCTAGGGATTGAACCCAGATTTCCTGCATGCAAGGCAGACACTTCATCCTTGAACTCACCACCCTTCTGAGGGTGGGACATGCATTTGGATCCCTCTGTGAGTGGCTGCTGTGGAAATACCACATGAAACAGTCATGGCTTGGCTGTATGTTCATATAACACTTGACCCTTGCGGCTGGCACAGGATCTGCAGGACCGAGAGCCTAGTTCCCTCCCCCACTGCAGCCCTGCCTGAAGTGGGTAAAAGCATCCTGTCTTTGGGGTTTTTCTTTCTCTTTTTTAAATATAAGTTATTTTATTTAAATACACGTATCACATCATCGACATAGTTGATCATAATACATTTGTTTCCAGGTAAACAGGAGAGAAAGTATTAAAAAAGAAAAAAGAAGAAAGAAAAAAGAGCACTCAATAAAAAATTTGTGAAAATCATTGTCTTTCAATAAAATCATTAAGTTATTGTCAGAAGATTTAATAAGCTCTTGTTGCTAGTTGATTATTCTGTTACTTCTTTTGTTTCTGAACATTAGGTGGTTTCAGATAGACATTGATGTCTAAATTGGTATGTTTCTACTAGGATGGCAGTAATGAAAAAATTGGACTTGTCACATGGCTGCATTTGCAGCCAAGTGGTACAAGAATTCTAAGCATTAGTGATAACTAACACTATAGCTTTTGTGGGGTGTGTTTTCTGCTGCCAGGGCTTCCAGAAGTATAAGAAGGCAGGGGAGAAGGGACAGGGTGCCCGCACTCATTGCAAAAATGTCCTGGTAATGTCAGCCCAAATACCAGCATATTTGGAGTTCTGATCATTGTTGTCACTGCAGAGAATCTGGAGGAGTGGCGAAGTTCGCCCATAGGCGAAGCTGTGATTGTGGGCGATGCAGGCATGGTTTTAGCAGGGCAGAGACTTGGCCCTCCCTCCCTCCTGAGATCGCCAGCTTTCAGCTATGTGTCTGGTGAACCATAAGCTTGCTCATGGCTTGTTTTATATCTCTTTCAATAACAGAATGAGTCTTTGGAGCTCACCAAATGCAGACATGAAAACTTGCCTTTGGGGCTTTTCTGAGGCTCACAAGGATGGTGAGGCTGTGGCAACAAGGGGGACATGCTAGGTTTGCTCCTGGCACCTCACTGGTCTGGGAGTCACATTCCTTCTGGAGAAGGTCTGTCCAGCATCCCAGGACAGGCTGGGCCCCCAGCACTATCCAGTTACAGAATCATGTGCTGGGTGCAGATGTAGCTCTGTGTGGTGGCAGCAGCTGAACCTGGTCTCTCAGACCCTGGAGTTTGGAATCACCAGTGTCAGCAGGGAAACTGTTTTTGGGTGTGTGCTTCCTGGACTGTTAGAGACAAGGCTGGCACCTCAGGGCATCTCACAGAGGTTGGAAGGGAGGGTTCCCAGGTCCAGTGTCAATGCACAGGGGAAAAAAGTGGAGATGCAGGAATAAGAGGCCTGCTTGGCTATGTACAGAACCACAAGCCCCCCAGCTTAGGCACTTGGCTTTTGCTTTACCAGGTGGGGTCAACCTTGGTGATGGTATATGTGTGTGTGTGGGGGGGGAACAGGCTTGGCCCCAGAGCCTTGCAACAGTGACTGTCTTTATCGGGTGCCCCTGTAGCCACTTGTCTAGATAGAGGCACTACTCTGCCCTCTGGAGCAGCTCCTGCTTCCTGCTGCCTCTCCTGGGGCCTGACTGCTCCAGGCTGGCGCTGATCCTGAGTCATCCTAACCGTGTCATTGTGACTTCATGTCTCTTTTAAAAGGCACAGGGAGGGTACCAGGGGAAAGAAGTGTCATGAAATTCAGCGCATTGAGATCGAGATGTGGTCCTGGCTCTAAGTGCCTTCTGTTCATTTTATAGGGGCTGTACCCAGTGCTGTATAGTCTGTCCGGGAGCCAATCCTAGTGAGATTCAGCCTGGTGGTACCTGCCTGAAGACTGGTGTTTTAACAGGTGCCTGGCCATGTTGAAGGCATCCCTGGGAGTATCAGGGCCATCAGGGCTACACTTAGCCAAGTTTAGGGTCCAGATTGTGTCAGAGATTGAGTTCAGAGCTCACACATGCTAAAAAAAAATGTGTGAGCAGGATCCTCTTTTTTTTTGAGCCAGCCCCTGTTCTTTTGGATAGATTTTTTCAGTTTCCGCAGCCCTTAATGCTCTTGTCTATGAAATCTGCAGGACAAAATGTTGTTCATGTCTTGGGAGAGGAAGGAACTTGATTGACTTTTGTTGCTATTGTTTTGGACCACACCCTGAAGTGCTCAGGGCTTATTCCTACTCACTGCTCAAGCATCACTTCTGGTGATCATAGGGACCTTAAGAGCTCCCAGGGATTGAACCCGGGTGCAAGGCAAGTGTTCTACCTGCTGGACTATCACTCTGATTCTTAATGCCAAAGCTTTGTGAATTCTGAAGTGACACCTCTTTTCCTCACCAATTTGAGCAGCAGGTAATTGTCATCTTGAACGCAAGCCTCTGTGTGACCTCTTGGGGGCCAGCCGGGGAGTCCATGTAACCTGGTACCTTACAGTACCAGACAGGAGAAGGTGAGAGCCACAGTGCCCTTGGCTGGCAACCTTCATGTGGGGATTTAACCATTTTAATTTTTCATGATTCTTCTGATAAAAATAGTGCCCGACTAAAAACAAATACATTTGTATTTTCCATCTCCTTAATTAGTTTCTAATTTGGGGGTTCTTATTAGCTCGGAATCATCTCCCTGCAATGGTTCTTGGAGGATAAAACATGTGGAAACCACAATCAGTCCCAGAGAGAGCTGAGTATTTAATTATGCTGATTGGAGCACTCAAGACCCCTGGCTAAACGAACCTCTCAGAATAAGCTTGATTTGTGTAATTTGGTTTTTAAAAAATTTTGGATGCATATTTATCACGTTCAGCGATGTGTTCTTGCTCTCCTTGAGATTTGGATCCATCCCAGGGAGGTGGATGTAGAAACAAGGTGGGTGGTCGCTAAGCTCTTAATTCCAGTACAGCTGGGGAGTCGCTGAGGCTCTGGCGGCCCTCAACTTGTCTGGTCAAATGTATTTTCTTCAAAGAATAAAAAGGAAAGAGGGAGGTGGTGCAGAATCAAGCTAAGTAGTCAGATGGCATTTGGGGGCTTGGTGATTTGAGAATTTACCGTGGAATCCTAGAAAATAAGCACCTACTCCTGTGTCCCCCAGGACCTACTGTGTCCCCAGCACCTTCTCTGTGACCCCAGAACCTACTCTGTAACCACAGCACCCCAGCATCCACTCCTCTATCCCCAGCACCCACTCTTGTGTCCCCTCCACCTGTTCTGTACTCTTGTGTCCCCACCACCCGCTCTGTATCCTCCAGCACCCCAGCCCTGCATCAGGGCCTGCTGTGTTAGTGTTGGACCACATGTATGTGATGGGGTGAACCAACTTCATCTGAGCCTGTCTGACCTTGACACTGAACCTGGGTCTGCTCTAGGTCCTAGACCTAATAGTAGTGTCCAGATGGGACTAGATTGTCTTGCAGATGTTCCCTGTGTAAGGCCACACCAAGTCTAGACAAGATGAGCTCCTCATGACAGATGCCCCCTCCCTTCTCCAAAGAAAGTCATGGGTTCATGCAGCGGGGTTGTTTTAGCTGATAAGAGTCATATTCTTTCCTTCTTAATTTTGTTCTGGGCCACAGTCTACCATGCTTAGGAGCCACTCCCAGTGGTGCTCGGGTTCATGTGATGCCTAGATTGACTCTGGGTCGCTACATACAATCAAACATACTTCCATTCTTCGAGTCCCCCCCCCCCCCCACTAGATGACTAGCCAGATGCATTCTAGATTTTGGATCGGATCCTGACTGAACCTGCCTGCTTCAGGAGTGAAGTGAGGAAATTGGGGGAGATGAAACATGGAATGGGTGTTCTAGTCTCAAATTGTTATTAAGTTTTCAAATGTGTATTATTACTTTAGTACATACAAACACAGTTAACTGTTTCCAGAAAAACTGGGCTTTTATTTATAAGTAGGAGTCTGGAGTGATACCAGAGTGGGTAGGGCATTTGCCTTGCACGTGATTGACCTGGGCTCAAATCCAGCATCTCATATGGTCTCCCAAGCCAGACAGGAGTGATTTCTGAGTACAGAGCCAGGAGGAATCCCTGGGTTCAGCCTTCTGTGGCCCAAAGAAACAAACAAACAAACAAAGAACAAAAACAAAATAGTTCAGTAAAATAGAGAGGTAAGACAAAACCCATCAAACTCTGAACAAACTGAAGCTGATTTGGTGATTAGTGGTGGATATGTGGGAGCTTAAGAGGCTCCTCTATTTTATGTATATGAGAAAAATTGAATAATAAGTCAATCAAAAGAAGAAAAAGAATGAGTGTCCTTCCTCATTGGCTGAACACTACTATCACCCCATTAATGCTTTCATGTGTCCCGCTTAGATATATTGATACCTGTGAAAATTCAGTCTCATTAACCAACCCTTGGTTGGTTGAGGGTTGATATTGGGGCACTCAGGTGTCCTTGGTTGGTAATGGGGTGCTTAGGCAGCTTTGGTTGGCTGTGGGCACTCAAGAGTTGTGGTGGATCATGGGGCACACAGCCTTCACTTGACTGATAGTAGAGCACTCAGGCATCTTTGGCTGTTGTGGGGTGCTGAGGCAACCTTGGTTGATCATGGGATGCTCAGGTGTATTCGGTTGGATGTGGGGCACTCAGGCATCCTTGGTTGTGGGCATTCAGAGGAATCTTTGGTTGGTCATGGGGCACCTGCATGCCCTCGGTTGTTTGTGGGGAATCCACTGGACTCTTTTCTGTCTCCATCCATCCACAATCTTTGTTGTATAGAAGCCTCTCTTGGATGAAGGTCTTATCTTTCTCTAGAGCCCAAGTTCCCCTAGTCAGAAATAGAGCTCATGGTCCACAGGAATCCTGCTTTCCCAACTCCCCTTTCCTCTCCATTTCATCTTTTCCCAGGTTTCCCTCTTCCTCCCAGAATCCAGAGAAATGGGGATTACTTTCTCTTTTCAGTCAACAAAAAGTAGCACCAATAGCAGAAACAAGGCACTCACTGAGGTCCCAGAGGCACCTGGGTCTTTGTGCTGAAGCCTCTATTTTCATCATCCAAGCACCCTTTGGGCAAGGGGATGAGCCCCAGCAGAATCCTGGAGGAGGTAGGCAGCTGGCGCTCACACAGAAGGGAAAAGTAGAAGGAGGGTGTTGGGGAAGGTTTCTTGAGAGAGACCTAGGTGGGACACTCCAAACCCCTGTGGGATGTGCAGTGAGCTATTGGGATGTGATCATCATTCAGCACATATGCTAGTTAAGTGTTATCTCAGTCTCCTTCATTTGCACAACAGAAATGAGGGGAAAACACTTGAAAAGAACAGAACTGCATGTAAGCTCCCAGTCAGCCAGAGATCCAGCCCCATGAGGATGTAGAATCAGACCGGAAACTCTCCCTGGCCTTGAGTGCTGCTTACTTGGCCTAGCACAGTGCCTTTATGCTCCAAAGTTCAGCTGCTATTGTGCAAAAGAACCTCCCAGAGCCCACACAATGTACCTCTGCAGCCACCTGGGTCCCAGCCTGAGCTCAGACTTCCCAGGACAGGGTTAGAACTCAGCCTTTCTGACTCTCAGTATCTTACAGTCTGAGATGGGGTTCCCAGGCTGCCCACACAAAAAGGTGTGATGGTCCAAGATGGTGTCTGGGATCAAACCTGGGTTGTCTATCTATAAGATAAGGTACTTACCCACTGTACTATCCCTTCAATCCCTCCCTCTTGCTTTTCTCAATCAGGGGAACCCATTTCTTCTAACCCTGCTGGACAACAGTTTGAGGCTGAGATCATCCATCCATTTACCTACTTATTCTCATCTGCTTTGTGACCTGCTCTCACTTGGTGTTAAAGATCCATCTGTTAAAGATCTAGATGCACAGATGCTTGTCTGCCTCTCACTTTAGGTGTTGCTTCTGGTTCCCACCTGCAGCCAGGTAATGAGTCTGGGGATGCCAAGACTCCAAGATGTTTCTCTGCCAGCCATGTGAAAAACCTTTCCCCATAATATCCTAACTTTATTTGAGAGGCTTCCTAGCCTTGGGAGCCACTCTGGGCTCTACTTGGCCTACTGGCATGGCTGAATCAGTGCTAGGGGTCACCAGAGCCCCACTAGCAGTGCTCAGGGTCCTCCTTTAGGTCATTCAGGGCTGAGAGGGGCCAGGGATGTAACCTGGGGTCTTTTCTAAAAAATTACTTTCTTAAAACACCATTGTTTTAAAAGGTTGTTAATAATACAGTTGTCTTTTACTCTCACAATTACAAAGTTGTTTATGATTTAGTTTTAGTCATATAGTGTACAATACCCTTCACTAGTGCATATTTCCCACCACAAATGTCCCCAGTTTCCCTCCTGCCCTCTCTCCTGCTAACTCTGTGGCAGACATTTTCTTCCTTTTGACAATATTGTTTTGCAATATTGTTACTGCAAGGGTATCATGCCTATCACTTTATCTCCTTTAAGCACCCAGTTCTTGTCCAGATGGATCCTCTCCAATTGTCATTATCATAGTGGTCCCTTCTCTGCCCTAACTACACTCCTCTGCTCTCTGTGGCAAGCTTCCCACCATGGACCAGTCCTCCTAGTCCTTGTCTCTAGCATCTCTAAATATTATTACCATACTACCTTTTTTAAAAATTTTCCAGTATTCTACAAGTGAGTGCAACAATCTGTGTGTGCATGGCAAAGTTTTCATCTAGATCCAGGAGCTATTTCCTCAGCCCCGACACTTGTTTCATACATGGGTGGGGCCTCGGCATGCTGGGCTATGTGGAAGACTCCAGATTTTGGCCCAGATTTTCTGTGAACTTTCTGAGCGAGGTCAGGCAAGAAAGCCCTGACCTTTCAGGGCTTCAGTTTCCCTCCTCTGATGGTATGGGATTGAGAGGGAAGTCAGGGGGACTCTTACTCTATGCCTCCATCTCAGGCTATCAGACCAATAGGAACATACCTGAAGGTGAACTCTGCATTGCATGGCAAAAATTATGACAGCTCTACTGGGTAAAATTCTCACATGACAGTCTGGGCCTCTGCATGGGCCAGGGGAGCCTAGGAGAGAGATTATAGTCTGGCTTGAACTGCCCTTCTAGATTCTTCTACAATAAGACATGAAGCTCTTTGTCTATGTGGGACAAAGGGTGCTAGATCCAGATTTGGTGTCCAGAGCCATGGTGGGACACGGAGGGGAAGGGGCAGAGATAGGTGGCTGAGGAAGGAGGTCAGAGTGCAGTGGGCAGAAAGAACTCTGGGGCACCATGCAATGAAACCACTGAATGTGGAGAGGGGTGGGATGAGGAGTTGGGCTGAGTGGTGACAGATCAGATGAGGGCACTGCTCCCATTAGACCCAGCCCTCTGCCTCTTGCTGCACTGCTCCTGCCCAGGTGCCCTTCTAGGGCACCCTTTTTGCTGACCTGAGGGTCCGGGACTATCTATCTATCTATCTATCTATCTATCTATCTATCTATCTATCTATCTATCTATCTATCTATCTATCTATCATTTATTATGTTTGTGGAGAGGGAAGAGGAGAGAAGATGCTGGTTCATTTGCTGCCTCTCTATCCCATTTCCCAGTGGTTTTGATTGAGCCAGAATGTCTGAATAGACCAAACATCTCTACAATTGAGAAATCAGACTATTCATGGAAGACAAAGAGATTTCTCCCTCTTACCCAGTCCCTTCATTCCCATCCAGACATATGGTCTTCTGTTGCCTGTCTGGGCATCCATTTATCACTCTATCTGGTTTATTCTGTTTATGCTAAACTTGGCAATTAAATATACATCCTTAGCTTCTCCTTGCACCACAGAGACAGATTTTGGTGTATTATTCTGTGCCTTGTTCCTTAGTAAATCTTTGAGATATCAATATCATCCTAATAACATTGGGTTATTTGTTTGTTTGGAGCCACACCTTGCTTAGTACTCAGGGGATTGTGTGGTGCTGGAGATAGAACCCAGACTCCTCTATGCAGTGAAGGAGTGAGCTCTTCATCCTGAAACTGACTGTATTACTACAGGGCTTCTTTTTCTGTTTGTTTGTTTGTTTTTGTTTTTGTTACAGCTGCATAGTATTCCACACCAGCACTGATCTCTTTTAACCAGATCCCAACAAAGGGACTTCTGGGTCCATCCCAGTGTTTTGTTATTTATTCTTCAGTATGAGATCAGTTTACAGTTCCCCCTTTTTTTTCTTCCTCTTGTATTCCATTCAATCCGTACTATTACAATCAGACGGGCAGAAAGTACGGGGATTATTTTTGCTTGCTTCTGTAATGGAAACCTTGGCAGTAGATAAGTAGCTACCACAGATTTGTCAAATATATACATACTCTGAAGCATGAATGTTGTGTAAGTGTGTGTTTGTGTGAAAGTGTGAACTACTCCAGTTTGTTCCAGATGGAGGCCCATGATCTGAGATGGAGCTGAGAATCATTCCCAGATCATGGACACTGGTCCCTGCCACACAGGCTGATGTCTGCCCTTCTGGTCCTGTCCTCCCACACTCAGAAGTGACCAGTAGAGTTCTAGATTAAACACCTTCAGGTCCCGAAGGGCAATCAAGTAACATTGTTCCAGGCCTTGGGTGGGTGTCTCCTACCTTCCTTGGTCTGGTACACTTGTCTCCATGGGAAAGCAAACTCTGCTGAGCTTGCCAGAGCATGGGGAGAAAGCAATTCTGATGCATGGATCCTTGTGATTTCTATGGATATTTGGATATAGCTGGGGGACATATATTCATGGCTAGGGCCTGGCACAATGAAATCTCACACTTGTTTTCCCTTTCCCCCACACTCTGGCTCCGTAGATCTTCATCCTGGGGACCCTAGCCCTAGAAAGTCCCACTGCTCTGCCCCCTGATCTGTCTGTCCCTGTCCCACTGAGTCTCACAAGCAGACGAGGGGACCTTACCCTGAGACAAAGTTCTCAGCGTCATTTATCCAGGAAGCAGCACAGAAGCCTCTCCTGGAAATAGGACCCCTTAAACAGTGGGCCCAATGGCACCCCTCTCCCAGCCCCCAGCCCAGCTCCCTCCTCCTTGCAAGAACATTCACTCTTCCTCCAGGCTTCAACTCCACTGCTTTCCTCTACTTTCCAGATCAAATGTCTCTGAACCTACCCTTCACTTGCCTCCTGGCCTCAGGCTGCCCTGGGGACTCTGCCCTAGAACAAGCTCAGCTGCTCACATATCTTGCTCTACAGTGCACCCCACTTCTCACTCAGCATGTGCTAGTTACTCTGTAAATGTGCTCCTTCAGACCCTGACCTTTTGTGGCTTTGAGGAGAAAGAGGGACATTAGTGGACACTCATCCTGGCTCATAGCCCTGCTCACCCCTCATCTGGCTCTTTCTTTCTCTTCCCTCCTGTTCTAAAACATGTCGACACCCTCTCTGTTCTTTCACATTCTGGAAGCATCTGGGAATGCAATGTTACAATCCTGATGCTAAATCTAAAACAGCAGGGCCTTTGGAGAGGTACTTGGAGCAAGTCTCTGCTGTGTGTCCTTGAATGAGCTGTAAGCCTCTCTGAACCTCCCAGGGTCAAGACTGAGGGAGAAGCAGTGGGAGTTTATGAGAAACCCAAGCAAGGTGCATGTGGGCACCCTGCCCGCCTGAGCACAGAGTGACCTTGGCACTATTTTTATTGAGGGGTTTGGCCTTCTGAGCATGGTTAAATTACTTACATAGGCTGCTCCTCTCTTTCAGCTGCTGGGCAAAGCCCTTTCAGAACCCTAGTGCAAACCTGATCCTCCCTACCACCCAGCACACCCCCAGTTTCTGGATTTGCTATAGCCCCCTGGTTCTAGCACTGCTGATTTGCCCTTCTCCTTCCAGAGGCAGCCTATGACATGGAGACATTTGTTATTGTCGCAGATGTGGGGAGGGTCTCTATGGGCAGGGACAGAGGCTTCCACACACACCTGGCTGCATGCAAGATCCTAACAAAGAAGCTGGAAGGTCTGTGGTGATGAGGCTGAGAAATAATTCCACTGGAGCTCTTAGGGGAGCCCCTTGAGCCCTCCAAGTCAGGGTCTGAAGGGACCGAGTTAACCATAGTGTTGGGAGATAAGTCCTCTCTTGTTTGGGCTGAGCAGGATGGACACCTGGAGGTGAGAATCAAAGATGGGGTGAGTCAAATTGACTGCAACAAAGAAGAAATATCATCCCCTTGGCAGCCTGAGAAGGGTGTGGGGCGGGGATGGGGGCCGGAGAATGCAGGCAATTTTCCTTCACAGAAGCTCATGGACCCCCTGAGTCACCTGCTCTTGACACTTCCTTTTCTTTCCTTTTCCTAAGGGTGAGTACTCTTCATTTTTGTGACCTGGGGCACCTTGGTCCAGTACTGGCTCCTGCTGGGGTGGCTCAGAGACTCACTCCCAGTCTGCCAGAGGCTCTGTGCCAGAATGTGCAGTCCTGCTGTCCTTGGGAGGCTGTGAGGATGTGTGTAAGTCACATTCCCTGCACCTTCCCACCCCTGCCCAGCACCATTGTCATGGGGGGGGGGTGTCTAATCAAAATGCATCCTTAGTGCTGTTCTTAAAGGAGGGGATGGAGGGAGCAGAGGGAGGAAGAGGAGGGAGTCATGGCATGTGGGGAACCTGACTCCCTGCTGTTGGGGAGGCACAGGCAAGGCCAGGAGGGGAACAGGGCAGGGCCTGCATCCCAACAAGGTCTCAGGGCTGGGACAAGATGCTGAGAGCCAGGCTATCCTCTGCAATGGAGGTCTCAAGTGGGTGGCTTGAGCCAGGCATGGTGGTGCTACCCTCTGTACTCCCAAAGGGTTGGTAAGTTAAACCCCTGGGAGTCACACCAGACTTAGGAGTTGGGGAGGCAACACTGATTGGTTGGTTCTGGAGAGGTAGAAATGCCCAGGCTAAACATAAAAAAAAGTCAGAAATTCCCCATCTTTCCAAAAATGGAGATCCTAGGGCTGGAGTAGGGAGTCAGTATCAGACTGTGAAGTGTTTTGTCCAAAGCAACTGCTTTGACTAATCTGAAGTGGGGACCCAGAGCTGCGAAACCCATGTCACAGAGACAATAGAGACCACGGTGGCAGAGCCTGTGATTTTGGGACCCAGAAGCCATGTTGGCAGCACCCAGGTGAGGGACAGAATCCAAGACAAAGAGACAGTGGCTCCTCTCCACTCTGCATCTGTATACTCCACCTAGTCATGGAGCACTAACACAGGACCTAGAAAATATCCTACAATAGTGACAATAGGGAAACAACGCAAGCCCTCACCATGCTTAGAGAACAAAGATGGCAGCTCCAATGACCTGAAAAGTACCAACCACATATTCAGCCTCTCAGATAAGGACTTTAGAGAAGAAATATGGAAGACGTTCCAGTACTCAAAGAAAGCATGAAATGAACTGAACATGCCACAAATAAGAATCAAGAGGATATGAAAAGAAAAATGAGCAAACTCCAAACTGAAATAACAGGACTGAAAAACTTGGTAGGTAAAATGAAAACCTCTTGTGGAAAGTGTATTCACTAGAGTAACAACAGCTGAAGAAAGAATCAGTGAGCTGGAAGATGAGGTGTCTAACAACGCCATACAACAGAATAGGTTGAAAAAGAGCCTCAAAGCAACTACTTTTACTGCGCTGACTCACCAATGAAGAAAAATTTGACTAGACGTGTGTAGCAGCACCTCTGACCTTGGTTTCCTAAATGTCACTAGCAGCTTCCCTGCCATGGAATGGTGACAAAGTGTCCCCAAGGTTCCCCTTGGGAAGCAAGATGTGTCAGGGGAACTGAGAAATAGATGAAAAGAGGCTTTATCCACATGGCCTTCCTCCAGAAGCCATAGATGTAGCTGTATTCTTCTACTTGAAGCCGCAGCTTCCATCTAATTTTAATATGGGACCGTCATCAACAGTGTAAGGGTAGTAGAAAAAAATGTCTCTCGACAACAGCAGAACCTTTGATTTTTCAGAAAGCAGTGGCAATGAGGAAAGATAACCCAGTTAGCCCTCTGTGTGCCATCAGTCAGCCTACTAGCACTTGGCAAAAATAAAGCTCAATTCCTGGGCTAGGAAAAAATAAGCAAACAAAATTCCAAAGCTCTGCTGTTGCTCATTATTTACTTAAGAAGGCACATCTTCCTATTATCTCAGGTTCAGACCTATAAGAGTAGCTAGGAAGACAGCAAATGGCTTTATGCTGTACTTTCCAATACTCATTTTACAATACCTGAGACCCAAAGCTAAGAAAGACCTCCATATACTAGGGTTCCTGGTTTCCTGTACCTTGGTCTTTTTGTCCACTTTTTGCTCAGAGTTTTTAATTTGTCAGAGAGAGAAAGGAGGAGAAGGCAAGAAAAATGATAAGTGACAACACTTCGCGCAGCAGTGATTTTGTAAGAGAAGGTCGTAATTCTGTAGAAAATTACTGTAGAAGGGAGTGCCTGGCCAAGCAGGCATATGCAAATAAGATGCAAATCACACGCAGCCCTCCTATTTCATCACCTGTATATAGCCTCTGGGAAAATGCTAATGGAGACGAGTGGTCTCAGCCAGCCTCCCTTGGTAAGCTCCTAGAGTCTGGCCCTAATTAAAGAGTATTTCCCTGAAATTGTGAGCTCCAGTGGTCTTAATTTTAATGCTCTTTTGCCCTTCTTCCTTTCTATAGACCTGTGGTGGAGCAAGGTAGTCTTATTTTATAGTGAGGTGGTTTAGGAACCTGGCCACAGACTTGAACAGAAGAAGGTTCTAGGATCAGGTTGGGGTCTCTGGTTCTAGTCCATCAATGGGAAGGGAAGGCTTTACTTAATGCATGATCCTCAGCTTTGATTGAGCATCAAGACCAGGATTGTGTTTGAAATACAGATTGTTAGGCCTGCCTCAGATTTACAGCTTCAGGAGACCAAATTTTTACAGCCCTGAGGCCAAATTTTGAGAACTACCAGCCTCAAGTAAACAGTAATGGTCTAAGTGTGTTCCCTGGTCATTGGTGGGCCCTGGATGTGTTCAGATTTAAGCTGGGAAATGAACACATGGTTAGAAACTTTGTGGTGGAAATTTGGCATTTTAATGCTACCTAAGCCCTACAACTTGCCTTTTTCTATTTGTTTTATTATATTTCGCAAAAGGATCCTTCAGTGATAATCCCATCATTCAATTAACGAGAGCACTTTTGTAATTTGGGGACTTTGGTGAACCAGCTGGAATAACTGGGACCCAGGGCTCCCCCTTAGAATGGCACAATTATTGGTATGCTCCTGAGGAAACTGAGGCAGAAGAGCCTTAGGCAATTTGGGCTTGACAGTGGAAGTGTTTGGGAGAGTGTAGAAGGTGGAGGGGGGGGGTGCTGGCTGTTGCCTGCCTAGCAGGTTGGGGGGAGAAAATTGGCCTGAATGGCTGAGTGCTGGGTACAGGGATGCAGGGAACTGTCCTTCTCAGAGCAGCTGGAACCCTGGGAGAGGAGGGAGGGCAGGTGAGCACTGACTACAGATGCCTGAACTTCCAGGGCAGAAGAGGAGCCTGTGTGTGTGGTAGAGAGACACAGGGCATGGTGATGACTTTGAGCTCTTCCTGTTTAATAGAATCCCAGAATATAGTGAACAGAGAAGGACCTAATTGACTGAAGGTGGGCAGAAATCCACTCTAAAAGGATGATTTGTTGGGAGTCCCTACTACATAAAGCATACTCCAAAATGTATTGTATGTACATTCCCTCACAGACCATTACAAAAGGGAAGGGGTACCTGGTCCTACAGCCCAAAGGGGCAACCTTTAAAGATGGGGCTGTTCAAAGTGGCATTAACTATTGCTCTGCTGGCAAGAAGTAGCCTCATTATAAGTGAGTGATTCTAGTGTTAAACAATCTGGCCTGAATATGACTCTTGGCAGCCCATTCCTGGGCTGTCCCTCACCAGCTGAGCAGGGCCTTTTCAGGAGGAAAGTTCTGTGATTCCAACCTGCCGTCTGGAGAGACCATGTTTTGACACTTCCCAGTGACAGTGTGAGAAGTAATTAGTGCCACTGAGCCCATGAGAAGGCCCCTGGCTTTTGGTGCTCAGTCACAGAATTGGAAGCCTTGGGCAGGAGTTTCACAGTCTGGAAACTGGGGGCCCCCCTACCACACCCCCCTGAGAATCTGCCCAGGGTTGAGCCTGCATTAAGGCAGGCAGCAGGCCTATTGTTGGAGGCTTACCAGGTAATTAATGGGATTTGGAGCAATTACAGGGACAGTAAAGCCCCTTGTTTGTTTCTTGTGCCAGGCTTGAGATTCCTGAGGAGGGTGGAGTGGGGAGGCACAGGGCAGGTGGCAAGGAGGTGGCAGATAGTTGGCAAATCATCTCTTGCCAGGCTTGCTTCGCAGAGCTCGGCTCACCCTTGAACATAGAGTGCATCAAAGGCTGCCATGCACAGATTTGTGGCCCTACCTCATTTTCCTCGGGGGCTCATTCTTGTGGGTTTAGATGCTGGTGCTGTTACGAGCCCCCTTTTGTGTTTTCTCTTGCAGAAGTCTGCACCCCAGAAAAGGTCAATTCATTCTGGGGGCAAGGGTGTCTGTTCTTCCTGGGCCTGGTACCATGTGGGGGACTAGGAGAGGGAATTTGGGGGTGTTGAGAGAGCAGCAAAAGGCTTGGGATATGGCTCTGTGATAGGGTATATGTCTGGCATGTGTGAGGTCCTGGGCTTATTCCTGGAACAAAGAAGGAAGGAAGGAAGGAAGGAAGGAAGGAAGGAAGGAAGGAAGGAAGGAAGGAAGGAAGGAAGGAAGGAAGGAAGGAAGGAAGGAAGGAAGGAAGGAAGGAAGGAAGGAAGGAAAGAAGGAAGGAAGGAAGGAAGGAAGGAAGGAAGGAAGGAAAAGGAAGGGAGGGGAAGGAAGTAAGGAAAATGAAGAAAGGAAGGGAAAGGAAGGAAAGAAGGGAAAGGAAGAAAGGGAAATGAAGGAAGGAAAGGAAATGAAGGAAGGAAGGGAAAGGAAGGAAGGAAAGAAGGGAAAGGAAGAAAGGAATTAGAAAAGAAAGAAGGAAGGGGAAGGAAGGGGAAGGAAGGAATTAGAAGGGAGAGAAAGGAAGGAATGGAAAGGAAGGAAAGAATGGAAAGAAAGGAAATAAGGGAAAAGAAGGAAGGAAGGAAGAAGAGGGCATTTGAGCTTTTTCAGCAATATTGGGGTCCCATGTCAGAGCCTAGAAACTACCAAGACCAGCATTTGGAATATGGGCTGAATCATTAATTCAGCAAGTGTGGCTTGATTTTCCATTATGTCTCAGCTACTGTACTAAGAAGAACTACAGAAGATTCTGTAGTGGGTGAAGGGGCTGATTGTCCAAGGATATGCACAAATGTACTGCATGCCACTAAACTGTTCCCTTCAGTATGGTCCAATGGTCAGTTTTTTTTTTTTTTTTTTGGTTTTTGGGCCACACCCTGTGACGCTCAGGGGTTACTCCTGGCTATGCGCTCAGAAGTTGCTCCTGGCTTCTTGGGGGACCATATGGGACGCCGGGGGATCGAACCGCGGTCCGTCCAAGGCTAGCGCAGGCAAGGCAGGCACCTTACCTCCAGCGCCACCGCCCGGCCCCCCAATGGTCAGTTTTATGTTATGTCTATTTTGCATAGTCAAACAAAGGGAGAGTCAGAATAAGGCCCCTATTTACCAAAAGTAGTTGAAATTCTGAAAATGGGGCCTGGGACATGGATGATGGGGTAAGGAGGAAGCTTTGAGAAACTGGGCATACCCAAGGTAGTCTGAAGAGGGCAGTTCTGGCCCTTTCATATTCCCATTCAAGAAAGTCAGTGTACCAAGAGTGCCACATTCCTTGCATTCTCAAAAGATGATTTTGAGCTGATCCCTCGAGGGAAGACAGAGCTATCGTGAAAATCCCCATTTGAGCTGGAGAGATAGGAGTAAGGTGCTTGCCTTGCATGCTATTGACCCCACTTCCATCTCCAGCACCATAGATGGTTCTTTGAGCACTATTAGGAATGATCCCTGAGCTCCACCAGGTATGGCCCAAACCCTGCCCCACCAACATTAAAGTCTTGGGGTTGCAGCCACTCTGGGTATTTGGGGATACTTAAGAGTCTGGTTTCCAAAACGTGTTTCTGAGATTCTCTATCAGAAGCATTTGGAAGGAGGGATTTGAGGAGAAGGGCCTGACACTCAATGCATTAAGGACTCATAGCTGAATCTCATACATATACTTCCTGGGAGGGCAGGGGAGCCAAGGTTAGCCATTCCTGTTCTCTGAGCTCCCACTTCAGTCTGTTCTAAACTCTTAAGAGGTTCTGAGCAGGTCTGATGGAGATATAGAGAGCTCTTATCTAGAGCCTGGCATGCAGCTTCTCTGCTCTGGGCCCTGCACACAGGGTGGTGGTGACTGCCCGGGTTCTGTCTTGGCTCTGTCCCCTGGCTGGGCAACATAAGACTGGCACTCTGCCATCAATGCAGTGAAGTAGCCATCATCTTCCCTACTACCTCCCTGAAGGACGATATGGATAAGTATACATGGAAATATAGTTCTTAAGGCATTCCTGGACCTGGGAGTCTCACTTCTCTCTCTTCATTTTGCAGAGAGCAAAAACATTTGTGTGGGGTATGAAATTCAGAAACCTGGCATAGACATCTCCTTTATCCCTGGGCTTCCATGGTCACCTCCTTTCAGTCTTCTACGTGCAAGACAATTGTTCTCCCTGTTGTACTATCACTCTGATCCCCACACCATCCAGATCTCTGGGCTCTGGGATCTAGCCTTCTCCTTATCCATATATATATATCCTTATTTCCATGAGCATTATTTTTTTTTCAGGGACATGTGTGGTCAACCACCATCCTTAGGCTATGATAATTGTTCAGTTGTCAGGAACCGGCCATGGGGTTAGCCAGGTATTTTGGGGCCCCTTATTACCACCCCAAATAGAATTTTATCTTGTCAGTATTTAATGACTTATTTATAGCTCATGGGACTCCCAGAGATCTCTCAGCACTTAGTAGTGCTTCACGTTTTAAGCAGGAGGCCTCGAATTCCAACCCTGAGGCCACCTACACTTGCCCAAAAATCCTGAGAGCCCTGATGTTAGGAATCCCACAAGAGAAAGGACCAAAAGAAGGACTAGAAGCTTTGGAAGTGCCAGAGCAAGTGGAAGGCCAAGAGATGACTCCCCAACTGTACCAAAAGTTATCCCTACCATCTAGAGGCCCAGAGAGGGAAGAGATGAACTAATTAAAAAACACTTGTCTGGGATCTCAGCCAAGCAAGACCGGGCCTGTCTTCAGGGTCTGCATTCTCACTCCTTGTGTTAACTCGGCTTTTGATTTTAGAAGCCTGAAATGCAGACAGTTCCCACTGCCCTCTCTTCCTTCTTGTCTTGGTTCACCAGCGCAAGTCAATAGGCCACATGGCACCCACACTTCGCAGAAATCCAAGTGGATGGAGCCCAAGGGCTCCCTGATAGGTTAAGCTCCACTTCATGTGAGTGTGCTTGATAATGGAACCTGTTGCCCGCTTCATTCATGGTCAAGGTCTATTCATATATAACTTACGGTATAGAAGGATCAAGAGATTTTGGAGGCCTGAGCCATGACCGATCCACGAGGGATTCATGATACCTCTTTCTCCCTTTGTGAACATTGGTGAGACAAGAAGCATTGGGGTGGATGGGGGAAAGTTTTGGACTCATCTAGCAGTGCTCAGTACTACTCCTGGCTCTGTGTTCAGGATTAACTCCTGGTAGTGTTTGATGGGCCATGTGTACAAGGAGCAGAGGGAGAGGCATGAGGGCCCAGGAGACTGGCCAAGTGAGCTCTGAAGAATGGGTTCTTTACCACCTTGAGCTATAGCCCATGGGGTTGGTGCAGGTGCCACATGCCTGCTAGCCATTATCTAGGCTGATCACTTGTCTGCTTTTCTCCCACTGCCAACTGCTGGCACCTCCCACTTTGTCTCTGCCCGTTCTTCCAACCAGCAAAGACAAAGACATCCAAAGGGCAGTGAAATGTGGAGTGAAAGGACATCAGACCTCTCCTCCAACCCTCCTAGGGGTTCAAATTTCTTCTCCTCACTCCCCATCTGTAAAGGAGTTCAGAAAGTTCCCCAGGGGCTCATGAAGCTCAGAATGTTGGTCCCAGGGGTTCATATTGCTTTCTACAGACACTTTCATTGACTGACACCCCACAGTGTTGGGGGCTCTTGGGGAGCTGATCCCATTCTGTGCCCCTGTCCCTTCCCATACGTCTCTGTCTCTCTTTCTTCTCAAAATACCCTTTGGGGGGGCAACGCTCCTGTCCTTGATGGTCACTGTCCAGGATTGAGGCCAAAACTTCTCTATCCACAGGAAAGAGAGAAAGAAGAGCCTGGCCAGTGAAGTGAGAGGAGTCCGGGGCTCTCTTGGGAATGGAAGTCTGGGGGGGGGGGGGCAATAGGCCAGCTTCACCCCAAAGCCAGGGCTTCCTTGGACTCAGGTTGCTCCTCTCAACAGGCATGGGCTGGGCTGGCTCCCAGATGATGTTCTATAGTCTTAAACAAAACTTCCATCTAGACTCACCCATGGCAGGTAGAGAAGAAATAGAAGCTACTGGGACCTCCAAAGCTTCCTCCTTCACGTTACATGAACCTGGAAAAAGTGACTTAATCCTATACCCCTCAGTTTTCCTGCACAGACTGGGCCCATCTGCCTGCTTCCTGGGAGTCATAAACAGTTGTGATAGTGGGGGCACTGCCAAGAGGCTAAGCCTAGCCAGAGCTCACAGTTATGACAGGACAGTGTCCTGGGTGGCTGAGCTTCACTCCTGCCACTGGACTCCTGAAGGGTGACCAATCCCCTTTTGTTTCTGCCTTGTTCCAGTCTCGCTCCTGCATGGGCAGCTGCCTCTTGGCTCTAGAAATCAAGTATGCGATAGTGTGTTGGCTCTGGTCAGGTAATGGGACAGTGGTTTGACTCATTGTAGATTTTTTTTGTTGTTTTTTTTTTTTTGGGGGGGGGCCACACCGGGCGTTGCTCAGGGGTTACTCCTGGCTGTCTACTCAGAAATAGCTCCTGGCAGGCATGGGGGACCATATGGGACACCGGGATTCGAACCAACCACCTTTGGTCCTGGATCGGCTGCTTGCAAGGCAAACACCACTGTGCTATCTCTCCGGGCCCTGACTCATTGTAGATTTGCAGACAGAAATGATTCAGGTTCACTTTCCAAATGAGCCACACCACAGGCCTGATTTCCATAGCAACTGGCCCCTGTGGTCCAGCTCTGGGGGAACTTGTCTACATGAGGATGCTACTGTCTCTCTCAGTGCTGTCTTTTGGGGTTAAAGACACACTCACTGCCCACCCCACCCCCCAGTTTCCCTTGGGTAACAATCTCCCTGGGAAAGAAGTTACTAGGGAAGAGCATCGCATCTGGACCTCAATGAATCTAGGCCAGCTGGTCAGAGGAGGGGATGTCTGACTGTCCATCCTGGAGAGGCAGATTCCTAGCCCTCACCCTTACCTCCCTTCCATCACACCCTGTGCAGTCCTGTATCATGTGGACAGAGCCAGGTATAGCTTAGGAGCTCAGAGCAAGATGTATGCAGGGAGTCTTTTGAGATACTTTTGATCTCAGGATGTGTGCAGGATGCTTTCGAGATACTACACTGGCCCGTTTCTGGTGAGAGGTCAGACTCAAGTTTGTCCATTCAGAAACTGACCAGAGAGCAGCAGAACAGGCCCTCTGTTAGATTTTGTTCTGAGAGCAGAAAGTTCTGAGATGACTACTCTCCTGTGTGGACCAGGGAGATGACCCCCCCCCCCCAATGCTGCATTGCAAATGGGTCAGTACGTCTGGAGGAGCCAATTGTTTCAGAGAAGCTAGAGAATCTTCCTCTCAAAATTTCTAAGAAGTGGTGAGTACTTGATAGGTAGTCCTGGTAGAAATTTTGACTTTTCTCCTGGCATCTCTCTGAAAGAGGTGTGTGGTTGTGGTCTCTGGAGTAAGGCGTCTGAATAAACACTCCTTTGATTTCTTCGAAGAAGAGCATGCAGTCAGGATATGAAGGCCTGGATGTGGAACTATTGTCCAGGGTAGACAAGTTTTCTATTTTCCAACAATAAGCCCTATTTGAGCAGGGAAGGACGCAAAAGCTCATTCTTCCCTCACCTCCCACTCCATGCTCTTAAGAACCTGAAAAGCACCAGCATGGAGGGGAATAGTTCTGCTTCACAAACTGAGATCATTCTGCAAGGTCTGCTCTGTAGTCAGCGAATCAGTTGACCAGTCTCCTCTGGCATGCTGCCACATACTTAAAGGCTATGATCCCTTTCTACTGGGCAGAGCCAACGTGTACCTTTTCCCACTCCTTACCTTCATGTGCTTGGGCAGTCTATGGGAACAACCCAGTGTGTCAGGGTCTTTGCAAGATGCAAGGTTGGGCTGAGTTTCCAGCCCTGCAGATTCTGGGCCACAGAGCCTTGTGCCCACAGAACCCTGGCTGGAAAGGTTGGCGTGGAATCATTTCTGGCCAGTGCTTAATTTGGCTGCTCCCCTCCCTTCATCCATACTGATAGCTATCCTTGATTGTGCACCTATTGCTTGCTCAGTGAACTATGAAGGAACTGTGGAACCAGGGATTGAAATTAAGGTCCACACGTGCAATCAAAGAACTTTATGGCTGAGTTGTGTCGCTGGCTTTTTTGGATACACACATACCCTCTAAAAAAGAAAGTCTAGACATAAGAAGAGCACTTGGTTTCACAAGTACGGAACTGCCTCAGCAAGATTAAGCAAACAGAGCATTTGGGAGCATTCCCCACACGTGCAGTGACCTCAGGGCTCTTCATTATACCTGCTGGGGAGAGTCTTGCTGTATGCACCCCCCCATAATTACTACTATGCTTAATTGGACCTTGAGGACTTTTCCAGTGCCCCCAGGTACACAGCAGCCAAAGAAGGACGAAAGGTCTAGATCTATGACTGTAAATTTCTTGCTTACAGTGTCATACCTGAGGGTGGGATTTTGTTGTTGTTATTGTTATTGATTTTGGGGTTGAGGTGGGGAATCCCTGGTGCTCAGGACTTACTCCTGGTTCTGTGTTGATGAATTGCTCCTGCTGGGGCTCAGAGGACCATATGGGGTGCCAGGAACTAGGCTTGAGCTAGCGAGGTGCAAGACAAGGGCCCAAGCCTTTGAACTATCTCTCCAGCCTCCTTCCCTATAGTGACTGATTGATCACTGTTTGTATCTTCAGCCCTTAAACATTTGACTAGCACGTGGAAGTACTCGAAACCTTTGAGGAATGAATGACTGTTCGGTTAAATGTCACATCCATTACGTGCTGGGAATTGTTGTCTGTTTTCTGTCCATTCTTGGTTTCTTTATTCCTTCCCTCCCTCCCTCTCTTTCCTTCCTTCCCCCTCCCTCCCTCCTTCCTTTCTTCCCCCTCCCTCCCTTTTTTCCTCCCTTTCTCTTTCCCTCCCTCCTTCCTTCTTCCCCTCCCTTACTTTTTCCATCCCTCCTCCCCTCCTTTCTGTCCTTCCTCCCTTCCTTCCATCTTTCCTTCCTTCCTTTCACCCTCTCTCCCTCCCTTTCTTCCTTCCTTCCATCACACACTGCAAGATTTACTCCTGGCACTGCAGAGTGGGGCTCCAAAGACAAACATTAAAATAAAATCTCTTTTTGGAGGGGTATTGTACTACCTTAGACCTGAATTTCAAATTTATAACAACCTTCCTATTCTTATGTAGTATCACATCTGACTATAGCTATGTTCAGATCTCTATAAAAGGTCCTATCATGTCCTAACATTATAGTTTGCTTTTTTTCTTTCCAGTATATATAACCTCTATTTCTCTCTTTCTATTCTCATATACTGGCAGGGGATAAACAATACAGAGTTGAATGGAAGCAGAGCTGATGGAGAGCCAGGAGTTGCTCTGATATTAAAGGTGGTGGTCCCCATGGACAGCCAGGGAGCATTCTGGTGGCGGTGTGCTAAATACCTTTATCAGGTTAGGGACACTCCATCCAATTCTTAGGCTTCAAGGAGCGAAGTCAGGACTAGCCATGACTTCCTATCACACATTCCCCTGCTCCCTCTTTTGAAATAATTCTATGATTAATCTTCTTTAATCTGTTACTCTGGTGAGTTGCACTAACACATTTTCTAGGGTTAAGCTAATTTTTTCCAATTCTTTGGAATAAATCAACCAGAGAATGATAGATATTTTAAAAATGTGTTTCTGTATTAGATTTATCTTTTCTTTATTTTCTCCTTTCCTCCTGTTCCAGTAGTTTGCATCTTTATTCTTTGGTCAGGCTCACTGCTATTTTTCTATCTCAGATATTCCTGGTCTACAGTTTTTATTCATCTCCTCAAATGGTTTGCAAAGTCATTTTTCTTATGTTCTAAGACTATCCATAACATGAACTGGCTCACTCATTGCCTGTCGCATAGAACTTGCCTGTAAAGCCATATGGGCCTTTTTTTTTCCTTTGGTGGAAGCTTTTAAATGACTTATTCAAAGAGTTTACTGATGAGAAGACTTGCTGTCTTTGAGCTGGAGAGAAAATACAGGAAGTCAAGCTCTTTCATTGAAGTGGTCACTTGTGACCTACCCTGATTTGATCCCAAGCCCTGTATATGGTCCCCTGAATATTACTGAAGTCTCTCTTGAGCACAGAGCCAAGAATATTCCTTGGGGCCAGAGAGATAGCATAGAGGTAAGGCATTTGCCTTGCATGCAGAAGGACAGTGGTTTGAATCCCGGCATCCCATATGGTCCCCTGAGCCTGCCAGGAGCGATTTCTGAGTGTCGAGCCAGGAGTAACCCCTGAGCACTGCCGAGTGTGACCCAAAAACCAAATATATATATATATATATATATATATATATATATATATATATATATATATGTTTCTTGCTTGAGTACTGTAAGGAATGGCATGCAAACTCTCCCCAAAGTAAAAGTATTTTCTTTCTTTGTCCAGTATTTTCTATAGGTTTTAGAATCAATTTTTTGTAACCTCATTTTTCCAGGAATTTGCATATTTTTTGAAAGTGTCCAAATATATTGATCAACATTTCTTTTAGCATTTAAGGAGATTATAGTATTAGAAGTTTGTTTCGGGCCCAAAGAGAACACAGCGGCGTTTGCCTTGCAAGCAGCCGATCCAGGACCAAAGGTGGTTGGTTCGAATCCCGGTGTCCCAGATGGTCCCTGAGCTATTTCTGAGCAGACAGCCAGGAGTAACCCCTGAGAACCACCAGGTATGGCCCAAAAACCAAAAACCAAAAAAAAAAAAAAAAAAAAGTTTGTTTCAAGTGACTTGATTTTCCTTCTCCATTCTCTTCTGCTTTTTCTTTTAATCAACTTCACCACAGACTAGACTTCCAAAATAATATCTATCTGCTTTGTTAACCTTTTATAAAACTTTTTTGTTTTATTAGTTTCTTATTTATATTACTCCCTATTTTGTGTTTTATTCTGTTGATTTTTTTTCTAACTTGGTTCAGTATTAACTTCTTGTTATAATAAGCATTACATTTTCACAATATGTGTATGTATATGTATATATGAATGCATGTGTCTTTGTGTGTTTCCCTTGTCATATATTACTTAGATTTATGTACAGGTTTATTTCTAGGGCTCTTAATTATATTCCATTGGTCCATATATCTAAATTTAGTCCAGTATTATATGATCTTAATAATTGTCATCTTGGGCCAGAGAGATAGCACAGTAGTAGGGCACTTGCCTTGCATGCTGCCAACTCGGGTTAGACGCGGGTTTGATCCTTGGCATCCTATATGGACCCCCAAGTCTGCCAGGAGTAATGTCTGAGTAACCCTTGAGCACCACTGGGTGTGGTCCCAAAACAAAATAAAACAAAAAATTTGTTATCTTATAATATAGTTTGAGGTTGGGTGACATGATGCCTCCATTGTCTCCACTTTTTTCAAGAGTTCTTTAGCTATTTAGCTTTTTTGTGATTCCATATAAAATATTTATATTATATTATATTTTTCATTAAAATATCATTGGATTTTGAGAGTTATTGCATTGAAGTTGTATATTACTTTTCATAAATTGGTCATTTCTCTATATTTATTTTCCCCATCTATAAATGTGCCTTCCCATCATTTTGTGTCTCTTTTTTTTTTAGCTATTGTAGGTTTTGTTATATATGAATTTTTCACCACTTCTGTTAAGTTTATTCCTAGATATTTCATTATTTGGGGATTATTACAGGAAGCAAATTATAGGGGAAATTGTTTTCTTAGTTTTTATTTTTCCTTACATACAGGAATGTAATAGATTGTTATATTTGTAGCCTGTCACTTTAATTTGTATATATTTATATATATATTACTAATAGAATATTTATTTTTTGTTTTGGGCTACACCCAGTGATGCTCAGGAATTACTCCTGGCTATGTGCTCAGAAATTGCTCCTGGCATGGGGTACCACATGGGATGCCAGGGGATCGAACTTCGGTCTGTCCTAGGTCAGCATCGTGCAAGGCAAATGCCTTATTGCTGCACCACCGCTCCGACCCCCTACTTACAGAATATTTTAAAGTGAAATATTCTGGGTTTTTAATACTTATCATCTACAAATGATGTCATAAAAAATCTCCTCCCAAATAAAATTCTAGAACCTGATCATTTTAACTGGTGAATTTTTCCAAGCATTAAGTTTCAGAATGTAAGTTAAAAAAAAACTTAAATTCATTCTTTTTAAGTTCTTTCTAAAAAATGATAGTGAATACTTCTAAACACATTGTACCTTACCTTGGTTCCAGAACTATACATATATAGCATACCAAAAGAGAGAGAGACAGAGAGACAGAGAATAAGCGAGAGGAAGAAATTATAGAATAGTACCTCTGATGAACACAGATGTGGACATTTCAACAAAAATTCAGAAAGCCAAATTCAGTAATTCATTAAAAGAATCATACCATAGCCAAGTGGAATTAATTCCAGGGGTGCAAACATGTTTTAATATGCAAATCAATTAATATAATACATTAATATGTAATACATTGATAAAAAGGAAGAAATTATATCAGCTGATATAGGCATTTGAGAAGATTCAGTGGCCATTTATAATTTTTAAAACTCAATAAAAAAATGGGAATAGGAAAACCATGCTGCAAATAATAAAGACTAAACAGAAGAACCTTACAGCTAACATCACACTCAACTCTGACACATTTATTGAGTCCTCTTCAGTGTTCTGACAATATTTTCACTCCTCCCTTGTTCTAAAAGATGATATGATATGCAATTGTGTATGCAATTCTAGGCCATCATTTGTTTTAGCATTTGAAGATATCTTCTTCTATCTTGTCTCTACTGATTTAGTTCTGTTTCTATGGTGGCTCTACAGAACAGAGAACTCGTGTACAATCTTCTCCCTCCCCCAGACACACAATACACTCCTGACCTTACTGCCATGCACCAGTGTGTTCAGGATAGTAATTATAACCCAACATGATGGTAATCTGAGATGGAGCTTCAGACCAAAGAGGGAAAATCTTGGAGAAATCCTATAAACCAGTGGACAGCGCAACCTGACACCTTCACAAGTCTGGAGACGGGATTTCATGTGAAATGAATACAGAATGAAGTTCCAACTCCCTTCTGGGAAAGGAGCTCAGGTTTGGGTCTCTGTGTTTTTACAGTTAATGACCTAATCTCAGGAGCCATGAAGGGCTTGTTCTTGTGGTTTGTTTTCTGTAAAAGGAGAACCATGATCACTCATTCATCAGCTGACAAAGAAAGGTGCTATCTTTCAAGAGTCAGGAATGAAAAAGAAACAAAAAGGAAAATGATTACTCATGAGAAAGGTGAATGTCAATAGGATATCATACTCCAAACCTATTTTTTAAAGCTCTCTCCTATTATAGCAAGATGTCTTTATATTAAAAACAGAACTTTGTAAAGAAACGGATAAATTCTGGTTGCATATTTTCTTAATAAGGTATACATATAACAATTTAAGGGTGAACGATTAAAAAAAAATCACAGCTCAGAAGAGAATATGCCATACAGATACCAAAATAACTAGTATTTCACCATTAATGACAATAAATAATGTAAGAGAAGCCTAAAGAAAGAGTATATTTTTTAAAGATGAAAATAATATACTACTAGGAAATATAATAAGTTGAATCTTTCTGTGCCCAACAACATGGCCTCAAAACAAGAGAAGCAGAAATGTAAAAAATTTAAAGGAGAAAAAGACAAATCCAAAATTGCAGTAGAAAACATTTAGTACAACTTTTTGTGACAGGGATTAAAAAGAAAAGATATACAAACATATATGAAAGGTTCAAACTATAACCCTGCTCCCTATGAATGGGAACTATGCCTTCTTTGCAAACAGACATGTATAGAAACTCAATATGGTCTGTGAAAATACCATCAAAGAACCAACATCACTGGTACGCTATTCTCTACCATCAGGCAATGCAACAAGAATTCAGTCATCCAAGAATTTCCCTCTACCTTAAACCACACCTCCATTGATACTGTCACCTAAGCAAGGCAGGGAAAGGGCAAGGTCACCTTGAGAAAGGAAGAAGGCCAGGGTTTCAGTGTTCCTTAACAGACCTGGAAACCTGTTGTGTGTCTTTGTTCCTGATATAACAAGAAACTGATCACTTGTACAAGCCTCCATCTTTAGAGCATATGCTGTAGTATCTCTTTTGCAATGGAGCACAAGAGGATGCTTATATCATTTTATAGATGAAAGAGATCATCTATTAAGAGAACTTTACTTACTAAGATGCTGAAAAAGTTACAGTGGGAGCCTAGAGATTCATATATAGGCATTTTAGCTTCAAATTGATTATTTTTTCATTGTATTAAATGTAATTCCCATTCAACCTGGTCTGCACAGACTAAAGTTCTTGGGAGTAGAAGTTCCTTAGCTAGATTTATACCCAGAACATGAAAGCAGAAGATTTCAGGATACAATTGTTGAATGAATGCTACATTTCATTATCAATTTCTGCACAGCTAACGGCATTTATTTCATATCTTGTTTGTGGGGGGGCTGTCTCCTTTGTGGTGCTAAGGTCCACCAAAACTATCCTCATGATGTGTGGCAGGCTCATACTGTACTGAATGTAGAATCTAGGGTGCCTTTCTGCCCTTACAAGTTTTCTTTTAGTTCTTCTCACAAATTTATTTCTAAGTAAGCCTTTTCTCATGTGATAAATGCTGCTGTAAGGAATCTGAGAAGACAGAAGGGAAGAAAAAGCTCCAATAAGCTTTTCATTAAATATTTTCTAAAGAAATACTTTAGTGACTGCACAATAAGTAGACATGTACTCACTATTTAGGTTATTTCCAAATTTTCTCTATTATAAATAATTCTGCGACAAGTACCACTGCACATTCTCATTATTTCTTTAAGATAAATTTCTAGTACTGGAATTACTAGGTCAAAAGAGATGAAGTTCTTAAATAGGTTTTGATAAATATTGCCAGACTTTTCCCCCTCAAAGCGATACTAATTTACATTTCTCATTATAAGAAAGTATCCATTTCTGTGCACCCACTTTAATATTGATATTCCCCCCTCCTTTTCCTCTTTTTTTTTTTATTGTGGTAAACTTTTCATTAAATCATGACATAAAGCAAGGCAGACCTCAGAATGTAGGGCTTCGTATATTTGCATGTGATGAATCTAGTGTCCTGTATTGAAGTGAGAATTTGAATCAGGGATCACATTTGAACTAGGGTCCAACTACTTCCTCAAGACCATCTTCCTGTCATTGACAGGGGTAACCATGCCCCTTGGCCATCAAAACCTCATCTTCTCCGTGTTTGAGCTTTGTATTGTAGAGCTCTGAAGTTCAGCTCATGCGAGCCTTATTTCACTCAGGATCCAGTGTTAGAGTGATGAAAATTGTCCTGAACAGGGGTCCCCATAGTTCAGATTACTGTGGTACTTTTCCCCACACCTCTGTGTGTGTCTAAATTCTTCCATTACATAGTGGACCAGGCATTTGAAAACTCTCTCGATTCAGACTCATTTCCAGCATGGCCAGGTTCACTCTTGTGATGTGATGTGATGTGTCTTCTGCTGCCCAACTTTTCTTTTCTTATTTTGGTTTTTTGTTTTTTTGGGGGCCACACCCAGTGACACTCAGGGGTTACTCATGCTATGTACTCAGAAATTGCTCCTGGCTTGGGGGACCTTATGGTACGCCAGGGGATTGAACCACTGTCCGTCCTAGGCTAGCACCAGCAAGGCAAACACCTCACCGCTCTGTGCCATCCCTCCAGCCCTATCAACATTTCTGTTAGTTTGACACTGACAGCAGCAATGCTGGAACCCCCAGACCAGTATTTGGTTGGTTTGTTTTATTTTGGGACTACAGCCAGTGGTGCTCAGGGATCACTCCTGCCACTCAGGGAACCATATGGGGTACTGGGCATTAAATTCCACTCTGGAGAACAGTAAACCTGTGTTTAGGGTTCTTTTTTTTTTTTTTTTTTTTTTTTTTGGTTTTTGGGCCACACCCGTTTGATGCTCAGGGGTTACTCCTGGCTATGTGCTCAGAAATCGCCCCTGGCTTGGGGGGACCATATGGGACGCCGGGGGATCGAACCGTGGTCCTTCCTTGGCTAGCGCTTGCAAGGCAGACACCTTACCTCCAGCGCCACCTACCCGGCCCCGTGTTTAGGGTTCTTGTGGGGATGGTCAGGAGTGCTCAAGAAAGTGTTTTGGGTCAGTGTTTGGGTGATTCTGGTCATAGGGATGGACAGAAAATAAACTGAGATTGGGAAGACAGTGTAAGCAGCCTCTTTCCTGACTCTTGAGCAGTGGGGCATCACAGGATGCTTCAGAATAGGCCAGAGTGCCCCCCCCCCCCAAAGCAACATTGATAGAGCATATGAGTCACAGAGCGAATCTGTTCATACTGGTTGGGGGCGGTTTGGCAGGCAGGGAGCAGGAATCCTTTACCTGGATGGCTGAAGGAATTGCAGCTTCTCAGCCTTTCCTGCCAAAACCACAGTATATGACCTTATCTGGCCCCAATATACCCACCCCAAGCATCTTTCTGTTGCCCTCTCCCACCCACCCACCCCAGCTTTACAGCAGGTTGTGAACTCCCTGAGGTAAGGACCTTCTTATCCCAGTCACAGCAGAGCCACAGCCCAGTACAGGGTCTGGCACATGGGAGGTGCTCAGGAAACCTGTGGCTCCAGAACCTGCTAAGGCCTCAGACCTAACTTTCCCTCTCCACCGACCCTCTCTTGTGACACCAGCTGCCAGTCTGTTTGACCAGATAACATCCCACCCTTTGACTTTGTCTTCAGATTTCCTTTGTTCCTTTTGTCAAGGCTCCACAGCCCAGATGCAAGGCAGGCACACGCTCTTGCAAAGCACATTCAGCTTCTTCTGCACCTCCCTCATAAGAGCTTATCTTTCCTGGAAGCTCCATGAACTTGAGCTTGGCTCAGGATCCCCACAGCTCAGGATGGCTGTGTAATGTGTTGCCCATACCCAGAGGCTCAAGAGAGAGGACACCTTTGTTGTAGCTGAAGAAGGGCTACAAGAAAGAGTTCAGTGGGGTTTCAGTCTCAGTCTCCAGTGTCTGCAAAAGCCAGGAAAGGCTGCTGCAGGAGGGCAGAACCAGAGATGCTCCATAGAGCCCTTCACCTTTCTTTAGGTGCTTTTCTCCCCAGTGGGGTTCAGGCCCAATTCACCAGTGATAGTGATCAAAGCTGTCATGTCCCCTAGCAGCCAAATGTGAGAGGGTGGCACCCACCTGAAGCCACATGGTCTCATTTTTTCCTCTTCTTTTCTGGCCACTTGAGCATGAAGTGCCTGTAAGGGAAACTGGGAGCTCAGACCTATGGTTGGTGGGTCTGGGTCTGCCAGTTCAGATCCCTTCAGCCTGAAGAAGGGCCAGTCAGTCAGAACTGGAGGGCAGGATCTCCTAGATCCTTCTATTTTTTATTTGTTTGCTTGTTTGAAGGCCACGTCAGGCAGTGTTTAGGGCTGACTACTGGCTCTGCGCTTAGGGATCACTCATGGCAGGGATCAGGGGACCATCTGGGATGCCGAGGATCAAACCTGTGTCAGCCGCATGCAAGACCAGTACCCTATCTGCTTGCTGACTATTGTTCTGGCCCCCTTTCTTCTTTTCTCTCTCTCTCTCTCTCTCTCTCTCTCTCTCTCTCTCTCTCTCTCTCTCTCTCTCTCTCTCTCTCTCTCTCTCTCTTTGGTTTTTGGTTTTTGGGCCACACCTTGTGATGCTCAGGAGTTACTCCTGGCTATGCTCTCAGAAATCGCTCCTGGTTTGGGGGACCATATGGGAGACCAGGAATGGAACCAAGGTCTGTCCTAGGCTAGTATGGGAAAGACAGGCAACCTACCGCTTGCGCCACAGCTCCAGCCCCTCTCTATTTTATTTTTTATCTTTTCCCCAATAATATTGTCTTTTTATTATTTAGCATTATATATATACATAAAGACCCTTCACCAGTACAACATTCCCATCATCAATGTCCCAAGTGTCTCTCCTCCCAACCTCACACTGGCCTCTGGACAGGCTTTCTACTTTCCTCGTTCAGTCACATTTGTTATGATGGTTCTCAGTGTAATTATTTCTGTGATTGCACCCATCACTCTCTGTGGTGAGCTTCATGTCATGAGCTGGACCTTCCAGTCCTCTTCTATTTTGTCTCTGAGAATCATTACACAAATGTCTTTTATTTTTAAGGGCCAACCAGGGGCAGATTTCTCACAGAGCAGAGGGTGGGCTGTGTTCTGAGAAGGGTTGCATGGGGGGCCCTTAGCACTGTGGACTCATTCTCTACCACTGCTTGTGACTTCTGATGGATTCACAGGCTTTCCAGCCCTATTTTAGGTAGGATTAGGGGCTCCAACCATCAGTCTAAGAATCATTTTATCATTCTCAGAAAAATCCTCCAGTGGATGAATTTTAAACAAAACAAAACAGACACAAAATAGAAACCAAAGCCCATTAGCAGCTTCTCAGGGCTTCAAAGGCCTGTGAGAAACTGGTCTAGCACAGAGAGTTCTGGGCATTTTGGTGACTTAAAGCTACACAGCAATCCTACTAAGAGAGGATTGTAGCATCACCCTTGACTCTCAGTCACTTGGGTCAGGGATTAGGATGCTGTGACTTTTCTCTCTTCAGATGAGGGTCACTTAACTCAGACAGGAGGTTCCAAGATGGCACCACTTATGTGTCTGGAGTCTTGGTGCTGCCCCTTAGTTGGGATCCTCAAGAGTCCTCCTCAGGGCTACTTCTCCCATAATCCCTCATGGTATAGGATCTCTCTTCTGTGACCTCTCCTGCCATCAGAAGAGCCTGGGCTTCTTTATGTGGCTGCTAAAACTTGAGAATGTGGAAACTGCAAAGTCACTTCAAGCCCAGATCACTTCAAGCCTTCATCTCATTCTATGAATTGGTCAAGACAAACCATGGAGGCAGTTCAGATCAAGGGGAAGTATAGTGCACCTCTTGGTTGGAAGTTTTCAGGACCATCTTTGAACATGACTGACCAAGAGAGACACCCAAAATATTTGTTTCTGATGGCATCTTCACCTCTGAGTTCTCACTCTTCACCTCTGCTTTTCCCCTGCTCCCATTCCCTCTGTGTCCTCAGAAATGATGGTCCCTAGTAGGTACACAATTTTTGTTTTTTTTCTGTTTATTATTTTTCTCTTTGGAGAATACACCCAATGTTCAGGGCTTATTCCTTGCTCTATGATCAGGGATCCCTCCTGCAGATGGTCAAGGAACTCCATTTGGTTTTGAGGAAGAAACTCGGGCCAGTTGCATGCAAGGCCAGTGCTTTAATTCCTAAACACTCTCCCCATTCCCTCAAAGTCTAGAAAATTAGAAATTTATCCTGTGCTATGTTTTGGGGGCCCTAAGATTCTGTTTTTCTCTATAAACCTAGTGTTTCTCTCTCTCTCTCTTTTTTTTTTTATTTTGGGCCACACCCGGCGTTGCTCAGGGGCTACTCCTGGCTGTCTGCTCAGAAATAGCTCCTGGCAGGCACGGGGGACCATATGGGACACTGGGATTCGAACCAACCACCTTAGGTCCTGGATTGGCTGCTTGCAAGGCAAACACCGCTGTGCTATCTCTCCAAGCCCCTAGAGTTTCTCTTTCTAAAGAAAGAGGTCTAAGGCTCCTCTCTGATGAATATAGATTAAGCCTCCACACTTGCTGTCAATCAGGGCAGATTCAGGGGGGTAGAGGGTGGGGCTTTCTCACATTCAGGTGTGCCCTCACCAGCTGATGTTGTACTTAATGATGCCATCATCAAACTAGCACTTCTTGTATTGGCAAACAGCTCACCAGAATTCTAGGCCTCCTCAGAATAGCTGTGAATTTTCAATTTTCAAAATGCAAGTAACATGTCGAACTATTTGTTCTACCCTTGTATTCAGAACAGAATGTCTGAGTCAACTCAGGGACACACCTGCAGTGTCTCCATGGATGGAAAACAGGATAATGAGAGGGTGGTTTTTCAGGAGGAAGGGGAAGAATCTTGAGGGTGAGAATTCTGGAAGTTGCTTCAGTTGAGACTAGAGTGTTCCCACAGATACTGTGATCCTTGTCACCACAGTGGCTGCTGTGTCTGTCCTCTGTTTGTCCTTCTGTCCTTTCCTTCATCCCCTCCCAGCTGTGCCTACAATCCCATCTGTCTATGGCTCCTCATTCCCTCATGCCCTGAGTGCATTTCCAGGATCCTGTACTAATGCTGTTCCCCACATCAAATCTCCAAAATTAAATTTGCCTTTGTGGAGAGGAAACAGGTCTGTAGTTTGTTTGTCCCTGTTGCTTAATGTTCCCACCATAATGCTGCTTAGCCGATGATTGGAATGGAAAAGCCTTCTGTTTTTCATTGATTTTTTAGCACTGTATCATTAAGAACCAGGGGGAAATGAAGCAGAGGCTCACCAAGGTGCACTTCTACACAACTCATGCTCTTTATCTGCTCCTTGGAAGATGGGCTGAGCAGTTCTGGAAGCTCGAAAACCAAGTCAAAGGCAGGAGACAGGATACACTGTGGTTCTTAACCCCTATGAACAGATGCATTCAATAGTTCAACCAAGGATACGCAGTTCATATATGGTGATCCCAGCTTTTTCAACAGCCAACCATGTGATTTTGCTCATTTGAAACCCAGATTCATCTCTCTGTGTATTGAGGGGAGGCTGCCCTGTGATACTGGGAGGACCGTGTAGTGCTAAGAGTCAAACTCAGGGCTCTTACATGAAAAGCACATGCTCCAGTTCTAAATTCTCAAATTCAATTCATCTTAACAAACTTTGAGTCAATCAGTGTGCTAGGTTATTGAGCTAGGCTGTGGCCTGTTGTAAGAAACTCGCTATAATAAATGATCTCTGGGACCCCAGAATACTCAAAATTACCCACTGTGAGCAGGTCCTGAGGCTGTGACTAGTGATGAATGAAACAACTCTGCTTCCACAGAGGGGGAACTATACCATGTTGCCATTTGCTGTCTTCTGGGACCTTGTGGACATTGGAGCAATATCGCAGCAGTGGCTGTTGTCATTCCTGGGTGTGCGGCCAGGCTTGGTTATGTAAACACTTGACCAATTCTGTGCACACTGCTTGGTGATTCTTAATGAATGGATCTGTTAATTAATTTTCCATTGCCCAAGATGGGAATTTCCTTTTAATTAAGTCATTGTTTTTGCTCACTTGTCACTCTTTTCCAATATTAAGTATCTTTGATAATTAGGAGAGGGAAATATGCTGGCTTCAAGTCAGAAATGGCAAAAACCAATGCCTTTTTTCCCCCTTGTGAATCTGTGCAAGGAAAGAAACTGGTCTGTGAAGGATGAAAGTCAGGTTAGGGCACAGGAGGTGTGTGGGGAAACTTCTGCATACTCAATACCACGTGCTCACACACCCCCCCCCCCAAACCAAGGGCCCAGACCTTTCTGTATACCATACTCCCCTCCATTCCCTCTGGCCAAAGGTCAGCTGATACGTGTGTTTGGGTGATAAGACCACATCCATGGCAGGAGAACAGAGGCAAGTGGATGGCCTGTGATGAAATTTTAAGGCATTCAATGGAGTTTGATGTGGGAAGGTGAGGAAGGTGTTTAGGTGAGAGTAGAAGAAGGAAGAGTTGGAGATGTAAGTTCCCCAAGTTTTGGACCAAGTTTACCGGTGTGACTATTGGAAAGAGGGAAGAGAGGGGGAGATTTTGGAGGGAAGATAGAATTGCATTTTCCTACATTTTGAGGGATGTGAGCGTGTTTGAGACTCATTGGCAGAAACAGATGGAATCAGCAACCAGCTGCAACTCTTATAAGAGGGCTCAGGAAGACTTTTGAGTCTTTGAGCCAAACTTGCTGTCTTAATACTATTTCTGTGAGAGTGGAGGATTCAAGTTCAAAATAACTCATCTTTTTTATAGCAATATAATTTCTGTGTTGATGAAAAATGTGAGTTTATGAACATTTTATTAACAAAAACAAACACTTCTTTTTCCTATCTCAAAACTCTTTAGGTTCTTTGTGGGGGAGAGGTTGCAAGACACAGGGAGTGCTTGTTGGGATACTCATGGTTTTGTACTCAGGGCTCACTCTTGCAAGTGCTCAGAGGGTCATGTGTGGTATAGACTATCAAATGGGCTAGTTGCATGCAAGGTAAGCACCTTTAACCCCTGTGCTAGATCTCTGGTCCTTATCCCATAACACTTATAACAAAAACAGTAAATAAATAGCTAGTTAAATATAAATATTATCACTCATATGTGGGGGTATAATAATAAAAAGATGGGGCTGGAGAGATAGCATGGAGGTAAGGCGTTTGCCTTTCATGCAGAAGGTCATTGGTTCAAATCCCGGCATCCCATATGGTCCCCCATGCCTGCCAGGAGCAATTTCTGAGTGTGGAGCCAGGAGTAACTCCTTAGCACTGCCGGGTGTGATCCAAAAACCAAAAAAAAAAGGATAAAAAGATATTATTGGTACTAATATCCAGAGATAATAGAGAGGAGGGCCAGGAGGATTAGTTCATGGCAGGAAGTTTGTGATTTAGTGCAGGAGTGCAGTCAAGGCAGAGAAAGAATCTCTATGACAATGATGGTTGCAACTGATCACTCACTCTGAACAAGAACTGGATACTGAAAGGAGATAAAATGGACATGGATGGTAGTCCTTCATTAACCATAGTGCAAACCACAGTGTTTAAAAGGGGAAAAAAAGAAGAGAGAGCGAGAGAGAAATAAAATGTCTATTCCAGAGGAAGGCAATTGAGAGGTTGAGAGGGAAACTGGCGACACTGATGGCAGGAAATGTGCACTGGTGAAGGGTGATGTATTATTGTATAACTGAAACTCAACCATGAACCACTCTATATATACAGTATTTAAATAATTAACTACAATTTTTCAAATAAAACATATAAATAATCTGCGACTAGATAAAGGATAAAGTAGATTGAATAATAAACTCCTCTGATCTTAAAGCCTGGCTGTTTGAAAACTGGGAGATAGTTCTCTTTATATACCAAGGATTTAGTGGGTTTTGCAAAGGTAGGATAAAAGCATGACATTGAAGGGCTGGAGCAATAGCATAGCGGGCAGGGCATTTGCCTTGCACGTGACTGTGCAGGTTCTATCCCTGGTACCCCATATCGTCGACTGAGCCTACTAGGAGTGATTCCTGAGCTTAGAGCCAGGGGTAACCCATGAGCACAACTGGGTGTGACCCCAAAACAAATAAGACCCAAAACAAAAAGCATGAGATTGAGAATCTAAAATACTAATTCTTAACCCAGTTTCATCACTAGCAACCAGGTGTATCCAGAACAAACAGCTTATGTTACCTTGCTTATCTGTTTCACACGTTTGTCAGGAAACAGATGGGAAGAAATGCGATGGAAAGTATTACATGTCATGAGATTTGTAGAAATAGCATCTTATTCATGTTATTATGTGGACTTCTTAATGGAATAACAGTGATAATGTGAATTGTTTTCTCTTTTGGTAGTTTTAATGCCCCACAGCAAGATAACATCTGCTTATTTTTTTTAAAAAAATTAAATAAAATTATAGAAAAATAAAAGAAGAACATTCACTTTTTCACTACTCTGAAAGAAATCACTAATATTTTGGCATAGTTCATAGGATAACATTTTTATGAAAATTAAAAATTAGGATTTAATTCAAACATGTCTAAGTGTACAGAGAATATATATGACTATTATCCATATACAATGAACCATAATTTATAATCTAAACATTTCAGTTGTTTTTAAATTGAAGTAATTTTGTTCTGACAAATTTGATTGTATACTTTCCTTTTTAGTAATAACATTCTGTAAATGTTTCTGAAACCCTTTCTCCTTTATTATTCTCTTTCATTTTTCCCCTTGCTCTTAAAATACCATAATAAATATTGACTACTTTTTACTAGTCAGAGTATAAAATAAAATTTTATTATTGTTTTAAACTTCATTGGGAGTGACGATCTAATTTTTGTTTAGTTGTGGGTAATGATTTATTTTATTTTAATTTTTGTTTGATTCTCGAGCCACACTCAGTTGTGCTAGGGATCACTCTTGGTAATGGTCGAGGCCTCTTTACACGGTGCAAGAGATCAAACCAGGGTCAGCTTTACCCCCTGTTTTATCTCTCCAGCCCTATTTATGGGTGATGTTTTATCAGAGTCTATCCTCTCCTTACTGATTTGTAACACCAGTTCTCTATAAGCTAAGCTTACATCTATGAGTTTTAGGGGAGATTGCTATTTCTTTTTTGCTTAGTTGTCTATCATAATTAAAATAATGTTTTCTAATACATCCTGATAGAGCAAATCCAGAAATATGTTTTTTCAAAACAGTCTTAGCAATTTTTCTTTGTTTTTGTTTTTGTTTTTGGGTCACACCCAGCACGCTCAGGGGTTACTCCTGGCTCTCTGTTCAGAAATTGCGCCTGGCAGGCACGGGGTACCATATGGGATACTGAGATTCGAACCACTGTCCTTCTGCATGGAAGACAAATGCCTTACCTTCATGCTATCTCGCCGGCCCCAGTCTTAGCAATTTTTCAAAGGGGGAAAGAACAGGTTCAGGAATTCTAACACACAAGCCAGGAATCCCAACAATCAAGCCTTCTGCTCCTAAGAAGGAAGGCAGCTTAGTGGACTAAGCACTGCCTTCCTAAAACCAGGCTTTTATTAGTAAGAACCAGACCCCATCCTAGGGTGAAGAATGAATACTAAGTAGAGAAGGACCCAGTAATCCAATCACACCCTATGGTGGAGAATGAATACTGAGTAGAGTAAAACCCAGTAATCCAACATCTCCCCCTAACTGACTTTATAGAAAAACAAAGTAATTCACATCCCATGGTTCTAAGGAAAAGGTGGATGCCTTTAACCAAAAGACTAAGGGGTTGGAAATATTTTGCATAGGCACAGCAAAAGTTAGAAAAATAGAAAGAAAAAAAACTTTTGGTCTAAAAACAGGGTATCCAGGGCCGAAGAGAGAGCATAGAGGTCGGGTGTTTGCCTTGCAAGTGGCCGATCCAGGACCAATGGTGGTTCAAATCCCAGCATCCCACATGGTCTCCCCCTGCCTGCCAGGAGAGATTTCTGGGCAGAGTGCCAGGAGTAACCCCTGAGCGCTGCCAGGTGTGGCTCAAAAACCAATCAATCAACCAATCAATAAATAAAAACAGGGTATCCCTACCCATGAAGCATCCTGCCCTAAAACCAACTATAGGCTCCAGGCACGCTAATTTGTCTAACCCCAACGTCTTTCTTCATGGTCCCAAGGAAAGTTCTCTTCAATCACGGTTTTCACTGTCAGGTTTTAGCAATTGGAGATATTGGTCTTAGCACATATCCTATGTGGAAGTTAGGATGTCCTAATATGTCTCCTGGTGTCATTTCATCATTATGTGGCAAGCCAGGGAAATCTGCCTTTGAAGCAAGCCATTGCTAATTTCTAAGTGGTAGTCAGGTTAGCAGGCTAGTTCACCCCGGGGCAACTATGTGTCAAGGCAGTTCCATTCATTCTTAGATGATCTCCGATTTCCCTATGCCAAATTTGGTCTTTATGGTCTCCCTGTCACATCAGGGTAACCCAGGCTTGGCTGATGTAAAGATGTGAAGGTCAAGTCAATATGATGAGTTGGAAGGTGACCTTGAGCCTCTCATCCTCTGTAGGAGTATCCTGGTAGGAGTGGGGGGTCTTTCCTATCCTTCTCCAAGGTCGGGAGAGACTCTGATCTCCGGACATTTTCTCAATGTTGAGAGTAGAGCTCAGGCTGTGGCCAGTCGGTGCAGATCCAGGGTCCACACAGGTAGAGGGTCAATTCTTGGTATAGGTGCAGAGAAACATACCAGACTCAAGGTACAGGAGTAATCAGCCAGTCTTAGCAATACTTGATAATTTCTATTTCCATGAGTATGTTTATTTGGAGTCTTCCCAAGCAGTGCTCAAGGGGTCCCATGGGCCCTTCCTACTAATACTCAGTCAATCATGTTGAGTTTTAGTTCTATGCTTGGGTCTGGTGCTGCTTGAGCTCAGGGGACTGTGCAATGCTGGAGATCAAATTTAGGGCCTTATTCAGGCAAAGCATTGACCACTGGCCAATCTCCCCAACCTCCCCATATATACCATTTTACTCTTTATTTTGAATGTACTTTAAAATTTTACTTTTTAAATTTAGTGATTTTTTTAAAGCATTCACAGAGTTGTACAAATATGACAACTTGCAGTTCCAGAATATTTTTATCATCCCAATAAAGAATCCCACACTGCTCAGCTGTCATTTCCCTTCCTCCTTCTCCCTGGATCCTGGAATCTACTGATAGATTTTTGTCTTCATGGGTTTGCATCTCCACATTTTTACACAGTAATAACCTTTTGTGCCTGGCTTATTTCACTGAGCATGTTTTCAAGGTTCATCTATGCTATAGCATCAATCATTATTTCATTCCCTTTTTATGGGCTTTTATTCTATTAATGACTATATCATATATGTCATCAGCTGATGGACATTTGGGTTATCTAAGACAAGTGCATATAATTTATATTGTAGCAGTAAGCATATATCAAGCATATATATTTATATAAATGTGTATTTATATATAATTATATTGTGGTATCATGCAATTTATAGGTTCATATCACCCTTATAAGATCGTTTTTGGTAGTTTACATGTTCTATTCTTTGGAAAAAAATTGATGGAGATAAATATTCCATAAAGATTTTGTACAACTTGTCCATGAAAACCTTGTTGTTGGCCAAAGCTTTTGGGGAAGGAGACACTAATTTCTGGGTATCAGTTCTGTTCTTGTGTGGTTATTTGTATATGCAGGCTTGCTATTTTCTATGTCCATTATGAGCATTTATAATTTATAAAAAGAAAATTTCCTGTTTTTCTAGTTTAATTTCTCATTTAAAAATATCTATTTTGTTTACTTCCCATGCCTGCCATATTTTGGTGGGCCTATGCAAACGATAATTGCCACTCTAACACCGTTTTTACTGTGCTCCTTTGACTCTACACCTTAAAAAAAAACACTTAAACTTTTGAGGTTAATTTAAACTAATATACATGTGCATGGAAATGTAAAAAATCACTATGCTTTCAAGTTTAAGGAGTTACATAAATTTTATGGCTTTAGATTGCTTGGTGTACCGCTAAGAAATGTTGTAATGTGCTACAATCTGTGGACTTGAGGGACAAAGTAATTGTACAGGGGTTTGGTTTTATTTTTCTTTGTTTTGTTTTTTTTTTTTGTGTGTGTGCTTTTTGGGTCACAGTTGGCAGTGCTCAGGGGTTATTCCTAGCTCCATCCTCAGAAATTGCTCCTGGCAGGCACGGGGGACCATATGGGATGCCAGGATTCGAACCGATGATCTTCTGCATGAAAGGCAAATGCCTTACCTCCATACTATCTCTCCGGCCCCGGTTTTATTTTTCTTAATGTTCCTTGACTGTAAGATCAAAATTAAGGTGTCAGCAGGAGGATTTCTTCTGAGAACTCTGTTTTGGGGTGATTGCCCTTTCACTGTAACTTTACCTTGTCCTCTTTCTTTGCATCATTGTTCACATAATTAAAAATAAATAAATTAATTTAAAACAAAAAGAAGAAGCCAGGAGCTATTTCGGAGCATCACTGGGTGTGGCCCAAAAACAAAACCAAAAGTAAAAGGAAAGTAATTTGTCAGAAATGTATCCAAATTTTGTAAGAGTCCATAATAATATTCTTAATAGCTCCAATAGAAAGTGCACCAGCAAAAAATCCTTATCAAAAAATTTAAATTTATAAAAAAGTATTTGTAGGCATTTATTTTCAATAGCAACTAATGTCTTAATTGTAAGGTGAAAATAAAATTGGTAAAGAGTAAAAAAATAAATATATCTATTTTGTTAAGAAATCTTCATTTTAATCCTACTCCTTTTATTTTCATCTTATCATTTTCCCTCTTGTTAGTCTAATTAAAGATTTGCCCTCTGAAGAATCACCTGTAGGCCTAGTAATTGCCTTTATATTTCTTTAGTATGTGCTCTTATGTTTATTATTTCAACCCCTCTACTTTTTGGGTGCTTGATCCATTGCTGCTTTACTAACTTCCTGGAGTGAAGCCAGAACTCATTTGAAGTTCATTATTTTTCTCTTTGTCTGACATTGATAGTAATACAATAATATCTTGTCATTGTTAATAGCCTATAATGTCTCTTTCAATCATTTCATTTCTTATTTTATTATATTGTTTGGATTAGCTGTCTTTACGACAATACTTAGCAGTATTTTTCTTTTTTTAACGAATACGTGAGAATCTATCTTAGTAGATGATTTTATTTATTTGGACGGGTTCCAAGTAACCAGGAGGCCCAGGAACCCCATCTGTGATTCTAGGTGAACCAAGTCAGTGGAGCAATGTAAGAACTGGAGGATGTGATGTTGCTGAGGCCCTGTGGATCTGGATTCCCTGGACCTTCAGGGCTGTACTTACAGTGTTCAAGGAGCCAGGTGGTGACAGGGATCAGATGTACTAAGCCTGCGCCTGAACTGTTATATTATCTTCTGACACCAATAGGTGATATTAATCTGGTTTTTGGAGTGTGATTATTGAATTGGACTTATTTTTATGACTATGCGTGTTTGCTTTTTAAATTTACTTTTCCTTTCTTCTCATTCCCCTTTGGACTCCACGTTTTTACTTCTCATTTTCTTCTGCCATAGACTCTTACTATTTTAAAGGCTATAGAAGGTGTGGGATTTTATTTTTAAGGATTTATCCTTTTTTGGTTTTGTTTGGTTTTGGTTTTGGTTTTGAGCCACATCCAGCAGAGCTCAGGACTTACTCCTGGCTCTGCACGCAGAAATTGCCCCTGGCAGGCTCAAGGGATTATATGGGATGCCAGAGATCAAACCTGGGACCATCCCAGGTCAGCCATGTGCAAGGCTAACGCACTACCACTGTACTATTGCTCTGGCCCCAGAATTTATCCTTGACTTAAAAAAATAACCGCAAAAATTGATTTGATTCTTATTTCTCTCCAAAAGATCCTTAGCCTATGCAATATTCTCTCCTAAATTTATTGCTATTATTAGCTAGAGCTTTAGTTCTACTTTCATCTAGACACAAAATCAGTTATTTTAAGTCAAAGAGATAGGACAAGGGTATGATGCAAAATGAAAGAAAAGAAAATAATAAACCCTACAATTGATAACACAGATAAGTTTATTAATTTACTATTTTATTACTGATCTGTTTGGTTTTTATTTTTACAACACCCAGTTGTGCTTAGGAGTTACTCCTGGCTCTGCAATCAGAAATCACTCCTGGGGGACCATATGGGATGCTGGGAATTGAACCTAGGTTCATACTTGGTAGTCCACGTGTAAGGCAAACACCCTACCGCTTTGCTATCACTCTGGCCCCTAATTACTGCTCTGTTGGGAGGAGGGGACTTAGTTTCTTCCTGTAGGTTTGGTTTATAGACTTACATTTCTAGTGCACCCTCTGCTCTATCGATTGCCTCTGGTTTTCAGGCTTTCAGTAATACTATTGTATCACTTGCTGATGGGGATGCATTCTGAGAAATAGGGTGATTTCATCATTGTGTGAACTTAACCCCGCCAGGGTCTTCTGAACACTGAGAGGCCATGATGAACAAAACTTCGTGAAATTAAATCCAGCATAAGAAAAATTGATACTGTCCAGTCACATGGAAGCATAGGATCTTAAGGCCCCTGTGAAATCATCCAGTATGGTGATGGGTGCCTGTCACAGGGCAAGAGGAATGTGGGGACTGGTAGCATCAACGCAATTTGTCATTGAGCAAAATATCCTTTGTAGTTTATGACTGGTGATATCAGGCCCTATACTATTATCTCACGGTGCCTGCTTTGTTTTTATGTTGGGCTATTTATTGCAGATTTGGTTGCTGAGCCAATGACTGGCCTGGCTCAGATCCTGGAGTAAGGCAATTTCTGGACCTTGCAGTTTCCCTGGTATTTAACTCTATATGAAACATAGCTTGGAGAGTGGGCAGAAGCAGCTCTGATGAACTGTCTCTATGCACAGGCTCTGGTATCTGATTTCAAGCAATGGCCTTGTCCCCCTGTTTAGCCAGGGTTTCATACCACAGAGCTGACTTTCTGGGAGTATTTTTGTTACCAGGTACCCTGGTAGCACACCATCAACCCCTTTCCACTTGCCTTTTTTATTTTCCTTCCACGTCTTGTTTTGGAGTGTTCCTGTGATCTTTAAACTTTAGCTGTGAATATATGTGGAATGGTGGCAGAAAGGTTGACACAGAGTATGAATTTACAGCAGCCTTATTCCTGGAGTCATAACCAGCCATTACCTAGTGTTGTTATGTCCTCATACATATGAGGAAATTCTTTAGATGCCATTGTCTAACTTGCTTGAATTTGTTTTCTTTGTTACTACTAGGTCATGGATAATATAGCCACCAATGAACAACTCTTTGTGAATAGTTTTCCGTCTTTTTTGATTATATAGAATAAAGTCTCTTTGTAGGTATTTTGCCAGTTTGTAGGTGGTTTCCTTTGGAACTTATTTATGTGTAAGGACTCACTGAGGAGATTTGCCTGGTGTGGCCTCTTTCCTATGAGAAGCCAACCTGGTGTGATTTCTGGCCATTGTAAAGGAAGGGGTCAGCTTTGGGTAACAGCTATAGTTCACTCTAGAACCAACTGTCTAATGTCAGGTGGTACTTCTGGCCTGGGAGAACATTGACCTTAAAGGCCATTATGAATTTTCTGGGACAACTGACTCTCACACCAGCTCTGGACCAATCTAATCTGATGAGCTTTTCACCCAGGAAAGAGGCTCAGATGGAAATCACCCTGAGAATGCTACATTGCTTCCATCATCTGCATGTCCATTCCCCTGTAACTCTGGTTGTCTTCATTGTTCCAGTTGTCCCTCTTGTTTGAATAGTAGATATTCTTGGTGGTAGACATCCTGCTTTGAAGTATAATGTTTTGTCTGCTTGTGACACCTGGGCAAGACAAGAAAGCTCCTGGTGTTGAGCTTCTTCTCAGCAGGAACTTTTTCTTTTTTTCTTTTCTTCTTTCTTTTTCTTTCTTTTTCTTTCTTTCTTTCTTTCTTTCTTTCTTTCTTTCTTTCTTTCTTTCTTTCTTTCTTTCTTTCTTTCTTTCTTTCTTTCTTTCTTTCTTTCTTTCTTTCTTTCTTTCTTTCTTTCTTTCTTTCTTCCTTTCTTTCTTTCTTTCTGCCTTCCTTCTTTCTCTTTCATTCCTTCTTTCTTCCCTCCTTCCCTCCTTCCTCCCTCCTTCTTCCCTTCTTCCTCCCTCCCTCCCTCCCTCCCTCCCTCCCTCCTTCCTTCCTTCCTTCCTTCCTTCCTTCCTTCCTTCCTTCCTTCCTTCCTTCCTTCCTTCCTTCCTTCCTTCCTTCCTTCCTTCCTTCCTTCCTTTTGTTGTTGGGCCACACCTGGCAGTGCTCAGGGGTTACTCCTGGCTCTGCACTCAGAAATTACTCTTAGCAAGCTCGGGCAACATATGGGATGCTGGGGATCGAATCCTGCTTTGTCCTGGGTCAGCAGTGTGCAAGTCAAATGCCCTACCACTGTGCTATCACTCTGGCCCCAGGATCTTTTTTTTCTACAACTTCCTCCCCAACTTCCAGCCTGATGCCTGGTTTTAACATGGATTTTGACTTCCCTTTATGTGTTACACTCAAGCCTCCATCTCTCTCTTGGTTTTAGCAAGGACTCCCTCCTTGGTCAGCTGTTAGTCAGTTTCCTTTTTTGCCCTTTTCTCAACCGGGCCTTAAATTTCCAGCCCAGTTTCTGTAAAGAATTCTGCTAAGCCAGTGCATCCTCCCACTCTTCATTGATTACCATCGATCTCTGATCAAGTTGCTCAGCCTCTCATCCTTGATAGTTAAGTCTTTGGTCTGCTCTAAACAAGAATCCTATTAAGCCATGAATTCTCTCCCTTTAATAACTAATTGAATTTGTCTTAGTGATTTCTACCCACTGACTTCCTTAGTTTGCCCCTTGACCAGAAAACTCCAGCTGTCTTTGCAAGATTCGCCGTTTTCTTCAAATTTATATACCATGTTTCTCTTTCCTCCACAGTAACTTGAATAATATCAATTTTGCCTTTTTAAAAAGGTGCCTGGCACATAGTTTTGGTCTCCTATATTTATCTTAGTGCTCCAAAACTAATAAATCAACCAAAAGAAAGCAAGGCATTGCTTGTAATCCTGAAGGGAAGCAGAAGTCCTGTTGTACTCTGAAACTCAACACTTAAAACAAGTGTCTGGCTTGTTCTTCCTAAACATTTCATAGTACATTGGTCTTTGCCAAACGCTGCAGCCCCTGAGAAGGCGGTGTGTTGTGAATGCAGATCTCTTGGAGAGTTCTTATGCTTCACATTGTGCAATAGAGACAGCTAGAAACTAGAAATCCAAAACACCTTTCAACCATTTACTAAGGAATGATGTACTCACAGGAGTCCTCAGAGAGAAACTGAGTGAGTGGACATGTGATTTCCTTCCTCTGGGGCAGGCAATTATACTGATAAATATGACAACTCAGTTGCAAAAATCTTTGTCAGAAGCACTGTGTCCTCTTCAGCTGAGTGTATGTGTGAGGCCCTGCTTTATTCTTGCAGATCATTTCAGTTCAGTTGAGAGGCTTTATCTAATGCTGGGTGGACGGTGATCAAGGATGGGTCAGTTGTTACCAGTGCACAGATGTGGGGAAGAAAGGAAAATGTTCCTGCCATGTTCTGTCCTGGTGCTCAAGGTATCACTAATAGGCAGGGAAGAGACTTAAAGGAAGGAAATGATGCTGTGCATATCTAAATGGATTTGTTTTTATTTCTTTCACTGTTTATGGATGCACCATGATTTTCAATACTGCTAATGACAAAGGTTAAACATACAGCTTCAACATCATATTCATCTCCTTGGTGCAAGTTTCCAACTGTCAGTGTCCCTTGGACCCTTCCCGAACACCTCTATCCTCCTTGGTATGCTCATGTCTGTGTGCGCCAATGCTCAGTTTCTCTTGCTTTTGATCATTTGTTGTTACATTACTAAGATTTTTCCCCTCATATGAGATAGGTTATTCTGTTAGATGAACCTATTTTAAAAATGAATCTTATACCAAAGAGACAGGTATTGAGATATTTGCTACAGGAAAAAAATGGCAACATTAAAAAAAAAAAAAAGAAAAAAAGAAAAATGACTTCAACTAATCTAAATGCTGATAGGTTCAGGGCCAGAGAGATAGTACAACATGCAGGGCACTTGCCTTCCATGTGGCTGACCTGGATTTGATCCCTGGCATCCCACATAGCACCCTGAGCACTGCCAAGAGCAATTCTTGAGTCCAGAACCAAAAGTAATCCAAAAGTAATTTAGGTGGGATCCTAAAACAAAGCAAATCCAAGGAAAAATACTGATAGATAGAGGACTTGATAAGTTATTATGCAGCTCTTTAGAAGAATGGGATAGAGCCCTTTGTCAGAACCTTATAATTCAACCATTGTCTCCCTAATACCTCCTTTTTATAGTAAACATTTGGCAGCTTGAATGAAACTCATGAACATATACCTGTAAATGAACCTCTTGCAAAACTTCCCAGAACGTCCATTCTAAAATGTTTACTATAACTCAAGAGAAAAAATAATATTATATTATATATTATGTTACAATAATATTTATATTATATTATAATAAGATTTGCTGAGTGCACAGGCTGGACCAGACTGGGAGACATGTTGAGCTTGGCCTACTTCTACCCAGTGTGATGGTTTTCAGACAGGAATGGGAACAGCAGTAACAAGGTTCTTTAAAAACGGGTAAATTCATGCATTTTCTGCAGTATGGATGGAACTGGAGTTTGGTTGTTGTAGTGTGGATCTCATATTTACATGCTTGTTTGGTCTGTGGTTCAGATGTATAGATAAAACTACAGAACTACCATGCTAATGTGTCCAAAGCCCCTGCCCCCTCCTACCTCCTTTATACCTCATCTTACTTTCCATCCTCAGTTTCTTTCCTTCTCTATCTGTCTTAGTTCTACAATATACAGTCCCAGGTAGTCTTTGTATATCCCCCATCCCCACTATGTTACTTTGCATTCCCTTGTCCTGTTATTCTTCATACCACAGATAAGTGAGATCATCTGGTATTTGTCTTTCTTCTCCTGACTCATTTTACCTCACATGATATCCTTCAGCAAATGACCTGGTACAGAATCACAGGTCACATCTCCTGTCTGCAAAAGCAGCTCCATCTTTCTCTCTCTATAAATTCCCCTGACGGAGGGTGTGTTGGCAAACTGAGATTCAAGAAGTGTATGTTTTATGTGGGATGCAAAGAAATAAAGCAAATAAATTATAGACTATACCAGGAATCACTCTGGGAACTCAAGGAAAGTTCTCAGAAAGAACTTCTTTTTCAGAAAGAAGAACTACTTTCTCAGAAAGAACTTCTTCTCAGGAAGAAGAAAAGAGGTGGAAGGAATGAATGTGTAGAAAAAATCCATTTGGTAGTGGTAGAAGGTGCTAGAACTTTTGATGGTGAATATGATATGGATATACACATAGCTGTGAAGCCAGGCTCCTGAATATTCTATAGTTTTGTGAGTTAGTGGTGAACCAGTGAAAGCGGAGTTTTCATCTATATTTAAAAGAAGAAGGAAGGCATGTTTGATGGGATGGTTTCAGAAGTAAGATCATGTCCCCCCCCCATCCCCCCCCCCCCCGGGGTCAGTTTTGGTTTATTTTGGATCCTAATCCAAGACACAACTGTGCTCATTCATTCCTCAGAGCTGTGGGCTTAACTGCATGTTCTCCTTAATTCTCTTGTGGGGCTTGACTCTAAACTCACTCTTACAACAATGAACGTACATTGACTCAGAGGGACTGATGGGTATCTCGCCCAAGTTAAAGGATAATCAGAGATGAACTGAAACTTGTTCAAGCTTTCCAGTTTTCTGAACACGGATCCACTATTTCCAGAAAGAACCACAGCCAGACACTATTTAAAAAATTATAAATATAGGGGCCGGAGCAGTGGCACAAGTGGTAGGGCATTTGCTTTGCACAGCAGTTTGATCCCCTGGGGTCCCATATGGTCCCCCAAGCCAGGAGCAATTTCTGAGCGCATAGCCAGGGATTATAAAGACAGATTAAAAAATGAATTGCTGTTAGGGAAAAGAGACTTTGGTGGAAAAACTGGCATCAGTCCCAAGCACAGCAAGTAAACAGGTAGAAATATAATGACCCAGTGAGAGGATTGTAGATGGCAAATGAGAAGAGAAGAATTCAGTTAAGGGGATTCTTGTTAATTTGACCCAGCATGGTTCTTGCTAAGACTGGGCTGTGCAGATCATCAAGGAGAGGGCAAGGTCGAGGAGGGCACTAGGAGGCTGGAGGAATTGCAGGTTTTAGAAGGAGAAGGGCACCCTGGCACTCTTTCCTGGCTTTCTGGAATACTTGCATTTCACAATATGATGCAGAACATCCACTTTTTTTTTTTATTGTTGTTGTTATTTGGGAAGAGGTGATTGGGTCATACCAAGGAATGCTCAGGAGTTACTTCTGATTCTGTAATCAGGGATCATTCCTGGTGGGGGACCTTATGTGGTGCCAGAGATTGAAGTAGGGTTGGCTGTGTGCAAGGCAAGCACTTTAACCCCTGTACTATCATCTCTTAGGACCCCATGTTTCTATTCTCACTTGCTCTAGCAAATAGTCAGCAAATCCAATCTTATACTTTTTAGTTTTGGGGCCATACCCAGGGGTGTTCAGAAACTAATCTTGCCTCTGTGCTAAACAGAAGCTCAGGAGACCATACGTGCTGTTGGGGATCAAACCTAGGTCTGCTACATGCAAAATAAATACTTTACCTTCTCCATCTCTCTGGCCCTCAAAGGAACCCTTGGGACAGAAGTCGCTGAGAAGTCAGACATGAGTTGGTCAGGTCATGTAACCAGGCCACTGGTGGCAGAGTCTGAAGTGAACTCAGAGTCTTCATTCCCCACAAGTCGTCAGGTTTTGGCAATGAAACCAATCAAAAACAAGACTGAGCAGAACAGAGCAAATTTCAGCCTGGCAGGGTTGTGACTCTGAGCTCAGGGAAGACCAGAGGAAGTGAGAATGGAAATGTGGGCTCCCCCTGTGGCTTGGGCAGCCTGCAGGGTAGTGCTGGCTGGGCTGAATAGATAGTGGAAGAGAAGGGCCCCCCACCATCATTCCAGCCCCTGCCATGAGCACAAGGAGGGGCTCCCACCAGGATGCCTTTCAAGAGCAATGCTTTGGGGACTCAGCTGTAAATTAGACCTCTGGTTGTGAATGGGGATTACAGGCACCCTGCAGAGACATTGCCAGAAACTGGAACCTCAGGCTGCCTTTTGCATTTGCATGGCAGTTCCACCCCTCCTTCCAGGACACCCCTTTAGGCCTCTCCATTGCTCTGTCCTTTTCCCAGGAAAGAGGATACTAGGCTGCTTCTTCGAGCATTCTGGGTCTGAATGGAAATTTTGGTATGGAGCCTATAGCCTAAAGTTTGTGTTTTAATGGTTCTCTCAGGTAATTGTGACTCCCCTAGTGCTTTTTGGAGCAGGGGATGGAGCCATTCTCTGCCTCCTCACCCTAGAAGCTGCTCTGAATTTGTCCTCTCTCATCCAGAAAGGGCACCTTCTCAGGGTAGGGCGCAGGGCTCCAGGCCAAGAATTTTCTTGAACACTTACATTGACCAGAAGGTTTTTTTCAACTAGAAAAGAGGTGAACTAAAACTGGAGGAAAAGGAGAAACAGAGGCTTTCTGTCTCTTCGGGGGAAGACAAACACAAACTGCTTTGAACAAACATAAAACACTGAGAGCATAGGCTGGATCCTGTTTTGTGTTTTTGTGTCCAAAGGGATCCCACGCCCTGAGAAAGATCTTGAGGCTGGTGGGCATCTCACCCTGAATTTAAGTCCTTTTGTGGGGGAGGCATGGAGTGACATTGGCTGAGTGACTTTCTTCAGGGTCACTGGCCCCATGGAGGTCTCCCAAAACAGACTCTCAGTTTCAAGCAATTCTCACTTCAGTCTCTACTAGTCTGTGGAGAGACCAAGAGACAGGCTAAATATATTCAAGTCAAGACTTCGTCTTTCTGTTGAGCGGAGGCCCTTCATATTTGGGGGAGTGGGTGTTAAGCATTTTCTCTAATAATAGAAATATTTCTAGGAAATAGTGCTAATACTGAATCAAGAGGGGTGGGTTTCGCATTTCTTGGGACATTCCTGGCAGTGTCTGGGAGACATGCTATGCTAGGCCTCAATATGTGAGGCACTTGCTCTACCCTATGAGTCATCTTCTTGGCCCAATAATTGCCTTTTAAATTAATTAATTATTTTGTTTGGGTCCTCCCAAATGATGCTCAAGGGCCTCTCCTGGCTCTTCTTCAGCAATCCGGTTGGCAGTTCCATGTTAACACCAAGATGCTTCTAGGGCCCTTCAGTGCTGGGGATTCTTGAGACACTCCCACAGGACCACTGGGGCTGCGTACAGCAATGCTGTGGGGACCATGTGGTGCCAGAGATCAAACTGGTGTCAGCAAAAATGCAAGACCTACTATCATAACAATGTGAATGAATGAGGGAAGTAGAAAGCCTGTCTCGAGTACAGATGGGGTGGGGGTGGGGAGGAGGGAGATCTGGGAAATTGGTGGTGGGAATGTTGCACTGATGAAGGGGGGTGTTCTTTACATTGACTGTAATCATACAACTATAATCATGTTTGTAATCACGGTGTTTAAATAAAAAAATTAAAAAATAAAAGAAAAAGAAAAGACAGTATATTATAAAAAAAAAAAAAAAAAAGCAAGACCTGAACCCTTGAACATCTCTTCAGCCCCCAGTAGATAATTATTGGTGTTGTAATGGGGCCAAACCTGGCATCCCTGTATTAGGGATTTTTCCTCCTGACCCAGCCGCAGGCACTTCCAGGGCTGCCTGGCATGTTCCTCCTCCAGCTCTACTGTCCTACTCCAGGGCTCCCCCAGGGAGGTGGGTCAGCCTTTTCTTCTGTACCTGGTGTCCTTCCATGCACTGCACTTGTGTGGTTAAGTTGCAAGAACCCAAGGAAAGGGACTGTGAAGAAACAGAGACAGGCTTCAGGGCACTAGCCCTCCAGGAGATCTCGTCACAGGAAGCAGCAGTTAGTCACAGGCGTGTGTGTGTGTGTGTGTGTGTGTGTGTGTACACCAGTTGGTGGGGGTCGGCCAGGTTAGGGGAGGGCAACGCCAGGGAGACTGTTGCCATGGTGACGGGGTGGGAGCCCTCCCCAGCTCCCTTAATCCCAACCCCTGCAGCCAGCTTTTCCTGAGCACTGCTTCCCAGCACATGCAAAAGCTGTTTCTCCACCTCCTGTGAAAGCAGGATGGTGGCTGACAGCTGGAACCCCGCCACTCGAAGGACCCCAGAAGGTCCTTCATCCAGCCAAGCTTGGGGAGGGGGGCTTGGCTTCCCAGAGCGGGAAGGGGAGAGGCAGGCTGGGTCTGAAAGGAGGTGCTGTCACTTAGCACCAGCTCTGGGAGAGCCACGCAGCCTTTCTTTGTCTTGCTCTGATTTATCCCAGTTGTGTTCAGAAAGGTGATTTGATTCTGTGGTCATTTAAACAATGAACCCTCCGGCCTCCTCAACCCCGACTGCAGCTCTGGCTGTAATTGATGTCCGCCAGGCCGGCTAATGTTCTAGCTGACAAAGATTGGCTCATTAATTGACTGCAGAGATGTCGCCCACTTGCCGGAGGCATTAACCATCGGTGGCCCGAAGGCGTGCTGATTCAGCAACCATGGGCTGCTGCATTCCCGGCCTTCCTTTAGGATGAGACTCCAGCTCAGGGATGGCTCAATTGGAAGGTCCGGGTGGATCTCAGTGGGTCTTGCTAGGTTATGCTAATATGCACCCCCACACCAAGTTGATGTCAGATTCCCCCACCACTAGCCATTTGTGAATACCCTCACTTTTTTCCATCGGTCCTGCCAGTCTTTGCTGTATTAGTTCCATTTTTGTATTAGTATGAGTGTACAAGTATAAAATGGTTCGTGATTGCCTAACTTTGCTTCGGAGTGTTTAATTTGCTTGTCTCTACCTGCCAATTTATTCCATATGTTGGTTGATTGTTTGTGTTTCCTTTGGGGTGTCCTCTCAGTCATTTATTTGCATTTTTTATTGGTCTTTGTCTTTGTGACTGTCCCCAAGAGCTGGAAAGACTTCTCCCAGCACCCAGAGGGCAGATGCTCACCTGTTTGCTGCTAACAGTCTGATCTCACCTGTTTGATCTGATTTCATCTGTCTCTCATGTGGCTCATGCCCTCAACCTGGGAGGTCCAGGGAACAGAGTGGGGACAAGGCTAGGTGATTTTAAGGGTGCCTTAGACCTCAGCTACATGCATTTATTCACCGAGACTGCTTTTGGTTGGTTGGGTCACACCCAGTGGTGCTCAGGGTTTACTCTGAATTTAGGGATCATTCCTGGCAGTGCTAGAGATCAAACTGGGTCAGCCACATGCAAGGCAAGTGCCTTCACCTCTATCTATCCTATCTCCCTGATCCACATCCACTTTCAGAAGTTCTTTATTCTTGCCAAGAGGACAACCAGATACCTCTAAGTGTGTCTGTGTGTCACTCTGTGTGCCAGATCATAGATGAACAGGTATAGGATGCTGCCAATCTCTAACTTTCCCTGCTGTGCTTGGCAAGGGTGCCGCATGCCAGGTCCTGAGGACCAGAGAACACCCAGGGCCATTGAGTGACACCCAGGGCCACAGAGGACTGTCCTTATAATGACTCTCATAACCAGCTAGAGAGACAGGGAGGGCTGCGTGGTGGCACTTTTTTATGGTGAAGAATTACTCTGAGCAGAGATTTTTCTATGAACACCAGGGCTATGCCAGACCCAGGAAGAAGAGGGCTGGTGGAGGTATCCCAGGAGTTGGACCTGGGAACTCGCAGTGGAAGAGCTCGAGTAACCACAGTGCTGCAGGGGAACTGAGAGGCACCACCACGGGGAGTCAGCTTTTAGGGAGTTCCAGGGGAGGCTCTGGGTTTGTGGGTTGCACCCCGAGAACATTATAGTTCTAGGACCTGTCAGATGTACTCGCTCTGGGGTGTGCCTCATGTCATTGGTGGCTCATAGAAGTTCCAGTGGGTAGTTTCTACCGTCTCATTGAGTGGAGCTGGGGGAGCAGATGGTGAGGATTACTGAGGTAAATCAAGGAGTACTCGGGTAAAGGAAAAAGTACTCAGGTAAGGGGGAGAATGATTAGGCAAAAAGAAGAGTATTCAGGTAAGGTGAATATTCAGATAAGGCAACACCTGTTGCTAGAGGTCAGGCAGGCTACTTCTCAAATACATCCTCCTTTGCCTCCTTCCTTCACCTATAAAGGAGCAGAAACAGGAAGTGAGGAATGGTTGGCGAGAAAGAAGCCTGCAGCTGGCCACCTTTTCCTCATGAATGTCCAGTTTCTCCACTTGTCAATGAACAGCATTCTAGACAATTGAGCAAGGGAATCTCAGGGTTTGTTGTTTTTTTTTTTTTTTTTTTCTCTCCATATTTCCCTGGAACAGAAATCCAGACTAGAAGTCAGAGATATAGAACAGCAGGTAAGGCTCTGTTTAGGTATGAGCCCATGTTTAATCCTCAGCATCAAACATAGTCCCCTAAGCCTCACCAAGAGTGACTCCTGAGTGCAAAGTCAGCAGCCCGGAGCACCACTGGGTGTGGCTCAAAAACCAAAAAAGAAAAAAAAGAATCCAGACTCTCCCCCAGAATGAACCAAGGTAAGAGAAAACCATGTGCACTCCTTCTGGCCCTTGTCTGTGCCCTCACTTACCCAACCCTCTCCTCTGATGCAGGAAATAGACCTCAGTGACAACTCAGAAGGCTCCATAGTGGCCACAAAGGGTCCCTGTGTTAGATGAGGGAGTGTCTGGGAAGGCCAGGAACAGGGAGAGCTCAGAAACTATCTCCAAGTCCAGGTCCCACCCTGTCCCTGTCTGCACTTGAGGTGAGTTTGGCAGGCCCAATTGTCAGGGTCGTCCAGGGTGGGCAACCATGGACTCCTGCCCGTGGGTTCTGGCTTCCCAGCTCGGATCCCTGAAGCCTCTGACTTAGTGCCGTCTTCCACACCCTGTTCTGACAGCACCAGGCCCTGATTCTCCACCACAGCCATAATCATCACCATAATAACAACACTACATTTGTTCAGTCTCTAAACTTGGAAATAAATAAGACAGCTGATCTACTGCGAGTTCCAGCTCCAGTCTCTAGCCCATCATCACTTAATAATGATTATGGAGCCCCCCCTGGGCAAACGGCGCCCTGCCCAGCTCTGGAGATATTAAATCCACCTAGAAGCAGGGTATAATAATGCTGACCCCGCAGGGATGTTCCAAGAATTAATTCCTGCTGGGCTTCATGGGCCGCATTTCTCCGACACATTCAATCTTAGGACCCAAGAGTTGGTGACGTTTATACCATGAATTAAGACATTCCGCTGTTGCCCCTGGAACTCTTCATTACAACCCAGAGTCGATCAATGGCAAAGAGGAATACTATTTATTAGTTAAGTGGATGCTATTGAATTCTTAATTTAAGTGGCTTTTAATTCAGTGTTTTACTTGCTGTCCTTCATTTTGCCCTTGCTCATACAAATTTGCTCATTAAAGCCCCATGTGAGGCCACCCTGCTGCCTTTTATCATGATTTTGTTGTTGGGTTTTTCTCCCCTTCTTCTGGAAAATGGTTCTCATCTGGGAAAACAGCAAAAGTCTCAGGGCAGAGAGGCCAGAACCCCAGCCTCAGAGTGATCCTAGTGATTGACTCTCTGTCCAGAGAAAGTGGCCATAGGGAGGGAGCTGGGAGTCAAAGGCATTTCAGATAAGGACTGCCAGCTTAGGGGACCTCCAATGGTTTTTTTGCTTTGGAAACATGAGCTATAGAGATATTGGGAGGTGGGAATTTCACCCTGACTTACCAGAAGGAGCATGAGACTGGCCCCTGTAAGATGCCTGCTGGAATATGGCCTAAAACCCTTCTGCTGGGTACCCAGGGTAGCTGGTGCCAACTATGCCTCATGGCAAAGTTCATTATTTCCAGCTGCTCTATCAAGTTATCATTTGAGTATAATAATATGCATGTGTTTAAAGTGTACATATGATAAAGCATGATAGTTTGGTATGAGCAAATCAAATGACACATCTTAGAAGCCCACACCCACACCAACACATATTCTTGTAATTTCTGTGATCACACACACACAAACACACACACACACACACACACACACACACACACACACACACACACACACACACACACAAATGCCTTCCTGTCCCCAGGGACAGGATTTTCTTTTGCCACTCCCTGTTATTTGCATTTATAAGGGTTTGATGCCAATAGAATCGGACAGTTGGTTTCCTTTTTAAAATCTTGTTTCTTTCACTCAATGCCATGATTTGGAGGTCAGGTCATGCTGAGGCTTGCCCATGGTTCATTCATTTTATTGTCAAGTAGTGTTGCTTTGACTGGATACATCAGCTTGTTTTCTATTCATGTGCAGCACATTTGTATTTTCCAGTTCTTGGCTATTACAAATAAGCTTGCTATGAACATTTTATTAAGAATCTTTGTGTAGGCAGATGACTTCCTTCCTTCCTTCTTTCCTTCTTTCCTTCTTTCCTTCTTTCCTTCTTTCCTTCTTTCCTTCTTTCCTTCTTTCCTTCTTTCCTTCTTTCCTTCCTTCCTTCCTTCCTTCCTTCCTTCCTTCCTTCCTTCCTTCCTTCCTTCCTTCCTTCCTTCCTTCCTTCCTTCCTTCCTTCCTTCCTTCCTTCCTTCCTTCCTTCCTTCCTTCCTTCCTTCCTTCTTTCCTTCCTTCCTGCCTGCCTGCCTTCTTTTTCTCTCCCATTTCTTTCTTCCCTACTCCTTTCATTTTTGGTGAGAGAATAAAATGACTCGATTACATGGAAAATTATTTCTCTAACATCTTAAGCATCTGCTAAACTTTTCCAAAGCAGTCCTACCATTTCCCACTCCCTTCAGCTTAGTGTGAGAGGTCTGGTCACTCCTAAACCCCTCAGCCTTGAGCTGGCCACATATTTCATACTTCAGCCATTCCAGCTGTTGGGTTGTGGAACTGTTCTAATTGTTGGGTTGTGGTTTCTCATTGTGGTTTTAATATACATTTCTTTTTTTTGCTGAAATCTTTTCAGGTACTTGGCATTTACTTATCTTTAGGCAGTGTTCAAATCTGTGGCCAACTTTGAAAGATTGTTTTATATGTGAACTTATATATATCTTATTTATATTTATATATGAACATATATGCTATATATGTATGAATTATTAGTCTATGTGTATATGAATTTACATATATGTTTTTTATTATTGAGTTTGGGATATTCCTTATTCTAGGTACAAGTTCTTTTTGTTTTGTTTTTGGACCACACCTGAGGTTGCTCAGAGGCTACTCCTGACTCTGAACTCAGGGACCCCTCCTGGTGGTGTATGAGGAACCATATGTAAGGCCAAGGGTTCAATTAGGGTTGTCTCCCAAGCAAGGCTTTTTTCTTTTGTACTGTCTCTCCAGTTCTTAGGTACAAATTCTTTATAAGATATAGGCTTTGAAAATACTTCTGATCTGCAGGTTGTCTTTTCATTTTCTCAAATGTTCTATAAAAATTATGAGTTTTAAAATTTAAGGGTGTGATAGCACAGTGTGGGTAGGGCATTTGCCTTGCACATGGCTGACTCAGGTTTGATCCCTGGCATCCCATATGGACCCCCAAACCTGCCAGTAGTAATTTCTGAGTAGCTAGATATGGCCCCCAAACAAACAAAGAAAAACAAAACAAGTTTTAAAATTTAACGAAGTTCAATTCTTCAGTCTTTTACTTTTTGTAGATTGCTTTTTCACTATACCTAAGCTGCGTTTAACTAACTCAAGACCACAGTTTTTTCCTCCTATGTTTTATCTCGAAATGTTCAAGTTTGGGGATTTTATATATGAAAAAGAGAAGCATATTGAGTTTTTTTGTTTGATATCAAGCATATATCAAAGTTCTTCTTTCTTCTGCCTGCACATATCTAATTGTAATAATACAATTATTCTCTTCCCATAAAATTGCTTTTGTGTTTTTGTCAAAAATAAGTCATTCTGGAGCCGGAGAGATAGCATGGAGGTAAGGCATTTGCCTTTCATGCAGAAGGTCATCGGTTCAAATCCCGGTGTCCCATATGGTCCCCCGTGCCTGCCAGGAGCACAAAGCCACAAGTAACCCCTGAGCACCTCTGGGTGTGACCAAAAATCAAAAACAGAAAAAAAAAAAAAAAGGAAAATAAAGACATCCAACCCTGAATAATAAAAGAAAGAAAGAAAGAGAGAGAGAGAGAGAGAGAGAGAGAGAGAGAGAGAGAGAGAGAGAGAGAGAGAGAGAGAAGTAAAGACATATAGACCTACATTAAAACAAATTAGCCATTATTTTAAAAATTTAAAAAAGGGGCCAGTCTGGGGTCAGTCCCTGGCATCTCATATGGCATCCCCTGATCCCACCAAAAGTAATTTCTGAGCACAGAGTCAGGAGTAACCCTCAAAAATCTTTTTCAGGGGCCGGAGAGATAGCATGGAGGTAAGGCGTTTGCCTGTCATGCAGAAGGTCATCAGTTCGAATCCCGGCATCCCATATGGTCCCTCGTGCCTGCCAGGAGCAATTTCTGAGCATGGAGCCAGGAGTTTCCCCTGAGCACTGCCGGATGTGACCCAAAAACCACACACACACACACACACACACACACACACACAAAAGTCATTCTTATTTGTGAGGAACTATTTTTAGATGCTATACCTCTGATCAAGTATCTATCTTTTTTTATAATAATTTTTATTTTGACCAAAGGGGATTACAAATCGTTCACAGTAATACTCTAGATACATAGTGTCTTATCTTAATTTTGAAACCAATTGTCCTGATTATGGTGTTGAGTTGTATCAATTTTCCAGCTTTGTCTGTACCCCCACGCCCAAGTTGTTTTGACCAATTCATGTCTTTTCATTTTTATATAAACTTGCAAATGTGCATGTTCTTCTATTAAAAACCCTTTGGGATTTCAATTTATTTCATTTAATCGATAAAAACAGAACAGAATTGACATACTAATTGTCTTTCAACTATGGAAATAGTTTATTTATATCTTTAATTTTTCTAAATGTTCTGTAGTTATTAAGAGTCTTATGCTTCCATTATATTTATCTCAAGACATTTTATATACTGATGCTATATAAATAGCATTTAAGTTTTTTCAGCTTACAGTATTAGAGAAATAGTTCAGTGAGTTGAGTACATCTGTATGTCAGAGACCTGGGTTCAATCCCCAGCACTACATGGTCCCGTGGACACCACCTGGAGCAATCCTCTGAGTATAGAGCCAGGACTATCTCCCAGGACCTTATTTGTTATTAGTATATATAAATACTGTTGAGGGGAAAGGATATGGCTTCAAAAGGCTTCAGTTTATGTTCATGTTTTACATGCAGAAGCTCCCTTTTCAGCCCCTATAACCCATGGTCCTCTTAGTACCACCAGGAATGACCTCCCAGAACCACAGTACAAGTAGCACCTGAGCACTGCTGGGTCTGGGTCCAAAAAAGCAATATATGGAAAAAACAATATAGTTGATATTTGGATGTCAGACTTGGATCTTGCAAACTTGCTCCAATCTCTGACTAAGTCTAACTTTTTCATAGATGCCATTGGATCTCTTCATTCCATCTCTTCCTTGTGCTCTTTTTTCTTTTATTTTTCCTCCTTCCTTTGGGATACCATATTTTTCTTCCTTCCTTTTATACCATATCCCTTAGTCTATCATGAATAACTTAATGCTTTCTTATTTTATGGTTGTTGGGTTAATGATCTGAATCTTTCATGTCAAAGTCTATGTGTAAGTGATTCTAAGATCTTTCAAGTATAGTACATGAATCTTACATGTGTTCTGCATGGACTTTATATTGCTCCCCTCCTGGATTTATGATACTTTCACTATACATTTTAATTCTACTTGTGTAAGCCCAATACTACAGTGCTATTATTTTTGTAAAAGTACTCAGTTATCTTTTAAATATGATTATATCTGTAACAACCATTTCTGATACCATCATTGCTTTGTATAGGTTTGTATTTCCAAGTAGTATTGTGTTCTGTTTTAAGAGTGTCTATTACAGAGATGGAACAATAGTACAGTGAGTAGGGGTGCTTTCCTTACACATGGCCAACCTGAGTTTGAGCCCCACCATAGCTCCCTGAGCTTACCAGGGACCCTTTCTGAGCACAAGAGTCAGGATGAGCCCCTGAACATCTCTAGATGTGTCCCTAAACCACATTAAACAAACCAATAAAAAAAAGTCTATTGTATGTCTTATATTGTAGATCTGCTGATTATGATTTTCTTTTTTTTTTTTCCTTTTTCTGCTTTTATTAATTATGACAACAAAGATGCAAAGAGAGAGGACAGGGTAAAGTTACAGTGGAAGCCCAATCACCCATAAGCAGAATTCTCGGTAGTCCCATCGATGATATCTCAGCCTTGATCTTTCAACCAAAGAAAATTAAGAAAAACAAAACTGAACCCATGTACAATACAATTAATTTGTCCCTCAAATCCCCAGTTGTATTACATACTATTTCTTAGCAGCACACAATATAATCCAAAGAGATTAGACTTATGTAACTCCTTAAACATTGAGGGCAAAGTACATTTATCTTGTTCCATGCACATGCTTACTAGTTTAAGTTAACCTCAAAAGTTTTAGTGGGTTGTTTTTCTTAAGGATTGGAGTCAAGGGAAAGTAGTAATAAATGGTGTTAGAGTGGCATTTGTTTGCATAGGCCCACCAAAATATAAGAGACATGGAAAGAAAAATTATGGTCTAAATACAAGGAGACCCTACCCCTGAAGTTTCCTGGCACAGGACTGACTCTAGGCTCCAGGCAAACTAGTTTGTCCAATTCAAGTCATCGTCTGTAGTGGCAATACACCTTCATTCCTGATTATGATTTTCACCCCAGCATTTGTATGTCTGGGAAAGTTTCTGTGTATATGGTGTAGTGTGTGTGTGTGTGTGTGTGTGTGTGTGTGTATTGTTAAGCCATACTGGCAGTGCTCAGGGTCTTCTCCTGGCTCTGTGCCGGGAGTGACCCTGTTAGTGCAAAGGATCAAGTCAGGGCAGTCCATGTGCAAGGCAAGGACCTTACCTCCTTTATTGTTTCTCTGGACCTGAAAAAGTCTCTTTAACCTTTGCTTTTGAAAGACATTTTCACTGTATAGAAAATTGTAGGTTAACAAATTTTTCTTTCAGTGCTTTAAAGATACTGTTCTTTTTGCCCATGTGCTTTTTGGGTGAGAAATGTGATGTCACCCTTATATTTGTTGCTCTGAATATAATGTTGTTTTTCTCTGGCTGCTTTAAAGACATACTCTTTAATATTAATCGCAAGCAATTTGAATATGATGCGCCCTGACACACCATTCTTCTTTTGTGTTTTAGGTTTGTCAAATATCTGTAGGTATATATTTTTGGTTATTTCTTAAAATACAGTGTAGTTGCTTTTTAATTATTACTTTTTCAAATACTTTTATCTCCTTACCTTTCCTTTGGGGGGGATCCTGTTATACTTGCCTTATGCTTCTCCAAGTTGTGCAGCAAATGCACAGAAATGCTGTTCATCCCTCTCTCTGCTGCCCTTCCCTTGATGGCTCTTATTGGCATAGAAGTCAGGGGTCACATAAATCTGGTGGCTTTTGCTGGGAGTTCTGCACTTTAGCTGCAGTTCTCATACTTTGGCTCTCTGGAGCCCATCTTGTTGAGTTATGTGCTCATGTACATACTGATTGTGCTGCTCCCAACCATTGCACTCTTGACTATAATATTTGCTCATTTTTAGCTTCTATGCCCACCTCATCTGAGGTCATGGAATTTTGTGGTGATCCGTGGACACATTGGCTATGTGCTAGAGATCTCACACTCTGTTCTGGTGCTGGGGTACCAGTCATAAAAGATGCTGGCACTGTATTCTAAGTATGAAGCTCATGGCCTCATGATTGCAAGAGTCATAGTCATTGAGTCCTCCTTAGGTTTCTACCTATTTATTTTTCAAATCTTTTTTTCCCCTGTCTCATTTAAGCTTCTATTGCTTAAGTATTTAAATTCCATTTTCTTCTTTCTCTTTCTTTTTAGCAAAGTCTAATATTCTTTGAATCCTATCCTAAATATATTTTTATCTTAGACATTTTCATTTCTACAAGTTTGGTTTGGGAGTGTTTAATATCTTAACTTTTTGAACAGATGGAACACAATTATAACTTTCATTTTCCTTCTCTGATAATTCTAGTATCTATATTTATACTGGGTCAATTTTTATAAATTGAGTCATTTCTCCTCATTAGGGATTGCATTTCCTTATTTCTCCACAGACTTGGGAATTTTTGACTGGATATACAGCAACCTGAATTGTAGCTTGCTGTGTGCTGCATAATTTTGTTTTTCTGGGCACTTGAGCTCTTTTCTGGGACTCAGTTAAGCTACTGGGGATTGCTTGGCCCTCTTAGTCCTTACATGGACAATTTGATTAATTATCTTTCATTCAGTGTTAAGGCTTTTAGGAATATGCCCACCAGTGCCCTATGGGTTATGAGATTTTCTGTTTGGCCAGTGGGACTTGCATGATCCCTGCTCTGTTTCAGTTACAGCTACTGTTTCCCAGACCTTTAGGGATGATTCTTGCCCTCACTTTGGATGTTTTCTATACCATGGATCAGGAGGACTCTGATCAGTACTTGAGAAAAACTCTGAAACCCTGGTATGTTTGTTCTTTTTCTCTTTCTAGCTTTCTTCTTTCTTTCTCTCTTCCTCTCTTTCTTTCTCTCTGCCTCTCTTTCTTTCTTTCTTTCTTTCTTTCTTTCTTTCTTTCTTTCTTTCTTTCTTTCTTTCTTTCTTTCTTTCTTTCTCTCTCTCTCTCTCTCTTTCTTTCTTTCTTTCTTTCTTTCTTTCTTTCTTTCTTTCTTTCTTTCTTTCTTTCTTTCTTTCTTTCTTTCTTTCTTTCTTTCTTTCTTTCTTTCTTTCTTTCTCTTCTTCTCGCTCTCTTTCTCTTCTCTCAAGGACATTTGCTCCTTTTGTCCCCCTGGACTATCTTCTTCACAGGGAGAACAACTAAACAATGCCTCCATTTCTCTTCTGCCTTTTGCTCAGGAGCTCCCCAAGCCTCTGGTTGGGCAAGCACAGAGCCTAGATCATTTCCCCTTGTCTCGAGTATCCCTGACCTTCTTGGATGATGTCTGTGTCTTGGAACACTCATTTGTCCCTCATTTGTGTTTGTATTTGTTCCAGGATTTTGATTATGTCAGACAAGAGACTAAACTTCAACCCTATTTCTCCATCATGGTTCATAACAGAAGTTTGGGCTTCCTTAACTTTTATGTCCATTGCCTATTTTCTCTTTACTTGTTTTCCCTGGCATGCAAGGAAAAGGGTGTTTTTGTTTGTTTGTTTTCATTTTTTATTAATGAGGAAAGAACCCTAGGAGAGAGGGGAAGAGACAGCACAAAGAATGTCTGTGGCTAGGGAAGAACCTGGAATGTTTGAGTTCCCAATGTTTCTGCCATTCTACTCTCCACACATTTTGCTGCCCCAGCTCAGTGTCATTGCAATAATACATGGCTAGCCTGTCCCTCAGGGAGGGGCTGAAAGCTAGAGAGGTGAGGAAGCTGACACCAGTCATATAGAAAAAGACTCTTTGAACCACCTTTGGACCCTAGGTTCCATACAAAGCCCATCTTGCCTCTATGATGACATTCTAGATCTTCAGACCACAAGACATTTTTCCATTCATCTTTTAAAGTACATTTATTCTTTTATTAATTGATTGTCTTGACAAATAATTTGGGGCAATCTTTTATGTATTAGTCACAATGTTAAGTTCTTGGTAAAGATAGAGATGAAATAAGTTTCTGTCTTCCAGGTATGAAAATTAAAAGATAATGCAAATAAATACTATAAACTGTTTTAGATACAATCACATATGCTCTTAAACATAATTTTTTTTAAAAAAAATTGCTATTTTTGTTTGTTTTTGTTTTGGGGTTGGGGCTTACTCTTGGTTCTGCACTGAGGAATGACTGCTGGTGCACCTTAGGGACCATATGAGGTTCTCTCTAACCCAGGTCAGCTGTGTGTAAGGCAAACACCCTTCACTATGTATTATTGCTCTGGCCCCAAACATGATACTTCTAATGTACCAAGATTTTTTACCTTAAGCAGGCCACAGGGAAAGAGGCTTAAATGCTTCAACTCTGAGATTGTCTCCCAGAAAATTCTTTAGGCCTACAAAATGATTAGGTTATCACTGTTCTACTGGCTACAAGCAAAAAAGGATTCTTTCCAGATCTGGACTCTGCCTGACAGGCCACAGAGTGGGTGGGTAACTCCCTTCCCAGAAGTCTTAATCGCATTAAAGTTTATCAGAAAATGACTTAAGCATTTTATCATGTTTTCCCCCTCTAATTTCTTCCCAGCTTAAGGTAAGGAATTACATCATGCAGAAAGGTGTTTTCCTACTCCTGGTTGGGAATGAATTTTTTCCCCCTTCTTATTTTTTGGGGGAGAGGGAGGCAGGGGTGGTCACCAAGTTTTTCTCAGGGGCCCACTCCTGATGGTACTCTGGGGACCAGAGCCTGGGCCTCACCCATATACTATCCTTTGAATTTAGTCATTGATTTGAATATAAGTAGAGGAGAGATGCCTAGGTGATCTGGGGACTGGTCTGGACTGGGCTGGAGCCATGGTGACTGGCATGTATGACAGGGGTCCAGACTGCTTCCTTTGCTGACTGGGAGGCACCATCTCCTTCTCAAATGGATGGCTTTTATAATTATTCTCCTTCCATAGAGGAAATTTCAGTAACTGTTCAGACCTAGAAAATAATGGAAAGGTTAGTAAGGCATCTTTTTTTTTTTTTTTTTTTTTTTTTGGTTTTTGGGCCACACCCGGTAGTGCTCAGGGGTTACTCCTGGCTGTCTGCTCAGAAATAGCTCCTGGCACCCACGGGGGACCTAATGGGACACCGGGATTTGAACCAACCACCTTTGGTCCTGGATCGGCTGCTTGCAAGGCAAATGCCGCTGTGCTATCTCTCCAGGCCCAGTAAGGCATCTTAAGACAAGTTGGGTATCCAATGGGCCAGTTCCCAACCCTAACTCTGCCATGAGCCTGTCTTGTGTTGTAAAGGGTCTCAGCTGGCTTTGCCTTACCAGGGTGACTGAGTCAGGTCCTGATCATGTTTGCAGAACCTGAGCTCGGGTTTGGGCAGATGGAGCTGTCCCTTTGCCTATAAGTCTTCAGCAATTGAAGCCAGGCTTCTGACAGAGGCAGTGGCACATTAATGGTGGCCCGTGTGCCCATCAATGAGTCCTCTCATTGTGTGCAATGATTTTTTTTTTTTTGCTTGTTCGACATTGTTCTGCATCTTCACCATTAAATGTGACCCAGCCAGAGTGTTGAAAAGTTGTAGCAAGAGCAAAGAGGGGTCAGGCCCTATGCCAATACAAGTTAGGATGATAAAGTTTTATACAGACACCATGCTACTTCAGACATGAGGCTAGCCATTCAGAATCCAACATGAGAAATTACAGGAACTGAAAGTGTAAAGTTAAAGAGAACATTTAAAAAACACTATTTCTTATAACTTACCCATAAAATTCCAATAACCTCCATCCAACAACTCTATTATTTTTACATATTATCTTCTAAATGTACAGCCATGCTGGGCATTCTGGCCCTGGTACTACCTACTATTTTGTATTCAGCTTGTTTTCAATGACCAGTGGATCATAAACATTTTTCATGTTTCTGCATAATTATCATTTTAATGGCCACATAATATTCCATTGTGCAGAGGGACTGTAATTTATTAAACCATTCCCCTTAATGTTGGCCGTTTATGTTTTCAGTTTGGGGCTTTTTATAGATGACACTGCAGTGTGCATCTTCTTGCAAATAGCGTTTTGCCGCTGTTGAATTTCCATAGGAGTAATTCCCACCGGAGGAATTACTGAGAAAGGACACCGACATCTATATGGTTCTTTCTATATATTGTTGCTTTGTTTTCCAGAAATATCATTTAATTCCATATCATCATTCTGGAAAGCATCTACTAATTTCATCCCAATTTCAAACACAGTTAGTAAAGACATTTGGGGGGGGGGATTCTACTTTGACTAATAAAATAGTATTTAAATTTGCTTTAATTTACATTCCTTATTTACTCATGAAGATGACTATTTTTCCCCATGTTGTTTATATTGTGATGAAATTTTCAGTGAATTATTTGCTCACTTATCAGCTGTGGTCTTGGTATTTTTCTTATAAATTGTAATGGGTTTTTTATAGATGATAAGTATCAATCATTTTTGTCTTGTTGATTCAAATATTTGCCCTCGCTTGTCGGCTTTTTAATTTTGATTTTCATCATGGAGAAGCTTTATATTATTATGTATGAGAATTGTCAGTCCCTTCATCTATGGGTATTTTTAATATTTTTGAGGCAGAGAAAGGAGTTCTCAATAGATCTTTCCAGTATTTTATATGTTTCTTGGTTTATCAGTTGTTCAACACAGAACTATTTAGTACTTTTCAGGGGCCAGGTTTCCTCCTAGGCTGCATGGATACAAAACCCCTTTATTTTTGGACTTTACATTCAAGAAGAAAGATAATAAGCAAATCTACAACTAGCCACAATAAATCTTATAATGAAGATGTAAAAAAATGACGACAAACTTGGGAAGGCAGAATGATGGTACAGTGTGTAAGATGCTTGCTTTGCACATGGTCAAACCAGATTCAGTACCCTGCACCCATCCCCTGCATCCAGTATGATCTCTGATCCCCCAAGGGTGATCTCTGAACCCAGAGCCAGGAGTCATCCCCGAGTACTGCCATATGTGGTGCAAAGAGGGGGTGGGAGAGAGAGACAGAGAGAGAGAGAGACAGAGAGAGACAGAGAAACAGAGACAGAGAAAGAGAGTGCTCAGAACAGCCACACTGAAAATAAAAAGGGCCACTGGAGATATTTAAAAAAGGGTCACAGAACTGGAATAAGAATAAGACATCAGAGAGTATGGAGCCTGGTGAGAGCCACCCCATAATCTGCGTACCTTGACTAAGAGTGTGAGCCCTGTAGAGCATGTGCAAACATGCCATTAAGGGAAGGAAAACCATGGGAAGCACCTCCAGATGAGAATGCCAGTGCTGTAATGCAGGCCCTGGCATGTACCACAAATAAATGTGTGAGTGCCAAAGCCAGCCTTGTGTACCCCTCCCCATCAGCTCCCTAACAACAGCAGTAGCAACAACCGAAGGAAGGGAAGGGTGTGAAGGCCATGAGATGAGGTATACATGGGTCGCTGGAAAAACAAAGGTTTGGAAAGTTTGCCCAAACTTTTTATCAAGTATTGGGAATGGAGCTGATGAGAGAGAGAGAGAGAGAGAGAGAGAGAGAGAGAGAGAGAGAGAGAGAGAGAGAAAGAGAGAGAGAGAGAGAGAATGTATGGTTGATGGAGGGGGACCAAGGAGATGATATGGGGTCTCTTAGGGATGTGGTGTTGGAGCTTAATGAATTTCAGATGGCGAGAGAACAGTGAAATGTAATTTGTTTTATAGGTTAACAATCACTAGATATTATTATATCGGGATATTTTTGACTGATTTCATTTGGGGGGTATAAAATCATATGCAAGCCAAATTTTTATCTTTTCCTTTCAAAACATTTATTTTCTGTCTTTATCTCTTATTTTTTGACAAGAGTTTTCAAGACACTCTGAAATAATTGTACTTTTATTAATGATTTCACTTAATAGTAGGCAATACTACATGTTCAAGATTTTATGGGAGGGCTGGAAAGATAGCACGGCAGTAGGGCATTACCTTGCATGCAGTTGACCCAGGAGGGACCCAGTTTGATTTCCGGCATCTCACATGGTCCCCCACCCGGCCAGGGGTGATTTCTGAGTGCAGAGCCAGAAGTGACCCCTGGGCACTGTTGGGTATGGCCCAAAAATTAATCAATAAATAAATAAAGTTTAAAAAAATTTTTTTATAAAGGGGATGGAGTGGTGGTGCAAGGGGTAAGGTGTCTGTCCTTTTTGTAAGGCCCAAAAACAAAAAACAAAAATATAAATAAAAATAAAGGGCCCGGAGAGATAGCACAGTGATGTTTGCCTTGCAAAGGTGGTTGGTTCGAATCCCAGTGTCCCATATGGTCCTTCGTGCCTGCCAGGAGCTATTTCTGAGCAGATAGCCAGGAGTAACCCCCACCAAAAAAAAAAAAAAAAAAAAAAAGATTTTAGGGGAATTATTACTACTTTGTTTAAGAATGAATGCTTTGGGGCTGGAGAGATAGCATGGAGGTACGGCGTTTGCCTTTCATCCAGAAGGCCATTGGTTTGAATCCCGGCATCCCATATGGTTCCCCGAGCCTGCCAGGAGCGATTTCTGAGTGTAGAGCCAGGAGTAATGCCTGAGCGCTGCCGGGTGTGACCCAAAAACCAAAAATAAAAAAAAATTAAAAAAAAGAATGAATGTTTACATAGGAATTATTTTCATTCTAGTTCTGAAGTTTTACTAGACATGATTATTGTATTCTTATGATTAAAATCATAAGATATGGGCCTGGAGAGATGGCACAGCGGTGTTTGCCTTGCAAGCAGCCGATCCAGGACCAAAGGTGATTGGTTCGAATCCCGGTGTCCCATATGGTCCCCCGTGCCTGCCAGAAGCTATTTCTGAGCAGACAGCCAGGAGTAACCTCTGAGCAAGGCCTGGTGTGGCCCAAAAACAAACAAAAAAAAAATCATAAGATATGTCTACCATCTTGATATGAGATAGCATATATATATATCCCATATGAAGCAATTCTTGCTGGCAATGCTAGTGTCACCTCACTCACCATGGTAAGACACATGGGGCAGAGGGAGTCAGGTAAAGGTGGGGAGCCCTAATGATGAGGCCTTCCCCAGACGCCTCAACCAAGGCAGTCTCATCCTTCCTTTTCATCTTCATTTTGGTTCTCATCAAGATAATGATTGTTCAAAGAATCAGTTCAATAGGTCTCTCGAATAGTGCCTGGCAGTTCTCAGCCCACAGGCCCTGTGGTCCAACGCAGTTCTGTAGATGTGGTGCTGCTCTCACCCAAGTGTCATCATCTCGGTGGTGTACTTTGGCCTCCAGGGCTACATCTGGAGGTGCTTGGACCATGTGGTGCTGGGGATGAGAACAGGATGTAAGGCATATACTTAAGTACGTATTCTCTCTCTGGCTCCTTCAGTAATATAGTACAAAAATTAGCTGTTTCCTTCCCTTGCCATCCCATGGCTCATTGCCAGATGGCCAGAAAAGAATGACATCTTTTCTACTTTTGTTCTTTTTCTTTTTAAAGTTAAATTAATTTTTCTCTGGGGCCAGTGGCACTAGAGGTAAGGCGTCTGCCTTGCAAGCACTAGCCTAAGACAGACCGTTGACCGCCTGGCGTCCCATATGGTCCCCCCCAAGCCAGGAGTGATTTCTGACTGCATGGCCAGGAGTAACCCCTGAGTGTCAACGAGTGTGGCCCAAAAAACAAAAACAAAAAACAATGTTTTTCTTTTTCTCTGAATAACACACTTATTTTGTTATTGTATTTTGAGCATTATTATGTATTGACTTTCCACCAGGAAAGGTGATAACTTAGCTTCTTTACTCTAGTTCTTACTCATCTTCCTCTGCCCACTCTTCTCTGTAATCAGAGACCCCCAGGCACCTTTCTTCATCGTTAGTTTGCTACAGGTCAAGCCACATTTAGCTACACAGTAGTTCACCATGGTGCGATTCTTTTCTGCCACAACTTTCCCCCTTGAATCAGTAATTTGGTTTTGTGTATGTGTTTAATGGGTTATTTTTCTGTGCAGTTTATCATTAGGCATTCAAATATCGTCTTAATTTGGATATACATTTTCAGTCTTGTTAAATGCATCAAGTAATCAGCCCATTTTCTCTCCTCATTGAGACTTATGAGCACCACAAGTTTTACTTGCTTGCCACTAGTACAAGCTGTCAGCCTGTAGTCATTATTCCTCAGCATTTCCTAGAGCTCCCTGTCCTGCTCTTCCATTTCTCCTAGTCCTCAGGTCCTAGATCTTGCTCTTTCTTGATTTGCATCCTTGTTTTGATGGACCACTTCTCCTGGTGGCCTCAGAAGAAAGGAGGCTTGAGATCTGTTTCCTCCTTTCTTCTACCCTCTTTTTATTTATTTTTCACCCTGGGGCCACACCTGGTAGTGCTCAGGGGTTACCCCTGGCTCTGCACTCAGGAAATACTGCTGGGGCTTAGGAGACTATATGGGATGCTAGGGAATTGAACCCTTGTTACCTGTGTGCAAGACAAGCACTTTACTCTCTGTATTATCAGTCCAGCTCTCATCATTTTATATATAAATTTTATGGCTCTTAATTAATTCCACAGAAAAATGCATAAAATTTGTACTTCTGGTTTAACACATAGTTATAACACAAACATCTAAGTAATCAGCATCTATGTCAAGAATCTCCAGAAACATTTTCCTTCCTCTGAGAGGTGAATATTAATCTTAAACATGTCTGTTCCCAATGAAAATAGAATAGTTGTATATGTAATAATTTAGGGGTTTTTGTTTGTTTGTTTGTTGGGCCATACCCAGTGGTGCTCAGTGGTTACTTCTAGCTCATGCTCAGAAATTACTCTGGGCAGGCCCAGGGGACCATATGGATGCTGGGGATTGAACTCAGGTTAACTGCAAACAAGGCAAACATTCTTGTGCTATTTCTCTGGCCCCTCAAGTAGTTGGGCTTTTTTTTTTTTTTTTTTTTTTGGTTTTTGGGTCACACCCGGCGTTGCTCAGGTGTTACTCCTGGCTGTCTGCTCAGAAATAGCTCCTGGCAGGCACGGGGGACCATATGGGACACCAGGATTCGAACCAACCACCTTTGGTCCTGGATCGGCTGCTTGCAAGGCAAACGCCGCTGTGCTATCTCTTCGGGCCCTGGGCTTATTTTTTTTAACTTAAATTGTATTTGTAAAATCATAATTGTGTATCACTATAGTTCATAAAATTTATGGGATTTATCCCATCATATTAATATACAACAGTTATCACTCATTTTTTAATTACTTGCTCATTGAGTAATTGATTATTTCCAGTTTGGTGGCAAATACAAGTTAACAACTATAAATCTTGACATGTAATATATCTACATAGAGTATATAGCTAGGATTGGAATAGTATATCCAGAGTATGAGTCCTATTATTTACTAGATAACATCATTAATGCAGTTATATCTAATTATATTTCTTGAAACAGGTAATGACTGATATCAGATGACATTCCTCATTGTTCCACCTTCTTGCCAATACTTGGTATTGTCAGAACCTTGTTTTTTTATATTGATGCGTGTGGTATGGTTTTAACTTTCATTTACTAAAAACTGAGGTTGAATATCTTGCAAACAAACGCCTGAACTTCTTATCTCCTAGAGTTGAAGAGGGTTTATATAATACCTTTAGTGATTTCCTGAGATGCAAGTTTGCCTGCTTGCAAATTTGCTTAGCAAGGATTTATCAAACCTCTTTCATGGAAAAAAGTCCTGTTCTAGTATGTTAGGATAAATACACACTTACATGACTTCTAGAGTTTAAGTAAGTTTAAATGACTTCTTGAAGAGTTGACATTGTTCTTATATTAAAATATATGTTAACTTTATTAGATTTATTTATCTCTAGATTCTATATAAACTTGAACAGAGGGAATAAAAATTTAATGCAAAAGACAGGAAAATGTTAGACATGATTTTAAAAAGATTTAATGAACTTGTGGATAAAGATGAAGAAATGATTCGAATGCAGAACATAGAAACAAAATTAAGAAAATATCAAGAGGTTATAAGATATTAGAAGCCAAGCAGGAAAATCTATCACATGTCTAATCCTTAAATATAAAAGTAAAGGAAAGTGAGAACATGAGAATAACTTCATTAAAGAAAAGAATGGATGAGAGTTTTTCAAAACTGATAAATAAATTTCCCAGCAAAGTGAGTCCCAAAGACATAAATTAAAAAGAAACATTCACTTAAAAACTTGAAAATGAAATTGCATAACATAACTGATAGAATTATCTGAAAAAATCAGTCATGGAGGAAGGCTCTAAAAAATTAGAAAGAATAGCTGAATTATCTACAGTAGCTATTGCATCCTGGAGCATCATCAGTGTACAAAGAGGAGTATTCAAGTATTAAGCAAGAATTTTATCCTGGAAGAAATAATTAAGGAAGAAAAATAATATCTACAAATAAAATTTTAGAGTCTTTATCATAAGCATATTCACCAAAGAAACTCCTAAAATATTTATGTAAGAAAGGAATGTTTGTAGAGGGAAATCTAAGATACAGTGATACTGTGAAAGAGAAACCCTAGTAAATAATTGGGCAGTGACAAACAAATGTTAATTGTGTAAAATACTAACAATACTGGGGCCAGAGAGATAGCACAATGGTAGGGCATTTGCTTGCACACAGACTCAAACAGAAGGTGGTTTGAATCCTGGCATCCCATATGATCCTTCATGCCTGCCAGGAGTGATTTCTGAGCTCAGATCAAGGAGTAACCCCTGAGCACCACCAGGTGTGACCCAAACACAAACAAACAAAAAATGTTAATAATACTGATTATTGGAAGATATTAAAGAATGTGATGGATTTTAAAATGTTGGATAGTAAGGAGCACGCACAAAATATTCTTTAGTCCCTATTTTGTATTTTTTTCATGGGGAGGAATATTTTGGGGGCCATACATGATGGTGTGCTCATGGCTTATTTTTGGCTCTGTGATCACCCATTTCTGTAGATCTGGGGGCAGGGGTGGGTATATGGGGTACTGGATATCTAACCCTGGTCAGTCACATCCAATGTAGTACCTCTTTCTCTAGCCCCTCAGACTCTGGTTTTTTGTTTTTTGTTTTTTGTTTTTTTTGTTTTTTTTTTTTTTTTTTTTTTGGTTTTTGGGCCACACCCGGCGGTGCTCAGGGCTATGCCTGGCTGTCTGCTCAGAAATAGCTCCTGGCAGGCACGGGGGACCATATGAGACACCGGGATTCGAACCAACCACCTTTGGTCCTGGATTGGCTGCTTGCAAGACAAACACCGCTGTGCTATCTCTCCGGGCCCAGACTCTGTTTTATTTGAGATAAGAGTGGCATGAATTTTTGGCCTTTAAGTAAAGAATTGCTGTTAATATATTTATGTGAGCATCAAGAATGAAAGTGAAGTATATAACGTCTAAAAACCAAATCCTAGTACTTTCTAAAGAAGGGAAAGAAAGGGAATGTTTAATAATTTTTTATAAAGTCATATAGGCTAGTAGAATAAATACGTCTGACAATAAATCACAATGAATGTAACTAAATTTAATCTATAAATTAGTACACAGACATTGTCAAGGTGGATTGACAAAAACCCATATCTGGGACCGAAGAGATAGCACAGCAGTAGGACATTTGCCTTGCATGCAGCCAATTCAGGATGGATGTTGGGTCGAATCCTAGCATCCCATATGGTCCCCGGGCCTGCCAGGAGCAATGTCTAAGCGCAGAGCCAGGAGTAACCCCTGCGCCACTGGATGTGACTCAAAAACAAAAACAATCCAAAACTATCTTTGGTCAGTTTATAAAATGCAATAAATATTTAAAAAATAATGAGAAAATAGATACATGTTAAACAAAAGACAGCTAGTACAGTTATACTTATATCACAAAACTAAAAATGTAAGGTAAGAAGTTTTATTAAAGCTAAATAGGTTTACAGGAGAATGACAAGCTTGTCAATTCTCCAAGAAGATATCAATTATAAGTGTATATGCATGTACTAACTCAATTTCAGAATATATAAGGTTAAAAATATAAAAGACAAAAGTACAAATAAAAATGAACAAAGCCACACTTGTAATATGTAATTAAAACAAATATTTTTATTTTGGTTTTTGTGTGTGTGTGTGTGGGTCACCAGTGATGCTCAGAGATTATTACTGGCTTTACACTCAGAAATCACTCCTGCTGGTATCAGGGGACCATATGGGATGCAGAGGATTCAATCAACTATGTCTAAGGCAAATACCCTACCTGCTTGCTTTATTATCACTCCAGCCTCAAAATAATCCTTCTTAATAGTTTATAAAGTAGACCTAAAAATTAATAAGCAAATGAATGATGAATATAAGATCCCTGTTTGGAATGCAGAACCCAGCATTTGAAACTAAATATCCTTCTCATGTGCTCATGAAGACATAAGTGAGGCTCATAGATCATACAAAATCAATCTGTTTAATTACGTACAGATTATACAGCAAATGTGTGCGCTGCAGTTTGTGTTTTAGCAGGTAAATGTACATACATGCAACAATACATAGAGTTGCTTGTATAGGTAAAAAGTATTCTGGGAAGGTTAAACCACAAACAGTAGTTTCTCCAAAGGAAAAGGACAAGGGTTAGATAACCTACTTCTTATCAAATATATGTTTATTTTTATCTTTTATTTTTCCTCTTCAGTGTATCTAACTTCTATGGAATAATGAATTAGATTATATAAATATATATAATATATAAATAAAACAATAAATTAGAATCTTTGTAGGCAGCTGTTCAAGGGAGTTTGTAATAGTGAAGCTACTATAAGACAAATTGCTCTCCTATGATGTAGAGTAAGCAGCTGTAAATTCATAGGGAAAGCAGTAGGCCTGTGATCTAGAGAAATTGCAGAAGGTGCCAGGAAGAAGAGATGTTGTGAAGTCTTAAGTATGATTAGGATGGGATAGAAATGTTTTGAAAGGTCTCAAAGATATCCACTGAATGCATGCATTGTGATCAATGGTCCCGATAATTGATACATGGGAGGAAGTTCTACTGGCAAATATTTCTAGTGAAAGGAGTTGAATGGAAATCATGACCAATGTGGATAACACAATCCCTCCATTATAAGGGAAGAGCCAGCCCTAGGTAGGGAGGTTCTGAGAGGCTTGGACTTGAGGTCTTAAAAGTGAATGTCTGTATTTACTGACTCTTGGCCTTGCCACTTGCAGCCTTCTGCCTCCAGCAGAACCCGATGATCATTTAGCCAAACATTTCCCTGTGAAGCACAGATGGGCATGAGTCCACTCCTGAAACCATGGACACTGACTTGAAAACAGCATGTCTCTCAAAGTCCAGACCTTAGTTTTCAAGACTCTTATCAATCTGGATGTGTTGTGGTTGGGTTTCTGATACCAGATTATGCATTTCACAAGTGTCCTTAGCTGCTAGAAAGTGCTGGGGAAAGCAGGTGGCAACGAGCCAGCTAGAACAGGGCTGGTAATATAGGCAGCAACGTAGTAGCATTGGTGCTTTCTGGCTCACTGGTCTTCCTGTTAGAACAGACATGGAGGGAGAGGGAGCAGCGAAAGGGGTGTTTACTCTCTTTGTATATTAATTTTCCATCTGGTCCTCAAAGAACATCACAATCTGGTTTTCCTTTCCCAATTCAACATCTTTAGCCACCTCCCCCAAAGCTGCACTCTGTCACCCCCTTTCTCCTAGAAGCCATGCATGTCTTTGTTATTTTCCTATTATGTATAACTCCCTTTCCTGACATTGCTTACTTAGCTAGGGAGTGGGTAGTGGTGGCGGTGTACCAAGATGATCAATCTAGCATTTACCTGCTCTCAATTAGTTTGACCTCTTTATTGGGGAGCTGAGGTAAGATTGAAGAACTACAAACACATGAAACTGATAAGAATAACTGATTTATGATGGAAAGGAAGCATGGGAGAATGGAAAGTCCTGCTGAAATATATCTGCTCATACAGGGGGCTTGCATTTCTGATTCCATTCAAACATTGACTTGCTGTGTCTTTCTTTTGACAACCACAAAACTAATTATCCTCAAACTTCACGGCTTAGAACAACAATTCGTTTTTATCACATGTCATGAATTTGTGAGCCAGGAATTTGGACAGATTGCATCTGGCTGATGTTTCTACTCTGTGCAACAGTGATGGAAGTTCTGTGATGGAGTCCACTGACAGATGGGCTGGTCTGGAGGGTTCAGGCGGCTTTCAGTCATCTGTCTGGCATCTAGGCTTGGGTATTAGTTTTCATAGACTGCTGTGACAAAATACCACATGTTGGGTGGCTGGAAACAACAGAAGTTGATTCACTCACAGTTCTTCAGGCCAGAAGCTTGAAATCCAGGTGTTGGCAGGTCTATATTTCATCCCAAGGATCTCGAAAAGAACTTTCCTCTTCTCTTCTAGCTTTTAGTGGTCGCCATCTGTACTGGCTGTTCCCTGGCTGTGACAGCATTACTGGGAGGGAAAACCAAAGCACAAAGAAATTGAGTAACTTTTCAAAGCAGAGAGCTAATGAATGCAGGGGATTTGTAGTCAGGTACCTCTCATTCTCATGCCCCTCTGCAGGGTACCACGTGCAAAGAGAAGGGAGCCAGCTCTTCCCTGAAGCTCTGGCATTGCTCCTGGCCTTTGCAGCTGCCTCTGTGTGAGTGAGCCTTATGGCCCAGGCCATCCTGGGTGGTCAGAGTCCATGGAAACCACAACTATGGAAGAGAGTTTCTGGGCCTACACTCCCCCACTAGAAATACAGCTTGACTGCTAAGCTCTCATTCTCCTTCCAGCAGCCCTGGGATCACCAGCTGTTGCACATCTGTACAAGAGAACTGGCTCGTGTCTTCAGGGGAGAAGCTGGATCCTGTGCCTCCTCAAGGTGGTCCCTTGTATGTGGGTGTCCCTGCTATCCCATCTACACAGCCTTCATGAATTAATTCTTCTCTGTCCTAAGCTAAATGAGGTCATCTAATATGCAGGTCCTGCAGGAGTGGGCACCTATCCTAGGGCCAGAGATTGCCCCTTTTTGGTGCATCGCAACTACCACAGCTCCAGACTCTACACTGAATGTCCTTCATTATCAGACCTTCCCATCATCAGACCAAGTCCTCACTGGTCTGCCCCTTCCACAAATTTGTCCTAAACTCTCAGATACTTCCTGAGTTGTCCTGAATGTCAGTCCTGGCTCCAAAGCTGTCCATGCATAGGGCAGCACTCTTGCTTGGCACTGGGGAACTAGATACATAAGGGGTTATATATCTCCTTCCTTTATTGACTTTGTCTTAATTTTATTTTATTTATTTATTTAATTTATTTGTTTTGAGTTTTGGCCTTACTCCCTTGGCAGTGCTTGGCTCTGCCCTCAGGAATCATTCCTGGAGGTGCTCAGAGGACCATATGCAGGAGCCATGGATTGAATTTGGATCTGCCACATGCAAGGCAAGTGCCCTACCCCTGTACGGTCTTTCTTTCTTTCTTCTTCTTCTTCTTCTTCTTCTTCTTCTTCTTCTTCTTCTTCTTCTTCTTCTTCTTCTTCTTCTTCTTCTTCTTCTTCTTCTTCTTTTTTTTTTTAAGGAAACCTGAGAACCAGAGAAGAGAAAAATAAATTAAAAACTCTGCCAGAGATCTGAGAGTTAATCTCACTTTCCACATGTCCCTTCAAAGACCCTAACCAAACTTCTTATTCATTTTCATGTTGTTCCTGGCTACTGACTTCCAACTTCTGGTTGGGTCAGAACAGAGATTCCTCAACCCTCCTTTCAAGGAGTGAGTTTGAGGCCCTAGACCGGGACCCCACTTTTCTGGGATGTGGGGTGTTATCAGGATAAAGCTTCCCAGCCTTTTACAGGGGAGAATTGTGTGATGAGCCTTAAGAAGGAATGTTGATTCCTACACTTAGTTTCTCTTTCTTGCTAATCTGCACAAAGAAATGTTAATGATTTTAATTATGGGGTTGGCTTAATACATCATGTAGATGATTTTATTTAGAAAATGCAAACTAATCTCTTTAACAGAAAGACTCTGATCTCTGGGCCTCCCACCTGCTTGCCAAGCTGGGCAGGAGGGAGAGGAGTGGGGATGGTCCCCTCCAAGGCATCTCCCAGAGCCAGTTAGGCAACACCCAGGTCCATGCCATACATCCCCACCATACCGTGGCCCATTGGGAGGCTGGATGACTCTGCATGTGCTTAGTGCCATCTCACTCTCCATCACTGAGATTGCAAGGCCAGGTGGAAAGGGGTACTCAGAAGTCAACCTCGCCTCCCAAGACTTCCCCATCCCTTCCTGTGAATTCTTTGACCATTCCCGCCAACAGACTTGATTATTCCTCAATTTGTTCCAACCTGGAAATAAAGACAGATAAAGTGAAAATATTCTGGGAACAATGCCAAGCCAAAGGCATTAAATTATTAAGCGATCTCTATCTGAGTAATGGATTTATGCCCTTTAACAACTTTAAAAGAAATATAATGTTTTTCAATACCCTCTTTTAGGGAACTTCTTATAAATGAACTGTCCATTTTATTAGTATTAGAGGAAATGGGGATATTGAATAAGAGCTTCTAAGGTGGGTGATCAACTGCAGACGTTTTTTTCCCCTTAGAGCTGGGGAAATTAACAACATGGAATAATCCACACGGTTTTTAAAAGGGCACTTTACAAGATAGCTGTACAGTAAATTGGAAAATGTATAACTATCCATCAAGGTAAATCTTGGGAATAAGATAATTAGAAAGCATACAACCATAGCCAGGGAAGATTTGAACTAAAATTAAACTGTGTTCGTGCACGCGGCTTGTGTGTGTGTGTGTGTGTGTGTGTGTGTGTGTGTGTGTGTGTGCATGATTCTAGGTGCTATTATTGTGGGTGCTGGTGGGACTGGGGCCTAAGGAAGCTTGGGAGAGCAGGCCCCTGTGGGGAAAGTTGGAGTTGAGAAGACAGCCCACACAGATATGGAGGCACACAGACTGATTTACGGGAAGCAGCAGCAACTATGCTTCCTCCCCTCTCTCCCTATGACCCTGCTGTCCTCAACCCCAGCCTGGCACAGTTCTTCTGCACTTGAGTTTCCAGATGGTTTGAAACTCTGTGGTTGCTGCTAGAAAGCCAGATGGATGTGTCTTTGGGGGAGGGGAATAGGGGCTAAAAGAAGGGGGAAAGCAATGTCCTTGTTAAGCCTGGAGAGAGAGAGAGAGAGAGAGAGAGAGAGAGAGAGAGAGAGAGAGAGAGAGAGAGAGAGAGAGAGAGAGAGAGAGAGAGAGAGAGTGTATAACACCCTCCGAGTTGGAAACTCTCCTTGTCTTTGCTTTGATTTTTGCTCAGACCCTCCTGACTCCTGGCCCCAAGGAAGGGGTGTGGGCAGGCAGGTGACAGGGCACACATACTGCTTCTGCCCATCTAGCTGCAGCCTCCACCCTTAGCAGCTATTCAGGCCAGGGTTGGGACATGGCATGAGAAGTCCTGTGGAGGAGAGAAGGGAAAGGGAAGTGTCTCGCCTCACCTAGTAGCATCAGGCCAGCTATCCCTAACCCCCAAGGCAAGGACCCAGTGTGCTGGGTGCCCACAGGATATAGGCAGCCCCTCCCTGCTAGAGGCAGGCCTGGAAAGCCACTTCCCTCCACAGCTGGACTGGAGTTGTCATTGGTAGTCAGAGTCAGCAGCTGGCATTGGAAACCTTTGATGTCCTATTGGACATCTAGGGAAACTGAAGCTTGAGAAAGCAGCTCGGGATGATGGCGCTTGTGGGTTAATATGATGATGGAGCCTATGTTTGCTGAAGATTCTGCCCGTCTTTGTCCTTGTCCCAGCCATGGTTGGGACACTCCCTACATCTTCCCCTACATCATGGCCAGCACAGCTCTTTCTGTACCTGAGGCCTCTCCAGGGCTTCTGCCAGCTTTTAGTGCTTCCTGGGCTTATCCCAGCACTCACCATTCTTAGCTGGGAAACCATCTGGTTGGGGCCTTTATAAGCTCTGTGTCCAAGCACTTCTGCTCTCTCCCACCCATGTGTGGACCGAGGAGCAAAGGATCAGTGATGCTATTGACACTGGGGGTATTACTCAGGTGTCAAGAGGAAGATGGGCAGCCTGTGACCACAGAGAAAACCTAGCAGACAAAAGGTAAGCCTGAGTGTCTGGGGGAGTTATTCACAGGGCCAGAAAGCAGAGTAGGATGTCACAGCATGTGAGGGAGGATGAAATAGGGGTTCATATTTCTAAGAGTAGCATTTGCATTTGAGAAATAAAGATGGACGTGGGAAGGTCTGTAGAACGTCTCCAATGCACTTAGTGACTCCAAATGGACTCCTGAGAGAATGGGTATGTGTGTATATATCTCTAGAGGAGGAGGAGATATGTGGGCATCAGGGAGCCCTTGGGTGGCCTCCCATACATGTCCTTTGCACCTTGGGTTGGGTGTTCAGATGCCATACATGTGGTCATTGCTGGACTTTCAGCTTCATAGAACTACCTGTTTTGGAGGCTTGGTTCTACCACCAGTGCTCCCGTATGTGGGCATGTAGACATGATGCTTTAGGACAGGGGTCTTCAAACTATGGCCCATGGGCCACATGCGGCCCGCAGAGGAGTCTGATCCAGCCTGCCTGCAGTGAGCACTGTTTGGTTGCCAAGATACCTGCCAGCATATACACTCAGTGTATATCCAAATATCAGGGACCATGCACTCAAAATGGTAACCATCTTTGGTAGCAATTATGCCTATGAACAGACTTTTTCAAAAATGAAACATCTGAAATCTCCAACCAGATCAAGATTAACTGCTGCCCACTTGCATCACTAGTTACAGCTGGCAGTGACAAATATGGAACCGGACATTGACCATCTCTTTAGCCAAAAGTAGGCCCACAGTTCCCATTGAAATACTGGTGCGTGACCTGTTTATTTATAAATGGTTTTCATTTTATTTATATAAGATATGTGCAGTGTGGGTAGGAATTAGTAGCTCATATAGTCCGGCCCTCCAGCTCTCTAAGGGACCGTAATCTGGCCCCCACTTTAAAAAGTTTGAAGACCCCTGCTTTAAGATCAAAAGAGTTGGATGCAACGCCTCAGAGAGAGACATTCCATTGGCCACAGACCTTGCTTTCTTGGCCCTATTCTCCTTCACCCATGTCCACAACATATTTGCTTGCCTTCAGGTTTGCTGTGGCAGAGATGGGGATCTCATTTGTATCAAGTGGTCATGAAACACTAACAAATGTGGAGAGTCCTTAAGGAGGCCTTCTGCTAGGACCCAGTTTTTGGATCACAACCAACAATACTCAATGGTTACTCCTGGCTTTACTCTCAGGAATTATTCCTGGTGGTGCTCGAGGATCATATGGGATGTCAGGGTTTGAACTTGAGTTATCCACGTGCAAGACAAGCACCCTACCCACTGTGCTATTTCTCCAGCTCCAGAATTTGACTTTTAAGAGTAATTTTAGGTTATGATAAAACTGAGCCAAGTGGTCAGAGTGATAATGCATAATTAAGGCACATGTTTTGTAGGTGGTCAACCCCAGTTTCAGAGACACATCATGATCCGCTGAGCATCTTCAAGTGCAACCCTGGAGGCCCCTGAGCACTGCAGCGGTAGCGAGGTTGTTCTTGTCACCATTGGGCCTGGACAGCACCATATCTTCAGTACTTTGCATCCAACCCCAGGCCTAATTGTCCTGCCATCCCTGGAAGGGGCCCCCAGGTCTCCTGTGCACTGGTTGGGAGACCAGCAAATTTAAAACTGGCTATGCCCAAAGCACTAAGAACTCATAAATACTTCCTGTTTTCATATATAACCTTCTCAGTTGGCCAACTCACCCCTCTGTACGTTGTATTTGACATATATACTGACACCATAACTCCTCCCAAAAGTTACTGAGTGCTGTCTCTTAGCGTCATAGGTTTGGACAAATTTGTAGTGACATGTATCCAGTGTTACCATGTCACAGAGCAGATTCAATGTGTGAAATCTGCACCTAACTCCAGGGCCTCTATCCTCCAAACCCACCTTGGTGACTAACCCCTGATCCCTTCTCTATGTCTCTGACTTTGCCTTTTTCACTTATTCTAGAATTGGGATCCTCTGGCATGCAGCCTTTCCAGATCAGCTTGTGTCCCTGGAAATTTGCATTTCATTTCTCGCCCTATTTTTTCTTTTACTTAATAGTTCATTTTATTTTTTGTTTTTTTTTTTTTGGGGGGGGGGCATATCTGGTGATGCTCAGGGCTAATTCCTGGCTCTGCATTCAGGGATCATTCCTGGTGGCCTCTATGAACCATATAATATGCCAGGGATTGAATCTGATCAGCCAAGTACAAGGCAAATGCCCTACCCATTGTACTATCACTTCAGCCCCAAAAGTTTGTTTCTTCTTAGCATAATAACACTAGGCATGAATAATACTGTTGTTTGGATATGCCACTGTCTATTTAGTCTTGGTCTACTGAAGAACAACAGCCTGGGTGCTTCAAAGTTTGGGCAGTGATGAATAAATTGGTGTAAACATTGCCATGTATAGGTATTTATGTGGATCCATTTTCTGTGTCTTGGTAGATAGCAAGGATACAATTGCTGGATGCTAAGATAAGAGTATATGTGGGCCCGGAGAGATAGCACAGCGGCTATTGCCTTGCAAGCAGCCGATCTAGGACCAAGGGTGGTTGGTTCGAATCCCAGTGTCCCATATGGTCCCCCGTGCCTGCCAGGAGCTATTTCTGAGCAGACAGCCAGGAGTAACCCCTGAGCACTGCCGGGTGTGGTCCAAAAACCAAAAACCAAAAACCAAAAACCAAAAACCAAAAAAAAAAAAAAAAGAGTATATGTAGTTTTTGGAGAAACTTTAAGCTGCATTGCCAATGTCATTTTTCAGTCTCATCAGCATCAAGAGAGAGGCCTCTTCTACTGACACATTTCTGTCAGCATTTGGGGTCAGGAGTCCGGACCTGGGCCATTCTACTGGGCATGGTGCTGTCACTTTGTGTCCTCATTTGCATTTCCCCAGTGCCATAGAATCGGAGCATCTTTTCCTTACTCTTCTTGGATGAAGTGTCTGCTCAGGTCTGTTGACTAATTTTATGCATCTGGTTTTTACTGAGTTTTAAGAATGCTTTGTGTTCTTGGATAACAGTACTTAATCATAGGTGACTTTTGCAAATATCTTTTCCCAGCCTAATGTTCCCAGCCTGATGTTATGTGTCCAGACTGAGCTCTCTAATCTGGTCTGCTCCTTTCATTCATCTGTTTTTTTTGTTTTGTTTTGTTTTGTTTTGTTTTTGGCAATAGCACAAAGCTATTAACTACTATAGCTGTAGAGTAAGTCTTGGAGTACTTACTATCAGCCCTCTGGCCTTGTCCATCTCTTCACAATCTTATATTGACTCTTCTGGGCCTTTTACCTTTCCATGTATATTTTATGGATTAAGAAAGAGATTAATTGGAATATAATTCACCCATTTTGAAAACTCCCCTTTCATACAGTATAGTTAGTTTTATGGCTTTTAATGCATTTGTGTAAGTTGCATAACTAATTCCAAAATATTTTTATTTTATGGTTAAAAAACCATTTTATGGTTAAAAATTCATAAAATAAAATATCTCCATAGATTTTTTTTAATCTGAATAGTTCTGATTTTTCTAATCTGAATAGTTCATATAAGTAAAATCATACAATATGTGCTCTTTTATTCTGACAAATGTTTTCAAGTTTTATCCATGTAGTAGTATGTTTCAAAAGTCCATTTGGTGAATACAATTCTGTTGTCTGAACATTTCACATTTTATTCATTCATCAGTTGCTGAACATATATTGGGATATTTTGAATAATGTATAAATATTTATGTACAAGTTTATGAATGGACCTGCTTTTCTTTCATGGAGGGTCTACCTATGAATACTTACTAAATCATATGAAATTTGGTACTTAACCTTTTTTGGTTTTTGTTTTTTGGGCCAGACCTGGTGACACTCAGGGATTACTCCTGGCTATGCACTGAGAAATCACTTCTGGCTAGGGGGACCATATGGGATGCTGGGGGTCTAATTCAGGCCTGTCCTGGATCAGTTGTGTGCAAGACAAATGCCCTACTGCTGTGCTATCACTCTGGCCCCTTTATTTAACCTTTTGAGGGATGGCTGGACTGTTTAAAAAGTGCCTCTGCTGTGTTTTATTTCAACAAGTGTGGTTGAGGCCTCCAGTTGTGCCTCATCCTTGTCAACACTTGTTATTAACTGACTTCTTGATTCAAGCCATTCTAAGAAGTGTAAAATGTGGTTTCGTCATGCACTTCTCCAGCAGATAATATGATGAGCATCTTTTCATGTGATTCATAGCTTTTAATAAATCTTCTTTGAGAAAAATGTCTATTCAGATCCTTTGACCATGCTTTAAAAATGGCTTATGGAAAGAGAGATAGTATAGGAGATAAAATATTAGCCTGGCATTATGTCCACCCTGGTTCTAAGATCTGATACCAATTTGGTTTTCTGAGTACCTCCAGGCTTATTCCTGAGCATAGCCAGAAGTAGCTCTTGAGTATAACCTTAAGCTAGTCACTGGGTGTGAACCCAGCCTCCCACCATAATACATAAAATAAGGTCGGGTTATTTTTTAATTTTGAGTTCTAAGAGATTTTTATATAGGCTTTTCAAACCTTTTCTATCATTCTGTGTGGGTGTGTTCACATTCTGGATAATGTCCCTTAAAGCTAAAAAGCACTTAATTTTGATCAAGTCCAATATAGTTTTCCTCTGGTCACATGCTCTTGGATTCTGACAGCACCAGTTTTAAAGTGTGTTTTGTTGAGAGCCATTGGTGAATTGTGTCCTGCTAATTCAACTATTAGCACAATTGCTGAAAATTCCTTGCTGTGTATGCTCTGACATCTGGACTGAATTCTGTCCGGTTTTGACTTGTACCTGGGTCAGAGAGCATATGTCCATCCCAGGTGTAGGCTGTATGAGCGGCCAGGGGCACCTCCACCTGTGCTGGGCTGCAGAGAGTGTCAAAGGCCAGTGAGCTTGTTGCTCACACTTTGTACTAGCCCTTCCCATACCCCCCTTGAAATATTTTCAGGGGAATATTTTCTATTTTGCCTTATGGGCAACAGCTGCTGTTTTTGCCTGACTGTCATCTATTTAGTTGTTACTTTTTTGGCTTTATTTTTAAACACCATAGCAGAGAGTACGGCAACAGAGAGTACAGGACAGATGGAGAACAAATCCAAATAACAGGCTGGCAGAGGAACCCTAATAGAGTGACTGGAGTGGGGTGAGGGAACAAGACCAGCTTGATGGATTCCCCAAAGGAAATAAATATCAACTAATTGCAAACTGGGGGAAGAAGGAGCCCAGCGAGAAATGATCCCCTTCTCCTACTACAAAATAATTCTCTGCCTCTCCCCACCCCAAATCAAGAGGGTAGAAAGAGAGCGGAAGATCCCAGATTCCCAGATTTCAAGTCAAGTTCTGGGATGGGCAGGAGGTGATGAAGGATTAACAAAGCTCCGTTGGGATGGCATCAATTCCACATCTAGTGAGCAGATCTGGGAAGGAGACTGCCCAGGTTAAGGGGCATGCAACACAACAGCACTCTTGACTGGGAGTACAAAGTAACAGCACTCTTGTCTGAAAGTACAAAACCACAGCACCTTTGTCTGGGGCAGTCACTTAGAGATTCCCCTTCTCCCCAGGCTTTTCTCAGAGAATAAGATTTAAGAAAGAAGGGGCCAGAAAGATAGAGTAGTGATGGTGCAGTGATAGGGTGTTTATCTTTTTTTTTTTTTTTTTGGTTTTTGGGCCACACCCAGTAACGCTCAGGGGTTACTCCTGGCTATGTGCTCAGAAGTTGCTCCTGGCTTGGGGGACCATATGGGACACCGGGGGATCGAACCGCGGTCCGTCCAAGGCTAGCGCAGGCAAGGCAGGCACCTTACCTTTAGCGCCACCGCCCAACCCCAGGGTGTTTATCTTGCATGCAGCTGTCCCAGGATGAACGACTGTGGTTCGATTCCCAGTGTCCCATATGGTCCCCCAAGCCAGGAGTGATTTCTGAGCGCTTAGCCAGGAGTAACCCCTGAACATCACCGGGTGTGGCCCAAAAATTAAAAAAAAAAAGATATAAGAAAGAAGAGTTTGCATATTGGGATTTATTTTGTGTTAAAGGAAGGTAAGAAAATAGACTTCCTTAATTTCTCCTGCACACCCAGCATTTTGCCATGCATGAACCAAGGTCTGTGATAAAGGTTTGCAGTCCCTAATGGCTGCATCTCTCTGGACTGACCATGCCACATGGCACCTATGCTGGAGAGTCCCTCTGCAAGGACCATTTTTACTTACTCCTCTTTACCAAGTCAACTCCTGTCCTTGCATCTGGACCTGACTATCTTAGCTCTTTTAGGGAATGCTGCTCTTTTCTCCCCACACCTCCTCCAAAAGGCTTCCAGCCCTGGAAAAGCCTCCCCCCCATCAGCTCTTGCCCTTCAATGTCCCAATGGATCCCACCCAATTCTCTGCCTCTGCCTGTTCTCATTCTGCCCTCCCCACTGCCTAAACTCCATCTTTTTAATCAAGTGACCACATCTGAATTGTACAGATGGAGAGAAGGATTTTTACATAGGTGAACATTCTTTTTTTGGGGGGGGTTTGGGCCACACCCGGCGTTGCTCAGGGGTTACTCCTGGCTGTCTGCTCAGAAATAGCTGCTGGCAGGCACGGGGGACCATATGGGACACCGGAATTCGAACCAACCACCTTTGGTCCTGGATCGGCTGCTTGCAAGGCAAATGCCACTGTGCTATCTCTCCGGGCCCAGGTGAACATTCTTGTAGTCAAACCAAGGCATATCATGTTGGAAAATGTGCCAATCCCCCAGACGTCTCCCTGTGATGTCTTCTGCTTAATACCCTTCCAAATGACTCACTACTCTGACCTCTGGCATCAGAGCTGTGCTGTTGTGAATGCATGTAGCTGGAGCTGTGCCTTTTCTCTTTCACCTGGCACTGTATCATGAGATTAGCTATGTCATAAACATATAGAAAGTCATTTCTTTTTTCCTATTGAATGGTATTCCTGATATACCATGATTGATGTACTCAGTGGATTATTGATGGGCCTATGGGTTTGAGCTTATTTTGAAGAAATAAGTTTGATCTTATTTTGAAGAAACTACATTTTTATTGATAACTTTTGATTTGTATAAATAGGATTTCTGTTGGCCCCCTACACAGAGAGGAATTTTCAGGTTAGATGGTAGGTGGCTATTGAAGTTTTGTTCTTAAGTATTGCTACATACTTTTAGGAAGTTGCTGTTGAGACATGTATTCCTAATGTTATCTTAAGAGGATTAAATGCCCCCACATTCCCACTGATATGAAGTGGCTTATTTCAGCTGTTCTGGTTAGGACAGTGATATCTGTAGTTATCTTTTGCACTTACATGATTTTATGTTTCTGACCACTCTGATATTCTTCTTTGTGAAGTGTCTATGCAGGAATTTTCTCATGTTAAATATTAATATGTCTTTAAAAATGTCAGTTTCTATCGTGTATTCTCTGTGTTGTATCACCTCTTTGTGGCTTGTTTTCTTCCTCTCTCAGTGGTGACTTTTGACTATCATCTGTTCTTCATCTTAATGAAGTCTAATGAACCAGTTTTTCAATTTATGATTAATGTCCTGTCTAAGGAGTCTCTTTGTCTACCTAATATCATAGACATGCTCCCCAGGCTGTCTTTAGCAGCGTTATTTACCTTTCATGTTTACAGCCCGGAGCCACCTTTAATTAATTTTTATTTAATATGCAAGGGAGAGCTCCAGGTTTGCTTTGTAAACTTTATATCCAGTTGACTTGGCACCATCCTTTGCAAATATCATTCCTTCCTCTCCAAACTGCAGTGGAGCCTTCCCTGGTGATGGCAATAGATGAATGTGTCTGTTTGGGGAATTGAATCATTGGTCTCTTGTCCATCCTTCATGTCCAAGCTGTCTGTTCTGATTCCTGGAACTGGACAGTAGACGTTTTTATGCAAGCAATGGCATTTCTCCAGTTTTGTTCTTCATGGTTCCCTTTGTATTTTCATGGATTTTTGCAAAGCACTTGTCAGTTTTCTTTTGTATATATATATATATATATATATATATATATATATATATATATATATGTGTGTGTGTGTGTGTGTGTATACATACATACACACACACACACACAACACTGTCTTAGGATTTTGATTGGCCTCGCATGGCATCTATAGACCCAAAGGAATAAACAGGCATCTGGGTACTCTTGAGTCTTCCCCCCATGGCCATAGAGCTCCCCCTGTGTTCACTCTTCGGTTTTGCTCAGCCTTAGAATCAACTATTCAGAGAAGTGATTGCACCATATTAGAGTGGATTTATTTCTTAGGTGTTTACTTTTTTGACTGGTCTGCTGAGTTCTCTTTTAAAACTTCTCAATCTTCTATTTGACTCTCATCAGTCCAAAAACAATGGTTGCTTGAGTTCATATCTAGCATCCTTACTAAATTCACTTTAATATTTCTCATTTTAGCCAAACTGTACACTAAGAGTGAGAGAAGAACCCACACATAACCCCCTAATAATATTCTTGGATTAATATTCACCGACTATCATGAAAACCTTTCCACCAAAGCATGAGGACAAGGAGAAGTGCTACCCAGAGCTCTGGGGACTCCTAATTATTATTCCCTAGAGAGAGATAAACCCCCACAAGCTTATGTCCCACAAACCCCCACGTTGGGCTAATTTTATACTGATGACAGTCCCTTGTCACCATTTTTTCAGAAGCCAGGGAAATAATACAGGAGTTAAGGCACTTTTATTGCATGTGGTAAACCTCAGGTCCACCCTCAACACTACATGGTCACCCCAAGCACCACCAGGAGTAATTTCTAAGTGGAGAATCAGGAATAAGCTCTGAACACTGCTGGGTATAGCCCAAAACTCAGGGGAAAACTCCTCTTTACTTTGAGGTGGAGGGAAGTTGGAATATGGTAGGAGCAAGGAGACAATGACCTTAGCTCCTGTAGAGGGGACCTAAGACTGGAAGGCATGGCCAAGCCTACTCTTATTATGAAGCAGAGAGCAGTGGATATGTACCATGAACACTTTACACTTTTAGCCACAAAATAGAGCCACTTGCCAAATGTCCACCAGTGTGCTTCTCTGGGCCACTGTTACTCTTGAGTAGGGTCCCTACAGGCCGGTATTCACTGTCTCTTTCTTTCACACACTGTGCCATAGGCAAGAGGCCAAAACCCAGGCTCTGTGAAGAAGAGGGACCCCTGAGTGGAAGTCAGCAAGGAGACCTGGATTGATTCTAGTTATGGTTCTAGCCACACTGGGCCTGGAGCCTTCCCTCAGGGTGGGAGCCTGCCCCTTAAGGGGTAGTCGTGTAGAGGGGGTTCATGTTTATGGCATTGAGGCACAACGCTAGGATCTGCCTGAAGAGAACTTTCCTGGTCAGTGGTCATAGGACCATGGGAGCAGCAGTGCTTAGTTGGAAGGAGCAGTGTGTGTTGTTTATGGGGGATACAGGGGAGAGTGAGAGCTTTGGTGGGTGGAGAGGAGGCCGGTCCTCAGCTGTCCCCATTTTCTTAGCCACTCTGCTGGCCAAGGGCAGGGAGCTGGTGGCATGGTCTGACAGTCAGTCAAGGAAGGCAACACCAAAAAAGCCAGTGTGTACCTCAGAAAGAGACTGGCTGAGGAGCAAAGGGAGGCCCTCATCTCCCCCAAGAGTCTCTATATGTGGGAGTAGATGGGGAACCTGGTCCAGGCTCCTAGATGCATCCAGAATGGAATGTAAACAGCACCTGGAGAAATGTGATTTGGAGGTGCTTCACCTCAAGTTCTTTGAGGCTGTGCTCCCCACAGCCTCGTGAGCGTGGACTGTGCTAGAAGATGAAGGAAAAGAGGCAGAAAAGGTTCAGTGTGTGCCACTGTCTGTACCCCAGAAACAGTGGCTGCTAATAAGGGTAGGACAGGACAGACAAAGGTGAGGTCAGACCTGGAAGGCAGAAGGGGATCTGACCATGACCTTCAGCCTGGAATTCCTGCAAGGTGTAGAAGGCACACCCGTTGCCCTTGCCTCCAGGGGCCCAGGTGCTGATCACCAAGGGGACATGGAGGACTGGGTGAGCACCATGGTCTCTGGATTCAGGTATGACCTATATCCACTATGTGGTGGGCACCATTGGTTCCTGTTCTCCCACAGGCTGTGTGCGGCAGGTGAGTAGAGGGTGAAGCCATGACAAGTCTCCACCACCCAACCCTGGGATCTACACTCAAAGGCAGAAGTGAGACATCTGATGTTCTCAATTTTATTTATTTTTGTTTTGTTTTCTTCTATTTGGGGCCACATCTGGTGGCACTCAGGGCTTACCCCTGGCTCTGTGCTCAGAAATCACTTCTGGTGGGGCTGGAGGATACTGTGCTGTGCTGTGCAGAAGATTGAACTTGGGTTATCCAACTGCAAGACAAGTACCTAAAACCCTGTCCCATTTCCTCAGAACCTCTGGCATTCTGAATTTTAAATGCCCTGTCCTCAGCCCACTGCCTCCCCAGACTCACTCCTGGGTTCCCATTGGCACCGTATCTCATCTGTTCCCAGCCCTATTGGGTTCCCTTTCTCTGTACAGCCACTCCACCCCCAAATCCTGCCCTCTCCTGAAGCTTTCTCTCCTCATTCACCTTTACTAACTTGGTCTCACTGTCTCCACCCCCAGCACCCCAGAGTTGGGGCTCCAATCCTGCTCAGCCTATCAAGTCTCCATTCAGGAAGATGTTTCAGGTGCCAGCTCTGCCTGGATGTTGGTGCTGCTGTCACCAAACCCCAAGGCCCAGAGTACCCCCCCTACTCTGTTGCCTCCACATCATGTCTTCTGCACAAATGCACTGTAGAGGTCACAGGGCACCCAGGTGGGGAGGAGGCTCACCCCCCCCCCCAGGAAGCCCTAGCTCTGCTGCCTGTGTGACTTGTCACTAGGCAGGGTCCCTTGGCACTCACAAAGGAGAAAGGGGTGCGGGGGCGTGGCAGCAGTGGCAAAGGGAGAGAGGAATTCATGCAGGAGCCCAGGTGACAGCTGGGCATGCCTGGGATTTATGCAGCAACCTGGGCTTTTTCCAAGGAAGAAAGGAACAAAGGCTGCAGAGCTGAGTGTGGGAGAGGGTTGGGGCCTGGGATTAGGAAGCAAGGCCTTTTATTGATGCAGCTGGGTGGCAGGACCGCAGGTGTTTGGGACATTATTTTTATGCCTTTTTTGTTCGTCTGGAATATTTCATAATGCATTTTTAAAGAAAGAGGTGCCTGGGGCCAAGACAAAGGAGGTGGCTGGGGAAAAGATAGGGAGTGGAGAGGCAGGCCACCTGGAGAACAGGTGGAAAGGGGGGCTCCAAAAGTGAGAAGGAAGAGGAGGCACTGGACCTAAGAGGCTGGCCAAGACTTGAAAGAGCATGGACCCCCTCAGCATGGGCTGAGGTGGGATGAAGTCCTGTGTAAGGTGACAGACAAGAAGTGATGAGTTTACCAGGGTACAGGAAAGTTCTTTTCCATGGGCAGTGCCAGTCCCTGATTCTTACTCTGCAAGGCTGTCAGGGAGAGTTGAAACTTTATTTTTGCATTAAAATTTTTTTTTGTCTTGAGGCCATGCCCAGCAGTACTCAGGGCCTACTCCTGGCTCTGCACTCAGGGATCATGCCATCTTTTAGTGATGACCAGGACACAGTGATGGTCAGGGTACAGTATTGCCGCTGGAGCCCTGGAGCCCCTTAAGTAACATTAGCTATGGCCCCTAGGGTCCTGATGTATTTATTTCTGGGGTGATCTTGATGATGCCCATCACCCCTGGGGTTGAGTGGCATTGCATCCGTGTGCTCTGGTGCTAAATCAATTAGCCAAATATCACTGGAAGTAGTTTCCTTGTCCCCCAAGCCCATAGGAAGAGGTCATGGGTCAGCTATATGCAAGTAGGATTGGAATGGTTCATGGGATTGAACATCCCCTGATCACAGAGACTTCTGGGAAAACATGGCACATGGGCACATCCATTATCTCTGCCGGTTTCCTGATTATTCCCACCACAGCTTTAAAGAAAGTACCTAAATCCATTCCACCATGAGAGCAGGACTATAACACAGCAGGAGTGGCCAAGCAGGCTGGGAGCTGGGCAATCTCTGAGCTGAGAAGCACTCAGCAGAGAGGGAGGCTGATGTGCAAGCTTAGGTCAGCAGAACACATTGGACCTGTTCACCCTCCAGCAGATCAGAAGCAAGTTTTACTTCTCATTCAGAGGTGAGAAATAGGTTAGGAAGCTGGGGAGACAGTTTTTGCCTGAAGACTTGTCAGACCACATCCTCTCCCATGATCTCTCCTTTCACCTTGTTCAAGGACATATGGTTTCTTTACCAAAGGGTCTCATGGGAGAGGTTCAGGCCTCTGAGACAGTGAATACAGCTGAGAGCAAGCTTCAGGGTAAGAAGTTTTCTTTCAAGGTTACATTTAGAGGGACCAGAGAGATATGGTTAGGTGCTTGCCTTGCACAAGGTCAATCCCTGTTCAATCCCTGGCACCATAGGTGATCCTCTGAGCACAACTGAGTATGGCCTAACCCCACTAAAAAAATAAAAAGACTACAATATATGAGGCACACTTCCAGAACCTTCCCACTCAGGGTTCTAACATGTTGTCTCCCGGGCAGGATGGTGGGTAAACATGGTATTTCTTTGCAAGTAATTGATCCAAGAATCTGTTATCTACTAAACATATACACAGAGGTACATATACATAATTCACAAATATAGAAATATGTAGCCATATATACAATGCAAGTATATACCCATGTATATACCCAATATATATACCCATCCAAGTATGCACAAACATGTATTTATCTGCAGAGATGTGTTTATATATACATGTGTGTAAGCTATATGTGAACATGTATGTATTATAATTGCATTTTATTGCAATATGTTATATTTATTTATTATAAATATATTTATTGAAATGTATTAAATTGTTTTATGTGTATATCTGTGTTATTTGTATGAAATAATTATATATATTTCCCTTAAAAAATCAAAAGATCTATTGTCCATTAGGAAACCATTTTAGTGTCTTGATCTTAAATAGAAATTGTGGCTACGGATCACTTGACATTTGTGAAAGAAAATCTCTAATGTGAGATCAAAAGCAGAAAATAAGTTAACAAAGCAAACTGAATAAAGAAACTAGAAGGAATAGGCTCAAATCCAGAGGTGGAAGAAAACTTTAATAAAAATCATAATTAATATCTTCAGAGAAGGAGATTCGGGAGCTCTAAAAGGAGCCATCACAGAACAAGGGAGACCTCTAAGGAATCAAACATCTAATAAAAGAAACACAAAATTCAATGGCAACTTGAGAGGGAGAGATGAGGCAGGATCTCAAAATGCAGGAAAAGAAGACCATAGTGGTCACAAACTAAAATAGAAAAAAACAGAGGCTTATCTTGGGAGGGGGGAGTTGGAAATAGACAGAAATAATCCCAGAAGAGAAGGTAGTGATGGGGAGGTGTTACCTGGAAAGTTTCCAGGTCTAAAGGCTCAAGTTTCCAGGCTGGAAAGAAATGTAGTGATTGCAGGAGACTCACCCCAGTGCCCACACGCTTGGCTGATTCTAGGGATAAAGAGAAGAGTCACTCAATTTCCAGGGCCGAAAAAAGTTGATTTCTGCAGAAGCAGATCATCGAACCCACAGGGCTTTAGACCAGTGTCTCTGAGTGTGAGATGACATTCGTAGGTTCTAATCATTTTTATTTTTAATTTTTATTTATTTATTGGGCCACACTTGGCCCAATGTTCAGGAGTTACTTCTGTGCTCAGAAGTTGCTCCTGGCAGGCTCAGGGGAACATATGGGACACTGGGAATTGATCCCAGGTCCATCCCAGGTCGGCTTCCACTGTGCTATTTCTCTAGCCCCATCTAGTCATTTTTATTTTATTTTATTTTTTTATTTATTAAAAAAATAAATTTCATAGTTGACATAACTGATCATAACACATTTGTTTCAGGATGACAGAAAGTGAATTAGAAAGAAAATAGAGAATTAAAAAAAGGATGGAAAAGAAGGGAGGAGACTTCATTAGCAGATATATTTGTGAAAATTATTGAATCACCAACAAAATCATTAATACAATATTAGAAAGTTTAGTACGCTTCCCCCCATTTTTTTCTTTTCTTTAGGGATGGGAGATACACACACAAAAAAAAGAAAGAAAGAAAGAAAAGACAAGAAAAGAAAGAAAGAAAGAAAGAAAGAAAGAAAGAAAGAAAGAAAGACAGAAGAAAGAAAGAAAGAATAAAGAAAGAAAGAAAGAAAGAAAGAAAGAAGAAAGAAAGAAAGAAAGAAAGAAAAGAAAGAAAGAAAGAAAGAAAAGAAAGAAAGAAAAGAAAGAAAAAAGAAAGAAAGAAAGAAAGAAAGAAAGAAAGAAAAGAAAAAGGATGTGTGTTTGTGTGTGTGTGTGTGTGTGTGTGTGTGTGTGTGTGGCAGGTGTCGTTTGCATAAGCACAGCAAAATATGGAAGGAATTGAAAGGAAAGACCTTTGGCCTAAAAAACAAGGAGATCTTACACCCGAAGTATTTTGGCATAAGACCAACTCAAGCTCCAGGCTTACGAGATTGTCCAACCCCATAGTCATTCTTGGTGGTCAGCTCTTCACCATTGCAGTTGTTGCTGTTGGGTAGCTGCAGTTATAGATCCTGGTTTCTGTATAGGTGCTATGTCGAAGTCCAGTGCTGTGTAGTGTCTTCTGGTTTTGTCTCAGCATCAGTTAGCTTTGCAGAGAATCCTGCCCTAAAAGCAGACTGTTGCTGTTGCCTGGTTGTCAGGGTGACATAAGAACTGTCTTTGGAATAAGTCAGTGACTAGGACCTTCCTGGGTAGAATTTGTTCCTGGTGCTGATGTAGGAAATCATATTCGTTTCCGTAGGTGGAATCCATGGTTCAGGGGTGAGTGATCATTGTCCAGTCAACTGGAATCTAGGGCAAGTCACTATACCAAATGTTTATGATGTAAGGTCCCACTGCAGTATAAATTTTTTTCTATTCCTATTTCTCTTAGATAAGAAACTTGTTTGAATCTGTTACTTTTTCCCATTTTAATGTGCCTATGCAAAAAGGGACAATGCCAGAAAGTATTATTAGTGCATATGGGGGGCCGAGGTGTCAAGACTAACAGTCCCCAGGACCTTTTGCTTACATGAACTCTAGAGACTTGTCTACTAGTTGCCTCTACATAAGAAGATATTTGATAACGGTTATGCCTATAAAAGAAATGTATCTAAAAGAAATCTTTAAAGAAAATTTATATGTCCTCTTTGAATCTTTTGAAATAGGTGGGAAAGGGGTAAGATCCAGGGCACAGCTTCAACCTGTGATTTGGTTTTGTAGAATCTAGGGAAATGGCTTCCAATAGTCCCATATCAGGAAGTGTCCTCAAGCAGGGGATTTCTTAGGAACCAAATCTGGTAGCAAACGATAGTCCACAGTGAAGGGACGTGAAGGAAAAGGGTCACCAAGAGCAACTCAATAGCAGCAGACATCTAGTCATTTTTTTTAAATTTCCAATTGAAAAGGCTGTCAAGGGCAAGGCTATTTCGAGGATCTGTCTAGCAGGTGTAAGCTCAAGTTTGATCTTGGGTACCACGTTCCATTACTCAGGTCTTATGGATCCCCTCAACCCAGCATTGGACTGTCAAGATAGTAAGCCTATGCTAGGGGTTCCCCACCAAATAAAGGGGGAATAAAGTCAAGGTGGGAAAGATTGATCTCGAATAGGTATCTCTCCCCACATCTCTTCTCAGGAAAACACCGAAGAATGGTCCAAAATTAAATAAGAGAGACTAAGCCAAACGTGAAGTAAATCAGAATAGACAAAATAGCACCCCTAAAAATGTCCATACCCTGATCCCACAAGCTGAGCAATGTCAGCTTATTTGGCAAAGGAGAATTCAAGTTGCAGGGGAAATGAATCAGATGGCATTATGCTGGTTGCAGGTTATCCAGATGAATAAATTGTCATCATAAGGGTCCTCAGAGAGTGAAAGGGGGAGGAAGAAGAGCAGGGAAAAGTAATTCCAGGTGGGCAGGGTGCACCTAGGTTACTGCTTTGCAATTTAAATAAGACCATGAAGAGCCAGGAAACATGAGCATCTTCCAGAAGCTGGACACAGTGAGGAAATGGATTCTTTTTCTCTTTGTGTCTTCAGAAGTTAACAAAAAGGGCGCTGCTATTCCAGACCTTACATGTGTACTTCTGCAATACCAGTACTCGAATTCCCTCTCTATCCCCTCCACAACATCTCCTTGACTCTTGGATGATAGAATTGTGTTCAGTCTCCATAGCTGGTAAACTGACCAGAGCAGTTTGGCTTAAGCCAACCCTCCCCTCCCCTTAAAATATGTTGACTCTAGAAGGCAGTGGTAACCTGCAACCCACTGGGATTCTCCTGTCAAGAAGAAAAAAAAAAATGGTAGGTGACTTTGTATGGCAACTGTTCACTGCAAACATGTTCCAATGGGGTCTCTCAAAATGATGATTCCCTGAGATGGTGGTTGAAATGATGGCACAGGGATATGTTTTAACCTCAGCTCATGTGACCTAGGAGGTAGAACAGAGTGAGGCAGAGAAAAGACTTTTAAACCTGGAGGTAGAGCGAGGAAGCTGTGCCACGCCATGTGAGAGGTGCAAGAACAGGAAGCATTAAAGTCTGTGAGTCCACAGCCTGTCTGCAGGGAATTGCACAGCAGAGACAATCCTGAGTCCCAGGAGGATAATTGACAGAGGGGCAACTCTCATTTCCTCCAGCCTATACCATCCCTGCCCAGCAAACCCTTCTGGAGAGGCTGGGGAAAAAGGTTTCCTTGCCTTAGGAGGGTGGTGTGCACAACCTCATTCCTTATGGCCCCAGCTACAATGAGTGCTCATATCCTTCCCAGACAGATGTAGCATCTCAAGCCTGGAGTGTGGGTGGAATAGGGCTGGAGCCAGAAGAAGCAGAGTGGGGGTGAGGGGGGGCAGCAGAACCACTTAAGGTTCAGAGTCCCAGGAGAATGGCTTTTCATCCTATCTAGGGAGTGATCCTCGTTATCTGGTAACTAAACTCTAAATTCATCAGCTCCCTCCACCCCTACTTATCACCCCACAGCTAGAGGACCTGAGGTGTGATGGGAAGGGCAGGACTACTGATGACCAATCAGACCAGGCCTCAGCCCCTACTGTGAGCCCAGATGATTTCCTAGATGCAGCTCTGGCTTAGTTCTTGAACTTGTTTGTGCCAGGGCAATTAGCTATTGTAATTATTCAGTTTAGTTAAGTCTAATACAGGCCAATTAAATAGCATTGCAAATTGAGGAGGGAAAAAGGTTGTTTCCATAAAAACTAACTTGAAGCTTTAAGAAGACAAAAATAAAAAGCTAGTCTTTTTTGTGGGGATCTCCCAAGTAGTGCTCAGGGAGTGGAGGGGGTGTGATTCCTAGCAAAGCTGTGCCATGACTCAATGCCTGGGAACAGTCACATGGTATTGTTTGGACCCTGCAGTACTGGGGACCACCAGGTCCACCTGAACTGGGTCCCATGTGTGCCCAGAATCCTGCTCTGGTCCTATGTATGAAAGGCAAGTGTCTTTGACCCTTGAGCTGACTCTCTTTCTTAGTGGTTAAAGGCTGTGACTTAGACATGGTGAAACAACTATGAAAAGTTGGGGGGCCAGTGAGGTGGCACTAGAGGTATGGTGTCTGCCTTGCAAGCGCTAGCCAAGGAAGGACCACGGTTCGATCCCCCGGCGTCCCATATGGTCCCCCCAAGCCAGGGGCAATTTCTGAGCGCTTAGCCAGGAGTAACCCCTGAGCATCAAAAGGGTGTGGCCTCAAAAAAAAAAAAAGAAAGAAAGAAAAGTTGGGTGAACTATCCAAAAATTTCAGGGTGAAGGTGTGGGGAAGGGAAAATTTTATCCTCAAATATATTTAATTTATCATTCTACATTAAATAATTATCACTGGTAGACCATGCTATTGGAGTGATTGATCCAGAAACCATAAGAACTGTTCCACCAGGAGCTTATTGTGGCACCATTTAGGAAGTGACAGTACAGGGAGTTGGCTGTACAGTCCAGTAGAGCAAGTTAAACAGTGGTCTCATCTCAAAGAATCTCCTGCCCAGCCGATTTGCTGACCTTCAAGGGAACTGTCCTCCTCTTTTCATCAAAGCTGGGGTGCAGGCCAAGAGAACAGTTGGATTCAGAGCTCTTTCTCCCAGAGTTGTAGAACTCACCATCTGCCTCCACCCCTTCTTAACTGGATCATGATCGGGGCTGTAGAATCAGAGAGAGCCAAAGAGAAGTAGAAAGTTGAATGTCTCCCACCTGGGCCAGCCCCTCGGTTCCTTCCAGAAGCTTCCCCATGGGTCTGCATAAGACCCTGTGTGCTTTCCACTCTCTTCCTAAGACCAGTATCTCCAGTGAGTGACACTGCCTCCCAGGGATTTGTGAGGTGGGGGCAGTGTTACCACAATAGTGGTATAGTGACAATAATGGTAACTACAACTGGAAGGCAATATAATGACAATAGTATAGTGGCAACAATAGTGAATAGTATCTACAAAAGTAGTAACTATTTTGGGGCAGTGTAACTATAATAGTAATTGTAGCATATGAAAAAGTTTCCAAAAGATGATTCTTGGAATTGTATATAAAAGTGTTTCCTTAGGATTGTTCTGTGACTACTATTGCCCCACCTAGCCCTTCCAGGTGGGGCGCTGTGGAGTTGGGAATAAATAGCTTGAGGGACAGGGGAGAGGGGTCCTTCTGTGAAAGCTGCTGGCTGCAGGAGGATTCTTTGGCTCTCCTTGCCCGATCTTTTAAACCCTATCCTTCTTGTCTGTGTGGATTATTATTTGCTGTGGATAAATATTACCAAGGTCTTCCCCTGAAAGGGGACAAGGGGATGGGAAGTAATTTCTCATTCTGGGGACTGTTCTTGGATTCACAAATACCCAGCAAAGTTAACAACGAAGATACATTGCAGTAATAACTGCAATTGGGGGGCAGTGTAAGGACAATTAGAAAAATTCAATGAGTGACACATCCTGTTTGTTTATAGAAGGCATATTTGAGAGGTGGGTAGAACTGAGTGATTATTTTTTCTGAAAAGAGGCAGTAGATCCAATCCACCTGGGAATTTCTGCCCAGTTTAACTCTGGAGCCCCCCAGCATCCCCACACACCCCTATATCACAGCTCCTCTTAATTTTCTTTCCTGGATTTGTTTCAAACCATCAGCACCTCCCATGGCTACCTATATCTTACCATTATTACCCTCTTGTGGACTGATGGACTGACCTAAGAATGAGGTTGGGTCCAGGAGGCTGTAAGGGACCCAGAAGCCTCCCTGGGCCTCAGAACATCACCCACTGCCCTGGATCTCTGGAACTAATGGGAGAACTGCAGGGATCCAGTTCCACTGAGTTCTTTCAAGCAACTTTAGTTTCTAACTTTGTTGTTGTTGTTATTGTTGTTGTTTTTGGGCCACATTCAGTGTTTCTCAAGGGTTACTCCTAGCTCTCTACTCAGAAATCTCTCCTGGCAGGCTCGTGGGACTATATGGGATACCAGGGGTTGAACCCTGTTGATTCTGCATTGACTACATGCAAGGCAAACTCCCTACTCACTCTAATATCATTCCATCCCACTAACTTATTTTTAATCATGATTTATAGTAGCATTGATATTGAGTTTGGAGGCTCAATGGGATGAGCCCCCACAGTGCCCATGTCCCCCAGCAAGTTTCGTCAGAAACTTCCCAGAAGCAGAGTATGGGGGTGAGGACATGGTGGCGCACAGACCATTATCATGGGTGACATCTGCCCTCCAGAACTGGGTAGAGAGACAGCTGTCCACAGCTGTCCACAGCCATTATTCGACACACAACATTCAGAATGCTGAGGGCCGTAAAGGAATCTGAGGTGAACTTTGACGTGGGCAACGCCAAACAAGAGAAATCTTTTTCTTTTATTGATGTAATAAGTGCTGGAGGGTGGGCCATACCCAGTGTACTCAGGGCTTACTCCTGAATCTGTGCTCAGGGATCACTCCTGGCAGGGCTGTGGGAATCATATATATGGTATCAGATCAGCTAAGTTATTCAAGGCAGATGCCTCATCCCTGTACAATTTCTCTCACTCCAAGTTCTTGCTTTTACTCCAGACAGAGTTGATTCTTGCTTCTAGGGAGCCTGTGATATACCTGCTGGCTCTCCCAGACCCACTTCTGAGTGGGTCAGGATGTGGACATGCTCCACAGTCCAGCTGTGGGCTTCCTGAGAAGACACCTACTTGAGTTTTCCCAAGTCCCATAAGCTGGGAGCACCGCCTTGACTGAGTGTTACAGACACTTTATCCCAGGGCCTCTTTCACTTTCACAAGGGCTCTGGTCTGGGCAGGAAAGTCAGGCTGGGCCTTGTTTGGGTGGGAAGTGCCCATCTCTGAACACCTTCAAAGAGAGCCTTCTCCCAGAAGCTGCTCAGGTGCAGTTACACCAACACCATCCACACTTCTTGTGTTTGAGTCACTACTGGGGGTTGCTTGTGCATTCATTCCTTTGTGGTTCAGTGGAAACACAGGGTTTAATATAAAAAATGAAGCAAATTCCTTCTCTGAGAGACACTCTTCTACCTGCGAGGAGAGGCAGCGGGGGCTGCTGCTTCTCTGAGACAGAATGGCTGGTACTCAACATTCCTGTCACAATAGATGCTAGGTGGAGAGAGAACTTTCTGAAAAGCAGACTTAGATAGAGAGGGGTGTGTGTGTGTGTGTGTGTGTGTGTGTGTGTGTGTGTGTGTGTGTGTGTGTGTGTGTGCATGTCAGAGAGAGAGAGAGAGAGAGAGAGAGAGAGAGAGAGAGAGAGAGAGAGAGAGAGAGAGAGAGAGAGAGAGAGAGAGAGAGAGAGAGAGAGAGAGAGAGAGAGAAGTGTTTTTGTTTGTGCTTGGGCACAAGAAAAGAGACAAAGCATGGTGTCCCCGCAGCAGGGAGCTGCAAACCTTGCAGGCTGCTGCAAACCTTGCAGGCTGCTGCCAGGATCTGCCTGAGTAGGGCCTCCTGGTGCTGACAAGGTCTTGTTTCCCACCTCTGGTCCCCCTCTGAGACTTGCCAGTGCCAACCTAGAAATGACCCCTCCAGCATATACACACAAACACTTGACTGTAGTACCCAGTGGGCGAAGTTGGAGTCCCACCAGAGGAATTCCACAGCTTGCCTCTCCCCAGACCCTCTGCCAGAGCGAGCAGGTCCAGGATCTCTCCTTTATCTCCCTGGTCTCATGTCTCCACACAGAGGTGATGGTGACAGCTGCTCTTCAGTGCCCAGCTGCAGGAAGTGCAGGCAGATGCCCTTTCTTCCCCTTGGCTTCCAGAAGGAAGCCTTTTCCTGTTCCCAGGGTGAAACATTCTAGAATTAACTGTTTATATCCAACTGAGAACAACCCACCCTGTTTCACCAGCTGGAGAGCCGTGGGCAGGACCCCCTCAGCAGGCTGTTGTCCTTCCTGCTCTGATGGTCTAGGGAGGGCCCTGCCCAGAGGTCAGGGTCATTACCCTCTTCTCTCCCTGCTGCTCCAAGGCCAGAGACAATCAAATGTGTGTGTCCTAGGCAGGGCAGCTCAGTGAGGTTAGGCCTTTGTTCCATGCCTGTCTCGGGCTCTTCTCCCCAATTTCCAACCCTGCTCAGGCTCCACCCTGGGCTCTGACTCTGGGCTCAGCCCTCACTCCTGCTCAGGGCTATTTTAAGAGTTTAGGCTGAGGCCATAGAAATTCCCTCTCTGGGGGAACATCACCCCTGAAAGAAGGAGAGAAGGATGATTCTGCTGCCATATAAGACACTATTCTCTGACACAAATACTCACACTTTCATACTCATATACACCACCACTCACACACATGCACTCACACTCTTACAAACATCTAGCACTGTCAGACACACATATACTCACACTGTCTCACATACAAGTAACACAGTCATACATACACTTAACACACATCTCTATAACATATATTCATATACACTCATGTATATTCACACACATATTTTCACACCCACACACTCCTCTCTGAATCAGGCCAGATTTAGGTAGAATCTATCTGTTATGCCAGCTGCCAGCCAACACCTAAGAGAGCCTGCCCCAGCCATACATGCATGCAAAGGGGTGGCAGGGCCCAGTTTGAGCCTAGCCTGAGCCTAGCCTTTCTCCTACACAGTGGAGTACAGTCTGGACTCCTTGCTCATGGCTTTGGCTTCCATGTTGTTGTGATTCGGAAAAGCATTTGCCCACTCTCCTGCATGTGAAGGGCATCCCTGAGCTGGACAAGTTAGTTTGCAAAAGCTGAACAGCGGGCTGCAGGAGTGGTTCAACAGGCTGGAGGGCAGATTTTTCATGCAGGAGCCTGGGTTCAAGGCTCAACACTTAGTGGTCCCAAAAATCCCTAAGTATTCTCCCCCAAGTAAAAACTTTAAAAGTCAAGAGGCAGGAGAGATAGCACAGCAGATAGGGCATTTGCTTTGCATGTGGTCAACCTAGAGCACTGCCAGGAATAACCCTGAACAACAATGATGTGGTCCCAAAACCAAAAATAAATAAGTAAAAAAGTCAATAGTTGCCAGGGCTGGAATGATAGCACAGTGGTAGGGCGTTTGCATTGCCTGTGGAAGTCCCAGGATGGACCCAGGTTTGATACTCAACCAGGATGAACCCAGGTTCGATACCTGGCATCCCATATGGTCCCCTGAACATGCCAGGAGCAATTTCTGAGTGTAGAACCAGGAGTAATCCCTGAGCGCCACCGAGTGTGGCCCCAAAACAAAACAAACAAGCAAAAAGTCAATAGTAACCATGAAGAATAGTCCCAATTTTGTGTAACTTGTTCTGTTGCATTAAATAATTAACGATGGGGCTGGATGGCGGTGGATTTCTCTCCGTGCCATCCCAATCCACGTGGCTCTGCAACCTCCATGCAGTCGGCGAGTCCCAGGCCCAGGTGAAATCACTCACTCACAGTTAGGCGTCAGGAAGCAACAACTTTATTCAAGCCCTAGCCACCACGTGTGTGTGTCCTATTCATAACCTTTCAAGCACAGCAATATTTTGCTAGCCCTGCATCTTATTTCCTGTTAGCCATCTTCCCTTTGGGCTCCATGCTGGTCAAAGACCAGAACACAGAAACCCAGAAGCCAGAGCGCACAGCAGCGCAGAAAGGGCAAAGAGCCAAAAGGCGCAAAAAGCCAAAAAGGGCGTGAAAGCCAAAAAGGCCGAATTCCCTTGGTTCAAGCCTTATCTAACATTTCCATGACCCCTCCCAGGAATGGGAGGGTCTAGCAGGTAAGGTTACACCTACTATCCGGTTCCCAAAACCCCTCCCAGAAATGGGTGGGTCTCAGGGTTTAAAATAGGTACACCCACATTGCTCCATAGAAGGGCATATCTGTTTTTAGAGGAGAAAGTATTGTGTATGAAAAGGTGAAACTAATTTGCATCAACTCCTAAGGCAGCAGCCTCTGTATGGCCTGCTAGGCAGAGGTGTGTTTACTGAGGCACAGAAGGATGATGGGCGGTTGTCTGCCTACCCAGGGTCTGTTGTTCCAGATGTCCAGGTCCAAGCATGACCTCACCTCAAAAGCAGAACCTTTTAGCATCATTCTGGACAGACTCTCAACTATCCACCCTTGACCAACCCTGGATGGTCCCTTCTGGATGCCACTGGGCAGGCTGAATGTCACAGTTAACTCCTAGGCCATTTAGATTCAGGGCAAAACCTCTGTGACTGAGGACATGGTCTGAGCTCTACTTACACTTGCTTGCTGGGTGACAACAACAACCAACAACTTCCATCTAAACCTCCATCTTCTGGCTAAATCTCTTGTCACATATCCCCACCCAAATATATTCCTGGACAGAAGCTGCAGGCAAGAGCCACTCCTTGACCTGTCTATATTAGCAGATAGGAAGACCCCCTGGCATGCAGTAGATGCTTAACTAATGAACTGAATTTGAGAATGAGGAAAGTTACTTCCTTTTCTTTCATTTTTAAGGGGGTTTGAGTGACACCAGAAGTGTTCAGGGGTTTCTCCAGGCTCCGCACACAGATATAATTTCTGGCCTGTGCTCTGGGGACCATATGGGATGCCAGAGATTAATTCCGGGTCAGCTGGTATGCAAGCACCTTACTCACTGAACTATCTCTGACCATTTGTTTTGTTTTGTTTTGTTTGGGCCATACCCAATGGTACTCAGGGGTTACTCCTTGCTCTGTGCTCAGAAATTACTCCTGGTTGGTATAGGGAAGACCAAATTGGATGCCAAGGATTGAACTCAAGTTGGCTGCTTTCAAACCCCCTCCCCACTGTGCTATTGCTCCTGCCCCTGCTTTAAATATTTAAAGAGCATGTATCACATAATGCATTTGTTTCTGGATAAGTGGGAGCAAAGTTATTTTCAAAAAAGAGGTAAAAAGCTAGAAGAGAAGAAAAAGAAAAAAGAAGTACAGTAACAAGAAAATTTGTAAAAATTATTGTATCTCCAATGAGGTCCTTAAGTCACTGTCAGAAGGTTTAGTAAGCTCTGATTGCTCGTTGATCATTCTGTTACTTCATTTATTTCTGAACATTAGGTGACTTCTGCTTAACTTTGGCATATTCCTATGGGGGTGGCATTATTAAAAAAATGGAGTAATTACATGGCTATGAATGTGGCCACACAGTCTAGGAATTCCAAGCATTTTTTTCTGATACTGCAGCTTTTGTGGAGTGAGTATTTGGCTGACAGGTCTTCTGGAAGTACTAGAAGGTGGGGGGAAGGTGCCCACATTTACTCCAAAATAGTCCTGGTGATATCAGCCCAAATACTAGCATACCTAAAATTTGGTCAGCTTGGTGTCTCTGAAGAGAACCGTAGAGGAGTGGTGGAGCAGGGCAAGAGGCGAAACAGCAATTGTGGGTGATGGATGCAGCTGTAGTGACTTTGGCAGGGCTGGGGTTTGGCACACCTTCTCCTTCCAAGACTGTCAGCTTTCAATTGTGTGGCTATAATTTTTCACAGCTTGTTTTACATCTCTTCTGAGAACAGAATGAGTATATGGAGCTGGCAGGGTGCAAAATCGTGACTGCTTTCTTCTGACTTTTTTCCTTTTTTTTTTCTTTTTGTTTAAAGACCATCCCCAGAAGTACTGGATTTACTCCTAGCTCTGTGCTCACGGAACCCTCCTAGTAGTGCTCAGGAAATCATATGTGGTTCCAGACTATATCTGAGACAGTGCCTTTCATACTATGCTATCTCTCCAACCCAGAAGTCATTTTTCTTATCCTAAGGCATAGCACAAATGTTCGTTGGCATAAGCTGAAGTTATTGCCAAAGCCAGTAGAGTGTTTATATTGTCAGAAAAACAGTTCAGAATTCTACTTACTCTTCTAATTACTCAAAGTCAAACGTGATTGGGTAAGGGTTGTGAGGTTGTGACCACCCTTTTGCAGACAGATGAAGATTTCTCACATTCTCTGTGTCTGCTCAGGGGATAAAGAAAGGGGGAAACCAAGACAGAAAGGGAAGAATGTACAGTCTGGTCAAGAGTCAACTCTTATTTTTTTTTTAAATATGGAACGCTTAACGAATTTGTGTGTCATCCTTGCGCAGGGGCCATGCTAATCTTCTCTGTATCGTTCCAATTTTAGTATATGTGCTGCGGAAGCGAGCACCAGAGTCAACTCTTTCTCCCTCTGACCTGATGCAGGCTGACTCAGCAGTGCTGCTTGAACGCTGCTTTCTCACAAAGTAGAGAGAACTCTGAGCCTCACCCTGCAGAGTCCAGGCCCTTAACAAGCAGCCCCGGCTGGTCACAGAGCTAGGCCAGGAGACAGAGCCTGGATGATGCCCTTTGGCCCATTTCCAGCCATTCCTGGAGATTTGAGAAAACAAGTCATTAGTTTGGAGTGTTCCTTAATGATCTAATGTGAGCAAGGCAGCCAGATTGTCGGATCTGAGTGCTCCAGGTCCAGGTCTGGGTCTCAGCTGAAATCACCAGCACCCTTTCCTGGCCAGGGGCAATGCGCTTGTGTCTGTATCTGGAGGTGGAGCACGGCCAGCGCCCTGTCTGGTGGATGGGAGGGGCAAGTGCTGGCGTGATAATCTCTGGCTTCCTTCTTAGATGTGGAAGAGTGGAAGTGGGGTTAACTTTGAGCTCCATGGGAGAAGATTGGGGGGCTCACACTCAGGTTTTGTGGACACAGTATAAAGATGTGACCAGCAGCCCTGCTCGCTCCTCTTGTCTCCTAAGCCTGGAATTTTTTTTTCTTTCCTTTTTCATTTGTAACACTCTTTTTTGGTTTTTCTGTTGAAGGTTTAGAGAACATTCCAAGAGAAGAAAATTAGGATACTTAAAAAAAAAATGATCCATGCTATTTATTCACTCGCACTCAGAGAAACTGTCAGCTCTGCTGACCTTTCCAAATTAATAAAATCTGTAAATGCTCAATTGTTTACTGCGCATACTGAGCCACTCCTCATAATGATGAGGGGAGACTGCACCCACCTAGAATATTTGACTCTCTGGCTGCCAGCCAGCAGGGGAGCTGCAGTCAGATTCCAGGAGAAAAGCAGCAAAGCCCAGGTTCCTCCAAGAGCCTTAAAGAAGCAACTCAGAGAGGGTTCTCAGCTCCTAGTCAGATTTTGGGGCAGGTAAAACTGTTGGTAACCACCCCTAGCTGCCCTAGGATACTGCAGGAATTTCTTCAGAGAAGGAAAACTTGTAGACTCCACTGTAATATCATCTCCACACCAAGTGCTTATTTCAGGCAATGCACCAGCCGGAGAAAGCGCTAGTAGAAGATACTAGAAGGCTTGTTGGGGGAGATGGAAGTTGCAGAAGAGCAGGGGGTCTCTGGGTGAGAAGGAAGCCTCATGCTCAAGATCAGAACGTTGGAGAGACATGGGTCTGGAAGCAAAAGTTGATGCAGGAAATAATCCAAACACATGGAAAGGAGTGAAACAGGTTTAAGAATTCCAGCACTCTGGAAGCTACAGCTCACTTCATGAAGCTCACCACAAAGAGTGATGAGTTTAGTTAGAGAAATAACTACATTGAGAACTATCCTAACAATGAGAATATATGAGGGAAATAGAAAACCTGTCTAGAGTACAGGCGGGGGTTGGGTGGGGAGGAGGGAGATTTGGGACATGGTAATGTTCTGGTAATGGGGGGGAGTGTTCTTTACATGACTGAAACCCAACCACAATCATGTTTGTAATCAAGGTGTTTAAATAAAATAATATTAAAAAAAAAAAAGAATTCCAGCCCTCAAGTTTTCCACTCCTAAGAAGTAGATAGCTCAAGAGGGAAAGCCGGAAACACAAGAGAACGTTTTCCTGAGACCCAGGAGTTTTATAAGGAAGAAAACAGACCACACCCTAGGGTGGAGAACAAATGGTCTAAACAGCAATCCAAGGTGCTACATTCAAAGATGTTTCCAACCAATGAGTAACAAGGTGTATACTGAGTGGAGGGCACCTGGTTAATTCAACATCTGGGAAATGAAGAGCAAGAATGCGCCCACGTGGCTAGAAAAGGAAGCAATAGTGAACCTGGGTGGGGATGCTGGCTGGTTGGAAGGAGGATGGCTATGTTGGACCATTACAAGTGGGCACAAGGGATTCCTGTCTCTCAGATCCCTCCATCCAAAAAAGGCACAAGTAAGTGTCCTGGAGATCTGAAAACAGTCTTACTGCCTGGGCTTATAAGGGACACGGGTCTGTTGGACTTCCAGGATAAAGATGGAGAAAGGTGTTGTGAAGAGACGCTGTGGGTGCTAGCCATGTGGTTATCACAGACATGACGTTGAAAGTCAACAGTTAAAGATATGGCATAACAAGATTATCATGTTCACCATTTCTCATTGGTCAGTGTTGTAACTCAACTGGTGGCACAACCACTGTCACCTTCTGCCAGAATGTCTTTATTACTCTGGACAGACACACTATGCCTAGGTTGCAACTCCCGTCTCCTCACATGTTATCCTTTTTTTTGGGGGGTGGCTTTTGGGTCACACCCAGTAGTGCTCAGGGGTTACTCCTGGCTCTACACTCAGAAATCACTCCTGGCAGGCTTGGGGGATCATATGGGATGCTGGGATTCGAACCACCATTCTTCTGCATGCAAGGCAAACACCTTACCTCCATGCTATCTCTCCAGCCCCACTTGTTATCCTTGTATCTATGAATGGGGCTATTCTCTAGAATCCCGAACAAGTAGAATTATAAAGCACTTGGATTCTTGGAACTGTTACTACAAAAGTAGGTTTATTTCTGAGCTCCTGGGTTCTCCTTATATGAAAGATTCATGCACAAAACTCCAGATGCCTATGAAAATCATTTACTGAACAGTTCAAGTCGAACTTCTCAGGCCTTCCACAATGTCTGATGAAATAGATCACTCATCCTGTCCCTTAGAGCCAAGTCCAAATGACGATTCCTTGATCCTATCCCTGGTGCTGCCTGTCTGCCTCATCTTATCCCTCCACTATTTTCTGACCAGTGTCTCTGTCCCTAGTCTGAAATATACCCCCCCCCCCATGGCTTTTCTTTCTCCAGCCATGCTCACATGCATTTGGGTAAGAGCCCCTGTTGCCCATGTTGGCATAGGTGAGGGGACAAAGAAGAAATTGCCTAGCAGAGAACTTCCAATTATCTCTTTACTTTTCCCACCCACCCACCCTTAGCCATTCCATTATTTATTTCATCAACTGCCTCTTTGGCAGGTGATATTTAAAACGACCAGCTCAGTTATAGGTTATACAACTCCTCTCCCCTCCCTTCAGCTTCTTTCACTTGGTATTAAACCCTCTTGGTCTATGCCTACACCTCCATACACACATTTTGGTGCATCCCTCCTGAGACTTAATTCTGCTCTGGGTACAGTTCAGATCTGTTTCCTTGGTTTATCCATCCCATGAAGCAACTGCATATGGCCCAGTTGCTTCACCTGTCAACCATGGTGACATGAACATAGATGTAAAAATATCCACCTAAGTCCCTTATAAGACTATTTTGATTTTGGGGGGGGGGTCACACCCAGCAGTGCTCAGGGGTTACTCCTGACTCTACGCTTAGAAATCGCTCCTGGCAAGTTCGGGGAACCATATGGGATGCCAGAATTCAAACACCCTACCTCCATGCTATCTCTTTGGCCCCAAGATTTTGAGCTTTTGAAAAATGTGCTTCTCACCTCCAGAGTATCCAGATTGATCTGCAGCTCTCATCACACTCAAAAGAGGAACAGATTTTCAACTTCCCTTTGTCCCCATATTAAGCCCTTGTTGCTTCAAGCAGAACTCTTCATTGCTTTCCCTTGGCCCCAAAGGATGAGAGCTGAGTGCAGGGATACCCAGGGCCTGCCCCTGTACCATGCTAAGCTGCTTCTCTGCTGACCAGTGTCAGAATTCTGGACCTTCACTTCTTATCCTGAAACACATCCATCATGTTGAATGTGTCCCTTGCTGAGGTGGCCAGTGCTTTGTGCTCTGGCTGGCTACCATCTTCCTCCCATCTTCTAGAATGGCTCACAGAAATGGCGCAGTGCAAGCCTGATTTCCTCCATCTTGTCCCGGGTGCTCCCCCTCCCTGTCTCCCTCCCAAATCTTCATCCACCCCCACAAGAAGCAAAGGGCATCTTGACTGGAAGCCTGGCTACTTCTGGGCATTAATTGCCTCTACAGATTCCAAACTCACTTAAAACACATTAAAGTGACACACACAGGCAGAAAGGCGGGAGAATTCACAGCTCAGGTTGGCACTGTCATTAACTCAAGTCTTGGGTGTCAACTCCCCCCACACACACCCAGCCTCCCACCCGGCCTTGCCATCACCCTCCGCCATGCATTTGCTGGCCTTTGTTGGTTTGTGTCAGCCCTTGAACACTATTTAAATGTAGTTGGGGGCCCATGCATGCAATTACCATTGTGTTATTATTCAGAACCAGATTGTTAAAGATTCAGGCAGCTGTACAAGGAGATGCCCTGTGCTGGGAGGTCCAATTTAGGAGGGCCTTCCGAGATGGTGCGAGGGGTTGCTAGGCAACCCCATGCTACAGAAGAGGAGGCCTCACTCCGAGTGGGAAGAAGCTGGGCGCCTTCAGGGAATTGGAGGCAGTGGTCAATCTGAGACTGGCATGGCGCCGGCAGGGGGAGGGAGGCGGCGTGGGCCAGCCCAGGGCTCTAAAGGGGTGGGAGCACACCAGGAGCCTGGGGCGCCCACCCAGCTTGGTGTTCAGGGAAGGGAGTGTGCCGCGGGGGAGTGAGAAGGCAGAGAAGGTGCAGAAGCCTGAGGTCAGCCAAGAAACAGCCGAAGGAGACCCAGAGCAGATGCTAATATGCTTCTCCATCCCTTTCTTCTCTTTGCAGGAAATGAGCAGGTTTGCAGAGCAACTGCTGGCCTGAAACTGAAGCCAGAATCGGCATTGCTTGTGAGTAGGAATTTTTGCTTTGTTTTAGGGCTGGGATTGGACTGTGTTCCTGGGAGGACCGTGAAGTTTTTCTGTCTGGGGAAGGAGTTGAAGGGGTTGTTGATTTTTCTGAAAGGTGCTGCTGATGTGAAATGTCAGGCTCAGAGGTGATAGTGCAGGGCTTAGCTTGGGATCAGCTTTCTAAGCGGCACTTTTTCCATGAGGCTCAGAGCAATTGCTCCCTCAGCTCTGAGTGCCGCTTGGTGTTGGCAGAGACTCGAGGCTCAGCGTTGTTCCTGTCCCACAGTGTCCCTCATCACTGGGACATCATCACCTGGCACCTACTTACAGGGCTTCGAATGGCTTTATGAGTTTGTAGGCAAAGAATCCACATGGAGGAAAGTAATTCAGCCCTACAAATCATCCACCAGTTTCTCTATGACTTGTAGAGACAGAGAGAGATAGGACAGGGGGATGGCATTTGCTGTGCACACTGCCAACCCCACTTATTCCATCCTTGGCATTCAAGCACGGCCAGTAGGTACCCCCAGTCATAGATCAGGAAGAATCCCTGACTGCCACTGGGCACTAAATATTCATACCCTCAAAAGGAAGAAGGTGGAAATTTCTTTGAGGTTGAATTTGAGATTAGGGTCTACACATAATGCATGATAGGAAATGATAGGAACTACTTGATTGGGGGTTCAATTTGGAGATCCTCACTCAATCTCAGAGAGAGCAGGAGGGCAGCCTTCTCGAGACAGCTATGGCTATGGGCCACTGAGGGATCCCCAATATCAGTGAAATAGATTCATCTTTAACTCCAAATTGGAGTCTACAGGACATGCTCCCAACATCCTGCCTCTCACATAAGGAGCCCTGGGTCCTACATATCCAGGCTAAGGGAACCAGTGATAGATTTCACAAAGATGGAAAAATAATTTGTCTGAGCAGGCAGGAGTCTCTCCTGGTTTTGAATCTCAAAACAATCACACATCTCTGCAACATGGCCAGTTGGCAGCACACTTGACTGTATGGCTCTAATGAAGATTAGAGCCACAGCACTGTGGGGTATTTGCAGATGGGGGAACTAAGGCTCAAGTATTTGAGTCTTCCACTCACCTTTGCTCAGTTCATAAGTGATCACGCTGACTTTTTGTTGTAAATAAATTGCTATCTGCTGATGAATCTGGCATCCAGGGAAGCAAGGTCCTGCCTGGGGGTGCCATAGGAATGGCTCTGTGGGCATTGTCTGGGCAGCTGATCTTTGCTGTGCCACCTCTGAGGGAATGGAGAAGGGGAGTCATACATGGTTATGGTTCTGTTCTCCTGGAGGTAACTTTCTACAAAGATACACCAGGTGTTGGTGACTGGTTTAGGTAGATTTCCTAAGCAAAGAAGCCTGAGATGCAGGCACGTACAAATTAATATGATTTCTTCTTTAGGGCATATCAAAGAGTTGGAGGACTATGCTCTAGCCCTTAATTTTCCCAAATATTTTAAATAATTTAAAAATCCCACTAAGTGTCTTGTTTGGTTTCAGTGAATGCAGCCTCCCTGCATGAGCCTCCACTCTCCATTATTTGCATACTGTTGGGAGACCTGCCTTAATATGTCTGGTTTCCTAAGCCATCCTAAAGATTTTCTGCGGAGTCAGCAAGTGAACTTCCACCACACTTTTCTTTAACTAGGCAACTTGCATTTGAGGTGCTTCCTCAACTTAGGCATTAGGCAGTCTGTCATAGGAGTTCAAAGAGGAGCTTGGTCATCCCTCAGCAGAGTTGCCCAGGAAATCTGCCTTTGTGATGGGTAGGTTTCGAAGGGCCTGCCGGAGCTAAGCTGTCTGTCTGAACATCTTCATTTGCATGATTGCTTTTATAGACCTTTTCCCTCACTCTTGCCCCAGGAGATAGGGTTCACTGAATTTGGATTTTGTAGTTTCGTCCAATGCCTGTAAGCATGCCAATAGAGCCAAGTTTGTCATCACCTTCATCTGGACTGTCTGCTTTTCTCTTGCCACAATCCCTCCTGTGGACCCTTAGGTTGCAAGAAAACCCTCTCACGGTGTGCATAGGCCTGACCTGTTTAAGCCCCAAGACGGATTAGGGTGGCACCCTCATGAGGCAATGGGAAAAAAAATCTAATTTCCGACCAAGAAATAGAATCATTATCTTGATTGAAATAATACCTTCCTTCAACCTGCAACCAGATAAAGCCTCAAACTGGTGGAGCTTCCTTATCAGTGCCCAGAGTTTGCAGGACACAGAGTAATGGCCTGTCAGCTGCCTCCGGTTGTGGGTTCTGGAAGGCAGCGCCCACATCTTCTGACCTGATTGGGATTAGAGTGCAATGGGAAGTAATTCTGTTAGGCAGAAATAGTGTGATATTAACAGGAGAAAGGAGGGGAGTCTAGAACTGCCTGAGCAATAAATGCAACGATGATTATTGTGGCTTTAACTCAGACACTGGCCACATAGGGGGAATTACGGAAGCCACTGAAAGCTGTGCGAGTGGACATCCGTATGTTAAGATGCGCGTTTATTTTAGGATGTTCTAGAATTCCCCTGGGGTCAGAGCTTCTGCACACAGACCTCAATGTAATGAAAGGACCCAGCTTGAGAAGGTAAACCAAACCCTAGTTTGGGGAGGAAAATGGGACAGCTGGACCTCCCCAGACAATTCACATCCTGATGATGGAAATGGAAAGCACCTTGGGTAAAGATGCAGGGTCTCAGCTCCAGCCCAAGCTTAACACTGTTGCTCCACCTCCTGGCCTTTCCACCCTGCATGATATCTCCTTGTACAGAGAGGGCAATATGGGAGTGTCACAGGAGGAGAGGCAATGTATGTGCAAAACTTGGGCTGTACTTCATCCTTCCTGACTCTCTCCATTAGGAGAGGAGACTGGGCTGCACTCCACTGGGCCTCACAGAGGTTGGTGTGGGAGTCCTATAGGACACGTATGTGGCTCATCTCCACAGCACCCCCATTTAAAGAAAATCACCCTGCATGAAAAGAAAGGCGATGGAGAGCCCATCCAGCCCTCTCTCCCTCTCTTTCCATAGGCCCTGCTTGCCAGTTCTGGCTAATTTAAGGGAGTATGCAAGGCTGCCCTATGGCTGGTGTTTGGGAGTGCTTCTTCAGTGACAGGGATGTTGGACCACTTTGCAATTCTCCCAACATTCCCATGCATCACTCATGGAGCATCACATGTGGAGGTCCCAGCTATGTGCTCAAGGGCCCATGTGGAGCTGGAGATCAGACCTTGGCTTCCTGGTGTGCAAAGCAAGGGCATAGCCCATTGAGTCTCTCTCTCTCTCTCTCTCTCTCTCTCTCTCTCTCTCTCTCTCTCTCTCTCTCTCTCTCTCTCTCTCTCTCTCTCTCTCTCTCTCTCTCTCTCTCTCTCTCTCTCTCTCTCTCTCTCTCACTCTCTCCCTCTCTCTCACTCTCTCCCTCCCTCTCACACACTCACTCCCCACTCATTTTCTGGGCTTCTGTCAACCGAAAACAACAATCTTGTGAAAGAGGAACAGCAATGACTATATCTTGTGTTATGTTCTAGGAGCTCCTGAAGGAGGAGGGGGAGAGGGGAGGGACTAAGTGCCTCAATTTGGTCACTGAGCAGATCAGAGGCCCTTTTCCCATGGTCCTGTCTCCAGCTGTTCCCAGCTGTGCACACTATACCAGAAACACAGCAACACCCTACCCACCCACCCCCCCTCAAAAGCCCTCTTCTCCCTTCTGCCTACAAAGCTCTTTCAGGCCCATGGGGCAGTTCTGAGGCTTCCCAGAGAAAGAATCTTCCCACTTCCTTACCCACTTGGCATCCCTCTGTTTCTATCTGCTGAATCTTGTTTTCCAGAGGCGTGGGGGCCCATGGGTGAGCGCGCCTGATTACCATGGTAATCACCAGGCAAATGGAGTGATTGTATAATACATTTTCATCAGAAATATGAACAGGTGTGCAGGGGAAATCAACATTTATCAACAAGATAGGTCCCAGGAGATTGATAGTGAATTGAGGATAGCACAGGGAAACAAAAGGAAGAGAGAAAGCAGAAATCTCTTCCCTTGCAGCCAGATTCCTTCCTGACTGTTGGCTCCCACCCTGCTCTCTGGACTTCTCACTTACATTCCTTCTGGCCCTGCCCTCTCCTCTTCCTGGGCTATGCCCTAACCATCTGTCAAGTGCCAGCTCCTCTAGGAAACTTTCCTTGGTCTACTTAGCCCCCAGAATCCCTGACCTCCTGCAGACCTGTGTGGTCTCCTAAACTGATGAGCAAACTGGGACATGCCTTTATTCCCTCCGTCTCTCAGCCTAAAGCCCCTGAACCAGTTCTTATTAGAAAAGGTCTTTGGTTTACCTTGATTCTCAATGTCTTCCTTAGAAATGCCACCACAACACCTTGGGGTGGCCCTGGAGCATTGAGGGCCAAAATGAGGTCTGTCGGTGCAACTAGCCATGTGGGACTTCATGCGCATGCCAGTGTTCCTTCCCGAGATGAAGGCAGCCGCCGGGAATTCATTAGCAGGCACCAAGAAGCTCCAATTTCTGAACTGCAGGGCACCTGAGTCATCGATGGTTCTAAATCAGCACTGGTCTGGAGCATGGAGCCCAGAGAGGCCAGCTAGCACTGATCTCAGCTGCCTGGAGTGTAGGAAGTATGGTCTGTGTGGGATAGGCAAAGATGGAAGAGGCATCTTTGCCCATGTACCCTGGTGCAAGGTTTTACAGTATTGTTCTAAGCTATGAGTGTCTTGGATCCTGGAGCACCATGGCTTCCTGTCACCTCATGCACAGGTAGTCAATGGAGCTCCACCGAGGCATCTACCTGAAAAGCTTCCTGACTTTCAAGTCAGACAATGCATCAGTCATGGCCCGCACCAACTGTGCAAGAGGCATTCGCTGATATTTTTATTTTAATAGGATGAGCACTAATAAAGAGCCCCCGGCAACTTGTGGGACTCATCTGAAGACTGTATTTCTCTCTCTCTCCTGTCCCTGAATGGAGCTCCTAAAGTGTCAATGACAAAGACTTTCCACCAAAATAAAAAAGGCAAGAGATTTAAAAAAAAATGTATTTCTCCATCAACGTGTCTGTTTTAATTCCCTCCCTGGAATGTACATCTGCTTGTGAACAGGAGCTCATGAAAAGATGAAATGAAGTTGGGCGGGGGAAACCATGAACATCAAGAGGAGGTCCAGAGTGTCAGCCCTGGTCTTTGTTCTGCCTATGAATGGCTTCATGATGGGTTTGAGCTCTTGTCAGACTCAGGGTGCTCCTCCAGACACATGGCAAAGAAGCCATGTGGGGCACACACATGGGCCATGTGAAGAATCTTAAACTCCCGGGGCTGGAGAGATAGCGTGGACGTAGGACATTTGCTTTGCATGCAGAAGGATGGTGGTTTGAATCCCGGCATCCCTTATAGTCCCTGAGCCTGCCAGGAGCAATTTCTGAGTGTAAAGCCAGGAGTAACCCCTGAGTGCTGCCGGGTGAGACCTAAAAACTAAAAAAAAAAAATCTTAAACTCCCAAAGCTGGTAAATGGGAGAGGGAACCCCTACAATCCAGTGTCCCTGGGCGATTAACATTGGGTTAGTCAGTCCCCAGGAGCAACTCACGATGCTAAAGAGGAGGCCTTGGGGTGGGGCCATGACCTCTGAAGAGACAAAGAAATGAGACCCAGCCACCTTCCAGGACCCAGAAGATGGTATGATGTTCAGAGGGCCAAGCAGTGAGTTCAAACCCCAAGTCTACCACATTGCAGAGGTGATGGGGGCAGGCCTGCTATTGGAGACATCCTGTGAGAAATACCTGGAAAATAACTAAGTGACCACATGTGCTTGAATGGCTCCTCCAGGGCTGACAGTGGAGGTGCTAGGTTTGTCTGTAGGTGCAAGGCCATCCTGACAGCTCTGCTAGTAGGAACCCCAGCAGAAAAAAGCTGGAAGTGAAATGGTGGTTTAGGGGGTCAGCATGGGGGTTTGCAGGGGGGGGCTGAGCCAAATTTTTGGTACTCCACCTCCAGGGAGGGGCCTCTGTGAAGACCCCACTTTCCAATGCTAGACCAGCAGTACAGAAGTCGAGTTTAGCTCCGTAGACCAAGAGCTGAATGGAGGGGTACTGTATACCCAGAGAGGCAAATGGTGACAGAGATATTGTTTCCTCTCCTCAGCCACTGTCAGGGAGACACAGAGGCCCATTTAGAACCTCCCAAAATTCCTAAGAAAATAATCACCCACCCACCCCAACCTTGACCAATCCTCTGGGAATTGTGGCTCATTTTCCCTCCTGACAAAGGTCCCCTGGGACAGGAGGTGACTTTACCCCCAGAAAACCACAGCTGATCCCTCAGAGAGAAGGAGCTGGGTCGGCTCTCAAGTATCCCAGGATAGACTCTTGGATGGTGCTGGCCATCAGGGACTTTGTAACAGGAAGTCAGAATGAAGATACATCTCAGATACAGGGGATGGATCCCTGAGGCTAAGGCAGGACAAGACACTGTGCTGGGGGGAGGAATCCCCAGACAGCTCTCAGTGATGTAGGCCCTTGCTGAACCCAGCCTGAGCTGAGCCCACAGAATTTGCTTTCCGAGTCTTACATTGCACAGGGTGGGTGCAATGAAAGGAAAAGAACAGAGAAGGAAAGGGAAGGAAAGGAACAGAAACCTGGAGAGGAAAATCAGGTGTTCAGTGCCACACAGAAACCAACTGACTCAGAACTACCTTGGCCTAGGTCACCTGGTCAAGGAACATCTGCTTGACTAAGACTTGTATTGTCTGTGGTGGTTGCCTGTTGGAACAGGCATTCCTGATGGTTTCAATTAGAAACAGCAAAACTGCATAAATAAAAATGATATCAATGGGCCAAAGAGCTATGACAGGGGCTATATGCTGGTCTTGAGTGGAGCCAGCCCTGGTTCCAACCCCAGCACTGCATATTGTTGAGCAGAGCACAGAGCTAGAAATAGACCCTGAGCACCACTGTGTGTGGCTCCAAAATAAAACAGAACAAAAAAAGAAAAAGAAAAAGAAAGCACAATTATATCCTTAGATCCTAAGTTCACTTGTGGTTCAGCTTTTACATTATATCATTTGTTGTTTACACATTGTCATTTACACACACACACACACACACACACACACACACACACACACACGCCTTCTCTTTTTGTCTGAGTCACTCAAATAAAGTGAGCCCTAAATACTTCGGTAAGTATTTTCTAAAGACATGCATAGTATCTGCACAATTCTGGTTGAAGTGATCAAGGCATTTGCAGTGAAGACAGGCTTTGATCTGATGTCCCCATCTGTACTCCAATGTCACGTTACCCTCCCAATGTTCTTCCTCGCACGTCCCATCTAGGCTGGAGGCATTGCTTGTAGTTGTTAAATCTCTCTGTCTTCCTTTCATCCAAAATGTTTTCATAGGTTTTCAGTGTCTTTTACTGCTATGACAGTTTTGAGGTCTACAGTGCCCCTTCTTAATTTTAATCAAATATTCCTTGTTTGGGTTGTGCTGCTCTCTTTATTAGCAGAGACAGGTGATACATCCTCAACCACATCTCTGCTTGGCAATCTTGGCAGCTTCTCATACAGCTTCTCTGGCAATAACCCTACCCCGTCCTCATTTTGATCTCCCAAGACACTGATTTCCCCACTATATGATTATTATTCCTCTCTGTCTTGTAAGGAATAAATAGCCTATCAGGAGACACTTTAAAATCCTCCAATATTCTGCTCTTGTCCATCTCCTCCACACAAGTAACCTAGCCATAATCCAGCCATCAACTTGGTGTTGGGAGGGCAGAGATAGCTTCAGGGGTCAGGGGCACATTCACAAGTCCACAGGTGAGGGCCTGAGTGATAGCACAGTAGGTAGGGTATTTACCTTGCACATGGCCAGCCTGAGTTCAACCCTCAGCATTTCATATGGTCCCCAAAGCCTGCCAGGAGTAACTTCTGAGTGCAGAGCCAGGAGAAACCTCTGAGCACTGCCTGATGTGGCCCAAAACCAAAAACGGAAAGAAAAAAAAAAGACCACAGATGAGATCACCTATGCCTCCTGCCTTTCCAAAGCACTACCAAATATGGTTCTTGTGGTACTGGTGGTCCCCAAGTCTCACTGGGTTTGGGCAGTGCCATAGCACCAAGCCTGAGCATTGAACTATCTAATCTAGTCCACATGTATCCCCAGTGAATCCCCTGAGCACTGCTGGGGAACCTCTGCCTCCAGAAAAGAAAAAAAACAAAACAAAAACAAAAACAAAAAAAAACAGAGGATGGTTGAAAGCCAATGTTTTTCCAGCTCCAGCACCACCTCTGGACTTCCGGATTCTGTGGTAGCACCAATCCTTTACATTGCAAGGAGCAAAATGCATCTGTCTGCTGTCTGCCTGGGCTGATGAGACATCAGCTCAAAGCCTGTCTTCACTGCAAATGTTTTGCCAATAGTCAGTTACTTTTCACTGTCTTTGATGATTTCAGTGTTTAAGTTGTCTGACTTTGGGCACATTTCCATGGATATTGCTCCTACTTTGCTGATCCCTGTGGCATTTTGATATTCCACCATCTAATCTGTCTCAGGACACTTTTCTGTCATAACAGAAGGTCCCAGAATCCTCTTGATACTGACCTATATTGGCCCCTTACTCAGTCACTTCTCTGGGGAACTGTACCTTTGCTTTACTTGTTTTTGAGTTTTTGAGACCACACCCAGAGATGCTCAAAGCTGACTCCCAATAGGAAGACAAGGATGCCAGGGATGGAATCTACTCTCTGCCTGCAGGACTCCTCATCAGAACTGCCCCTTATAGTGGGACATTGTATTTAAGAACAAGATTTGGATTTCAGGTGTACTCTGTGCTGCTGGATGTCTGTGCTTTGGGGCCCTTTAGGGAACTCAAGTAGGAAATTCATTCTGACATGTACATGCATATACCTTGCAGATTCATGCACGGTTCATGTCAATGCAGATTCATGCCTCAAAACACACACTAACATACATAGATGCTTACATGTTCTTGTGTTAGAATTAGTGAGTCACCAGATCTCTTCAGTTCTAATCCACCATCCTTGGCCCCCCCATTCCATATTTACAAGTTCTTCTCAGTAAAAGCCTGGGCTCCCCAAACAATCTACTCATGCGCTAATTTGCATAACCCTGTGGTTCATCTAAAATCATTTCAGAATTGCTTCACCCATACCGCTAAGATCAACAGACCTTCCTTCACCCCAGCCCTCCCCTGCTGAGTTCATAAATAACCAGGATCAGTCCTTCCATCCTTCCTATTGCCCTTGCCCTTCAGCATGGTCATAGTATTTATTTGAAATAAGGTCAGCTTCTTTTTATTTCCAGCTTGCTCTCAATTTGAAGGATTTTTTCCTCTTTCTTTTTTGATTGATTTAATTTTAATATTTGAGTATGCAGAACATTAACATATTTTCAAAAGCCCAAACTAAATAGAAAGGTATACCAAAAGATTATCACCCTCTTGTATTCCTTCTGCTCTGTCCTCCCTTGCAAAAAATCAAGCCAATGGTTACCGTTTACCCTTCATGTTCTTGTAAGATAAGAAATATTCTCATCTCTTCTTCTTTTTCATACAATAAAACCCCCATCATATTCTACATGGAGGGGATTTTTTTTTCTCTTTAGGTACTTCGCTTTATGCATTTTGTATCACTCAAAATCACTCCATAATGATGCATCAAGTCTTTCTAGTTCTTTATTGCAGTGATGTAAACACAGTCCCTAGTTTATTCAGCCACTCAACTTTATATGGTCAGAGTTGCTTCCCATGCTCTTTGACTACAAAAAAAAAAAAAGTGTGGTGTTTGTGAAGAGCATTTTATGAGTGTAAATGTTCCTCTCCCTAGGAATGGGCTCCCTAGGTGAAGAGGAAATGTGAAAATGTGCATGTGCTTTGTTGACCTTCCTGGATACTGACTGGCCTCTCAGTTCACAAGTCCCCAATCCCTTCCAAACTGTCCTCCAGAAGGCAGTCTCCATCCATGTTTGCCAGTCTCAAGGAGAAGAAATGGTTTGGGTGTACTTTTAAAGTGTATTTCTTTTATGAGTGAAGTTGATCGATTTTTTCACATTTAAGGATTTATTTTAAGTTTATCTTTTGATTTTGGGGTCATAACCCAGCAGTGCTCAGGCATTACTCTTGGGCTCTGTGCTCAGGGATAACTCCTGAAAATGTTTAGGAAACTCTCTGTGGTGCCAGAAATTGAACCTGAATTGGCAGTATGCAAGGCAAGTACCTTACCCCTGCATTTTCTCTCTGATCCTAAGGATGAATTATTATTTTTTTGTGAATTATTTATTCATTGACCCATAATATTTATTAATAATCCCATACCTTTGGTTCTCTGTCCCTCTGTTTTGAGATTTTTTGTTTATATGCTAATGATAGCAATTAATGATACCTATTAATTTGTGTTTTGTTCTATTTTATCATTTACTTGTATCTATAAGTAATATGCTCACTATACATAATACATGTAAATATACACACACACACACACACACACACACACATATATATATATATATATATATATGTTTGGTTTGGTGGCCACATCTGGCTATTCTCAGGGCTTACTCCAGGCTCTGTGCTCAGGGATCATTCCTGACAGCTTATGTTAAGGGTGACCGTATGTAGTGCCAGGGATCAAACCTAGGTTTAACTATGTACAAGGCAAGCAGCTAACCTATATACCATTTCTCCAGGGCTCCAAAGTATATTTTAGATAGTCACATTTGTCAATTTTTTTTTTACCTCTGGAATATCAGTCATCATTTAAAGTCTTTCCTGCTTCTAGAACTTTCCTAAAGAGAAATACAATTTTAATGGCTATATATTATTTTGTTATATGAAAAGATAAACCATCATTTCTCTATATAGGTTTCCCCCACTTTTCAAAAAATAAAGTGTTCTTACTTGCTATGATTTGGTATGCAATTGGATCTTAACCCCAAAATCTCCCTACTCTCATTTTTTCCATAAAAATCAATGATAATAGTGTTTCTAGATTTCCAAAACAAGCTGCCAAGTAGGAACACTGAGTTTTTAGATAGTGGGGTCATGTGAGTCAGGAAGGAAAGTGATACCATTGATATCATCAGGTGCTGGAGTAGGTAGGGTGCTGGAGCTTTCAAGGTGGGAGGAGAACAGATAAAACGTGGCCTGCCCTGAAGAGAGGGGTGCTCCCTCAAGGAACCAAATCTTTCAGAACACAGTCTAATGACCAGGGAAGATGGTGGGTCCTGGGGAGAAAGGAATTTTGGGGAGGGCACAGAAATAGGGCAAGGCTCCAGGACAGTGGGGTTGCATGATAGTGGGGCCCTTTATGACCCGAGCATGGTCGGGGCTGGATCAGAGGGTCATTGAGTAGAGAGAAGAAGTAGTTCAGCAGGTGAATCAGGCCTGCTGGTGATGACCTATAGCTCTGGGCAAGTGGGTTGGATAGAATGTGGATGGTGCCCTGGAAGGCATGGGGAACCTGGGAGGAGCCTGGAAGTGCAGAAAGAATTCTGCCTGTTGGGGTGGTGGAATGAGCTGCTGTCGAGTTTCCCTAATTCAGGGGTCTCAAACTCAATACACCTGGGGGCCGCAGGAGGCAAAGTCGGGATGATCCTTGAGTGTAAAGTCAGTAGTAAGCCTTGAACATTGGGGAGTGTGACCCAAACAACTAAAACAAAACAAAACAAAAAAAGATTCCTCTAAGACAGGGCCACAAAATGTTGTACGGAGGGCCACAAATGACCCACAGGCCGCGAGTTTGAGACCCCTGCCTAAGATCATCAAAATTGATGTTTGCTCTAGGCCTGGAGCTTCTAGAAACATTATTGTTCCTTTAAGACAGGGGTCTTCAAACTTTTTAAAGTGGGGGCCAGATTACGGTCCCTTAGAGAGCTGGAGGGCCGGACTATATGAGCCACTAATTCCTACTCACACTGCACATATCTTATATAAATAAAATGAAAACCATTTATAAATAAACAGATCACGCACCAGTATTTCAATGGGAACTGTGGGCCTGCTTTTGGCTAATGAGATGGTCAATGTCCGGTTCCATATTTGTCACTGCCAGTCGTAACAAGTGATGCAAGTGGGCATCAGTTAATCTTCATCTGGTTGGAGATTTCAGATGTTTCATTCTTGAAAAAGTCTGTTCACAGGCATAAGTGCTACCAAAGATGGTTACCATTTTGAGTGCATGGTTCCTGATATTTGGATATGTCTCAGAGGGGAGGGATGCATAGAAATTCAAAAGGTTACTTGACTTAAATGCGTCTTTCAGAGAGTCACAATTCTGCAGTTCAGCCAGTTCCATTTGGTAAATTGTAAGGACATTTTTAATCTCAACAAAATGGGTTACGAAAGAGCTGTATGTCCTGTTCATGGAGATGAAGCTCTTTGAATCTAAATTGAAACTTCTTTTGCAACAATTCTAGTGAGGCCAGACATGTTTCCTTTGGGAATGCAACCAATGGTTTGTCCGCTGACAGATTTTGAGTTGTTGGGAGATGACTGAAGTTTTTCTCCTGTACTTGTTTGATGAGAAGGCCTAATTTTACTTCAAATGCTTTCACATGCGATGCCATATCACAGATGAGCTTCCCCTTGCCTTGAAGTTGCAGATTGAAACTGTTGAGTAGCTCTGTTATATCTGTCAGAAAGGCAAGGTGCCATTTCCATTCTGCATCATTGAGCTCTGGTACTTCTAGTAGAAAAGCTGTAATCTGTGGAAGTAAGTCATAGAAACGTTTCAAAACTCTCCCTCTACTCAGCCAACGGACTTCTGTGTGGTACAGAACATCTTCATGGGCAACATTTACCTCAGATAGAAATTCCTGAAATTGTCTGTGGTTTAGTGCATGAGTTCTAATGTAATTAACATAAGATACCACAATTTTCATAACAGAGTCCCACTTCAGTGATTTACAACATAGCGCTTGTTGGTGGATGAGACAGTGTATGGCAATTGGATGAGGATGGTTATGTTTGTCCATCTCTTGTGTAATGTGAGCAATTACTCCTCTCTTGGACCCCACCATACTAGGAGCACCATCAGTTGTTACACTGACTAGTTTAACCCAGTCCAGCTCCAAACCATTCACAGTTTGGCAAACCTTTTCAAATATATCCACTCCTGTGGTTGTACCTTTGATACTTTGCAGTGCAGCAAGCTCTTCTGTGACTTCAAAATACTCATTTGTCCCACGCATATAAATGAGAAGTTGGGCAGAATCATGAACATCATTGCTTTCGTTGAGTGCCAAGGAAAAATAGCAAAGTTTCTTTGCAGAGTTTTGCAAATGGTGCAGCAAATTTTCTCCCATTTCTTCAATCCTTCGTGTCATTGTTACTCCTGAAAGGCTCACTGTACTAAATAAATCGGCCTTCTCTGGACACATCTCTTTGACAACAGAAATAAGGCATTCTATAACAAATTCTCCCTCCACAAATGGTTTGCCATTGTGCGCTATTAGCTTGGCAACTTGAAAACTTGCCTGCAGTGAGGAAGTATTTAACTGCTTCTGCTTCACAAAAGTATTTTGCTGAGTCGTCAGTGTATGTTTCAGTTGTAATATTTTATTTTTTCTCACTTGTCCAACCAAACAATCATATTTATCTTTATGTTGAGTTTGATAGTGGCGTTGCAAATTGTATTCTTTGAACACAGCAACTATATTCTGGCATATTAGACACACAGCTTTTTCTTTGTACCGCATAAAAAAGTAATCGTAAGTCCACTGTTCTTTGAATATCCTACACTCGCCGTCAATTTTTCTTTTTCTTGACATCATTGTTTCCTAGGGATTCCAAACTGATATTAGTGAAATACAAATATATGTGTATATATACACAGTGTATGAACCCCCATTAGTCCCTGATGTGAACACTTACCCCTTGCAGGCTTTTCTAAGCAGACCAGCTCAGTCCCTGATAGTTCACTTATATCTCCCTATATAATGCCCAAATTGATATGTTCGGAATCAGCATGTGAACACTGAAAAGGAATTGCAAAATGCATATAAAATTTTCAATGTAACCCCTTTAAAATGCTTCAGCATCGAACCCCTAATTTTCCACATGGGCAATTCAGCACCAAACCCCTAACCTCCCAACCACTGCCCACCCCTAACTTTGATTTCAGCACTGAACGCCTCACCACCCCCAAAGGGGAATTTTCATGAGTCACCCATAGCCCAATCGGGCAAAACCCCCCACCTGGCAAAAATTTATTTCTTTTTTTTTTTTTTTTTTTGGTTTTTGGGCCACACCCGTTTTGACGCTCAGGGGTTACTCCTGGCTATGTGCTCAGAAATCGCCCCTGGCTTGGGTGGACCATATGGGACGCCGGGGGATCGAACCGAGGTCCTTCCTTGGCTAGCGCTTGCAAGGCAGACACCTTACCTCCAGCGCCACCTACCCGGCCCGCAAAAATTTATTTCTATGGTACTTTTGACTGACCTTTGGCAGTGGAGGGAGTGGAGGAAAACCTCACTGACAGGCAGGCACAACACACAAACACCACCCGTTGCCTGGGGGTGGAGCAGGCACCTTTTTACATCATATAGTCACCCACATGTGGTACTCCTCGCCATGCGGCATCCGGCGCCCTCCAGTGACGTCATCAGCAACGCGAGCGCCAAGCACCAGGCGCAAGGGCGCATCAGTGTCCCTCTCAACACCGCCCTCACGCCCACCCTCCCAGCACACAGCATGCCGTGGGTGGAGGCGGTTGACGTCATCCCTGAGAAACTGTGACACTGAGTGTATATGCTGGCAGGTATCTTGGCAACCAAACAGCGCTCACTGCTGGCAGGCCATATCAGACTCCTCTGTGGGCCGTAGTTTGAAGACCCCTGCTTTAAGAGGTTGGGCTGAAGTTCTAAATCAGCCTTTGGATCAGAGGTGCTTGTTATGTGAGACTATTCAAATCCATGGGTTGAGGGGGGGAAAGACTAACTCACAAAATAGTCTGTCCATAAGATGAGTCCATGGTGGGAAGGAAGTGGGTGCTGTTCTTAGACAGCCCTGAAGCCTTCTGTTGTATTTCTTTAGTTGGGGAGGCAGCATTTTGACTACACCCACCCAACAGTGCTGAGGGGCTAATCCTGGCTCTGTGCTCAGGAGTGACCCACACCATGCTTAAGTGACCTTAGGCAGGGTCTGGACCCAAACCATTATCTTTCTCTGTATTGTCACTCTGGCTCCAGGCTTCTTGTTTTAGAGATGTGGACACTGAGACCCAGGGAGAAGTCTCCAGCTACTCAGGTTTGAGATCTCTGGAATAGAGAGACACAGATGCTCCTTTCCCACCCAGACCTCAGCCCCCATACTTTGTACCCCAATCTGAACAGGGGGCCTCAAGGGCCTCTGACAGACAGCCTGGCTAAAGGTATACTTCCTTTAGGAGCCCACTAGAAGAAGTTAAAGGGGAAGAACCAGGATTGGGAGGCCCACTGACAACTTGTTCCTCCCTTCCCAGAATTCCCTGTTGTTCAAGGGTCACATCCATCAAGTGTAGGTCAGGGGCTGAGGACAATGAGCCTGCCTCAGCATGGCCGCGCTCGCCCCACAGAGCTTCTTATCTGCCTCTCCCAGGGCGCTGCTGATTGAGGCCAGAAGGTTGGCTGCATCTCTGGGAGCACATCTGAAGGGGTGTACAGAGGCCACCCCCACCCGCTGTTTCCCCTGCTGCTTAGTGAGGGACTAGAGGATTGGACCAGAGCCCGGAGACCCATCAATGCCCCCCAGCCTCACTCCACCAGGCTTGGATGAGAGGCCACCCCAGGACCTGCTTGCTGATATTTTAAAGGTTCTGAGATGAGCCCCCCAGACTCATATCTCCCACCCTCTAGGAGTCTGCTCAAATCTCTTCTTTAAAGCTGCTTCCTTTGTAGCCCTGGGGTCAGCATCACCTACTCTTCATGCCTTGCTCAACCTCAGTCAGAACCAACAGCCCTTTCCACCAGTCCTGGAATGAGCCCCAACTTCCTGCTTGAGCCTCGTGACAGGAGCTGTGAGCAGAACTGTTTGTTTTATCTCACTGAAACCCCTTGATTCAAGTTTTATTTTGGGGTGGGGGTGTCAGCGTTTACTTCTGGTGCTATGGTCTGGGAGCACATGCTTAGCATGTACCAGATTCTGGAATCAATCTCCAAACCAGATGTCCCTCCAATGCATGCACCCCCCAACGTGTGTGCGCACACACACACACACACACTCACACACACACACACACATAGGAGATTAGATATTAGATAAAATTTCCTTAAGGCAATGGTCCTCAAACTACGGCCCGAGGGCCATATATTGTATTTATTCCCATTTTGTTTCTTCTCTTCTAAATAAGATATATGCAGTGTGCATAGAAATTTGTTCATAATTTTTGTTTTTACTATAATCTGGCCCCCCCCACTGTCTGAAGGACAGTGAACTGGCCCCCTGTTTAAAAAGTTTGAGGACCCCTGCAAGGTCTGGGGACTGCTTTGGCACAGAGCCAATGGTCCTGTGGAAGGTGGAAGGGCAACAGGTACTGCATTTTGGCCTTTAAGGACTGGACAGTAAGTATTAAAGGCATTTCTGACACATCGAAGAAATAAAGGGGGAGCAGAGGAAAACATGGGTCTTACATCACTCATGTGTGTGATACACGCTTACACATACACACACACACACACACACACACACAGCCTGGGACCTCTTATGATCCTTGTCAGTGCTACAGGGAGGGTCCAACTCAGTCCCTTTTCTGTAGCTGGGAGGTGATGCCTCTGGAACTCTGTCTCTGAACCAACAAGGTAGAGAACAGACAATGAAGAGTGTGGGGAACTCTGGGACTTCTCAGAGAAGGGTTGAGGTATAAGAAGTCATTGTTAAACTTGTTGCCATTGTTATGTTGTTCTGTTATATTGTTATGTTAAGCTTGGTATCACTGTTAAACTTGTACCAAAGATAGGAGACCCACAGGGACCCTCTAGGCAACTTCCCTGAAACTCAGCTGTGCAGAGACTATGTGGCTCTCAACCTCTGTGACACAGGCAGTGTCTGCCCCATCTTTCCTCAGCACCTAGTCACTGGCTTCTCCCTTACAGAAATCCTGGAGGGAATGTCCCAGAGGGAAAGGCACCTCAGGGGATGTGCATATGTCATGGTTTTTCTTGCTGGTGTTTAGACCCTCTCCACTTATTGCATATGGAATATCATATTATACAAATTGCAGACATTTTCTCCCAGCATGGTGACCTTTGAGTTTGTCATACACTTTTTATTTTTTTTTGGTTTTTGGGCCACACCCAGTGATGCTCAGGGGTTACTTCTGGCTATGAGCTCAGAAATCACTCCTGGCTTGGGGGACCATATGGGAACCGAGGTCCTCCTAGGCTAGCGCTGGCAGGGCAGATGCCTTACCGCTTGCACCACCACTCTGACTCCTGTCATACAATTTTATCACATAAAAGTTTTTGGGTTTTTTTTGGTTTTTTTTTTTTTTTGGTTTTTGGGCCACACCCGGTAACGCTCAGGGGTTTACTCCTGGCTATGCGCTCAGAAGTTGCTCCTGGCTTGGGGGACCATATGGGACACCGGGGGATCGAACCGCGGTCCGTCCAAGGCTAGCGCAGGCAAGGCAGGCACCTTACCTTTAGCGCCACCGCCCGGCCCCAAAAGTTTTTTTTTTTTAATCACATAAAAGTTTTAAACTTTCAGTTCAACAGACCCATTCTTGACTTTTTTTTTCTTTATGACTTTTAGGGTTTATGTCATGTGTTTTGGGAAAATGCCTACTGGCTGGTTATTTGTTCAAGATACATGTGGCAGAGCTCTGCCAGGTTTGGAGAAATGGTGCAAAAACTCAGGGAGGCTCTTACAGTAAGCATGAGTGTCCCAGAAGCAGTTGTCCAGCCCAGGACCCCAAGAGTACACTGCCCCAGGCTAAGCACACTGAAGTGAATGTTGACCAGGACACCTTTGTGAGTTTTTTTGTTCACAAGGCCAAAGGAAGCCCTTAGGATATGCTTTCCCCTTAGTGTGGCCCTGCCCTGCCCTGCTTTCCTCTGTCAGGGACCGAAAATCTACTCAGACTGGTATGTGGGTGGATACTTTATCTGACTCTTGTTGCTTTTATGGGAAAGGTTTCAAACAGAGTTGAATGCAGAAAAGGTTCTTTTCAAACTGGCCGTTCAGGGTCGTTCTGTGGTTCTGCAGTAACCGCCCTAGCATCTTCTCAAAGAAACACTGAAGTCTGGAGTTGGCTGTGTTTCCTCACAGCGAGAAGCAAGGACTTTCTGTGCTTCTGGGATTCACTCATTGTTTTTGGTTAGGTGGAGAAGCTTTTCTGGTCTCTCTGGTCTCTGGGCTTAACATGCATTCACTCTGACACATATACACACATCCTAGCAATGCTGCAGTGCCTATATTTATTTCCAAATAGGTAGTTCAAGTTTTAAGTTTGTGCTGCCATGTTACTAATTAATCCCCTTCCCCATCTTCTAGTGCCACATGCTTAAGGGTACTTTTGTTAGGGGTGGGGAGTGGAGAAGAGAACTGGGCTGCGTAACTGTCAATTCCTAAGATACAAGGCAAGAACTGGAGCCAGAGAGCAGCTGGCAGGGAAAAGAGCTGGACCCGAGGCTCAGAATAGCTGGTTCTGGTGCCAGAAGGTGAAAAGGGCAGAGGAAATGGGTGGGCTGGGGCCTGTGGGAGGGGCAGCCTTCCCTAGGAGGGGATGGGTGGGTGGTACACACTGGGTCCTACAGATCACTGGGCCCTGGAAAGTTTTCAAAGCAGAGAGTTGGGAGTGGGCAGGTCTGGGAGGCTGGAGGAAGGGTCTGTCTGGACTTAGCTTCAGGCCAAGGAAGAACAGGATACAGAGTCACCCCGACCCCCCTCTCCGCCCCCCCCCCTCACCGTGCAGACTGCACTGTTGAAAGGGCGGAGTACAATTCCAGGCGCCAGAGATAGGATTGAGCCAGTGCTGGGAACCCACCCAGCCAGGGCCTTTCAGTCAAGCACCCCCCAGGCAGAGACAAAGGCATCTGGAGTTGAGGGCTGGGGAGTGCCCCCATCATGAACTCCCCACCATTTGGCAAAGACAGCACTAGAAGACACTCCTTGCTGGGGATACAGGAAGAGCCCAGGAAGCATTGCTGGCCTCACTGGCCAAATGGTGGGAGGGCGGATGGTAACTTTGTGGCAGCTTCAGCAAAAGACTTCACCAAGAATTTCTGGAGCACCTAGTGTGTACCGGTTCCTGCTCAACAGAAAAGGCCAATGAAGGCGAATATAAAAACATACTTGAGGGCTGGAATGGTGGTGCAAGCGGTAGGATATTTGCCTTGCACGTGCTAACCTAGGCGGGACCATGGTTCGATCCCCCAGCATCCCATATGGTCCCCCAAGCCAGGAGCGATTTCTGAGAGAATAGCCAGGAGTAACCCCTAAGCATCACCACGGGTGGCCAAAAAACAAAAGCAAAACAAAACAAAACAAAACTTTAACAGCATCTCCCAAAGGGCCATCTGAACCCTCAGAGTCTCCACGAATGAGAAATCTTCAAAGATCCATGGGTGGGAGCAGCACCTAGATGTGGGTTGCCCCCCTCTTCCCTCCCACTACCCCCCTACATCCTCACCAACCCTCCATGGGCAGCCATGGTACCAGGCCCCTCATTTCCACTTAAAGCTGTTCTGGCTCACTATTAGAAGGGGCTTTGCAAAGGGAAAATATGTGGCCTTACTTTCCTGAAATGTAGAGAAATGTCACTTCGGAGACACCATAGTGGTTACAGGGGGTCAGCAGAAGAGGCTTTGGGAAGTGACTGCTTGTTTTGTGGTTTCTAGGTTTCTGGGATGTTTTAGTTTGGGGGCCATGCCTGCTGGTGGTCAGTGCTGAGGAAGGGGACACTCCTGGCAGTGCTCAGAGGACTAAGAGTATAAGGGATTGTTGAAGGCCTCACCCATGGACACAAGCCCCCCTTCCCTGCCTTACAGGGTGTTTGTGGGGCTGATGACAATGAAAGGGGAAGGAGCAGCTGCTGGCCCAACCTCGTGGAAAGAGTTGCCGCCACAGATGGTTCACAGCACAACTTTCATGCGATGGTGATTGAAACTGTTTTTCTTGGATAAAAAAGAGTTTCAATGAGGAAGCCAGGGATAGTGTCTTAGGCAGAGGGGTGCCAACCGGGGAGCTTTAGACAGGTTCTGCTCCCAGGCTGGACCAGCTCTGTCTGGCTGTGCCCTCCTTGGGAACTCAGGGTCCCCTCCTACTTTCTCCTCCCTGAAAGAGAAAAAGGCTGTGAGAGAAATTGGCATGGCCATAAGGCCTAGAGAGCAGTTGTCATGCACTATGATGTCTGTGTTTGTTAGGGAGGGGATGGGTGTTGGTGAGACTCCAGGCCTCTGTTTTAGAGGTTAAACTTAAGGAGAGGGAGAAGAGCAGTATGACCAGGGCCAGCATGGGGGTGCAGGTGCTGTGACTGTTCCCTGCACCCCAGGGACTGGCTAAAAGCTGTATCCAAGGGCTCCTTGTTGGCTAAGGCAAGGCAAGAGCAGGCCTCAAGGAGGCTGTCATTTGGGGGCTTGATGACTAAAGGAGCCGATACCCTCCCCCAAATTAGGCTTGGTCCCTGAACATACAAAAGACCCAGACCAGAGTAGACAACTGGTGCGCTGCTTATGCCACAAATAGACACTCAGGTTTCTTTAAGGGGTCACTTGGTTAGCCTCGAAATGCTCAGGTAACTTGTAACTCAGGGCCATGGGCAGAGTTGTCACAAATGGGGGCTAAAAAAAGGCAGGACATTCTACTCTCCATGATCTTGACCTTGAATTTTGTTGCTGGGCAAATCTCCTCCCTCTGAGAAAGGAAGGGCCGGTGAGTGTCCCCACACCACACCAGGAATGGGGACCCTACTACTTGGGCACCTGTCTTGCTTGGAAAAGATTTTCCAGCAGAAAGGGAGAGGGGACCATCCCTTGGTCAGCTGCTCACTTACTTGTTTTAAAATATCCTGAGGACAGAGATAGTATAGTAGAGAAAGCACTTGCCTTTGCATGTGTCTGACCCAGATTCAATTCCTGGCACCCTATATGGTCCCATGAGTTTCATTAGGAATGATCCCTGAGCACAGAGCCAGGAGTATGTCCTGAGCACTTCCAGATGTAGCTTTTCCCACAATCTCCCAAAAATTTCACTGAAAAAAAAAAGGAACCAGGGATGTAGCATAATAATAAAACAACTACTTGCTTGTATGAGACCCTGAGTTGGATTCTATTGACACCCTCTACCCCAGAAAAAAAGATACTGTTTACTGAGAGGTGCTATAGCTTGGCTCCTTTACCAGCCTGTGGATTATGGGCAAGTGACCTAAATTTTCTATGCCTTGGTGTGTCTGTCTGTGAAATACGAACAAGAATGCCAATGTAGAGTGGCAGTAGGGGCTCATGGTGAGGACAAAATGAAGAATTTGGCACATCACATTGTAGGTGCTTTATATACATCTAGGTACCTCCCCCTGTGCAGTGCACCAAGCTGAGTGCAGGTGAGACCCAGGCTAGACTGAGACCCTTTCTCTGTGCTCAACAAGCTCATTAGCCTTTGCTCTGTGCTATAAAACAGTCTGCAAGAAAGACTAAGCCAACAAAAAATGTGCATCATCTGAATCACAGATGCCAGAGCGGGAAGGGGTTCTGGGTGGGTGTGGGACGCAGGAGGAGGAAGGAAGAAGAAGAGGAAGAGAGAACTTGGCTCAGACCATGAGTACACCCATATGGGACAAAGGCTCCCCACCCAGGTGGGAATTCTGGGTCTTGGACTGCAGAGGCAGCACTAGGTTCTATGGCTTGGCCAGAGTGCCACAGATGTGTGTACTGCCACCTCCAGCCTGCATGGAACATAGGGCTAGCCCTGTGCAGAACCCAGGATGGGATTCATTCAATTATTTCGAAAGCCCGGCCCCTTTGGTGTTTCATGAGGGTCATGCCCCTGGTTGTGGGCTTGAATACCACAGCAGCGGGTTTCAATAAAATCAATTAATTTAATTTGATTTGGTTTTATGTACTAGAGCGGGTGCCTCTTGAACTCAGTATGAAAACCATTGTTGAATCAAATGAGTTTGAGTCCTTCAGCCCCGTGTCGCTGGAGCTCTCTTCAGAGAGTCGATGGGGTTGATCACAAGAGCAAACGCCTCGACTCGCCCCTGGCTGCCTGCTGCCCCTCTGCTCAGCCAGCTAGTCTCGGACACTGTCCTGTTCCTGAAGCTTGCAGAGGCTGGTGGGGTGACTGTCTCCCTTGCTGAAGCACTTTGACCATACCTGATGGCCAAAGCAATATGTTTCCCGTTTGCTTTTGTGAAAAGAACTCAGAGAAATGACAGAAGTCTTGCTCACAGGATTAACCAGCTATGTGCCACCACTCAGCTCTGCTCTGCAGACACGCGTGAATGGGGGCGAGTCCCTTTAATTGCAGGGCTTGAATTTCATTGTCCAGAAAGAAAGAGAGTGCCCCCCATCTTTCCAAGGTCTCTTCTGCTCCAAGAGTTAGATATTCCCTGATACAGTCTCACATTCAGGAGTCTGACCCTGAACTTGAGCCCGCACTCCTACTGGTTCCCCCAAAGCACACAGGGCAGGAGGGTTGATGTGATGGCACTGTGGATGAACCCTGCACCTCCAGGGAGGAACTGCTTCTCCCCCACATTCCTGTGGAGAGGAGCCAGCATAGCTCTGGCCTGGAGGAGGGTGCTAGAATGCATGTGGCCAGTCCTTTGATTTAACAGAGGCAGTTCCAGGGCATAGCCACTGCCAAGGACAGCAACTGCATTTAGACACCTTCACAGCCCTGATCAAAGGGGTGGGGGGAGACTGCTGGGGTCTCATTTTCCAGCTGTACTTTTGACGCCTAGTTCTCCTACTTGAATGAAGGAAGGAGAAAGGAAAAAGGAGAGAGAGAGAGAAAGAGAGAGAAAGGAGAGAGAGAGAGAAAGGAGAGGGAGAGAGAGAGAGAGAGAGAGAGAGAGAGAGAGAGAGAGAGAGAGAGAGAGAGAGAGAGAGAGAGAGATGGGGGGCTGGAATGGAGGGGAATCTGTAAAATCCAGGGGGACAGACTCAGCGTGGTGAGGTTAGTAAATTAGGGTGCTGGGCATCACCCCAGAGTGCTGGGCCCCTCAGTTGCCAGGCTGGGTCAGACTGGTTCGCCACCTCCATCCCGGGCCTGCTCCCTGAGAAAGCAGAACGAAGAACGTGGTGTCATCACAGTCCCTCGCCACGACCCTGGCCACGACCTCTTCCTTCCCCTGGGTCCTTCCCGACGGCCTTCCCTTGACTCCGCCCACTAGGACGCCCCGCCCCGAAGGACCTCCTTGGCCACGCCCACCCACACTGATGCCCGCGACCTGGTCTCTTTCTTTCCCCGGAGCTCCGCCCCTGGAGAACGCCCCACCATGGCCCCGCCCCCTTGGCCCCGCCCCCTTCAAGGCCCGGAGCGCCCTTTCCTGAATCCCGCGACCCTCCCCGCGGCCCCAGCCTGCTAGTCCGTCCCGACCTCTCTCCTCCGCATTCCGGCGCCGACCTGCTCCCGCCCTCCTGCCCTCGGCGAGGTTACTGGCGCCTGCCTGCTCTGGCGGGCACTGACCGTGGAGAAGGGCTTGCTTTGGCTGCTGGAGTGGAGAACTTAGAGCCGGGCCCAGCTCCCACCACTCCATGCCTTCTGTTCACTTACACGCCCACTGACTGGCAAGCTGGGTGCCAAGACCCAAAGAGGAGGGCAGGGAGGGCAGCAGCTAGGGGGCCAGTGCCAGTGCCTGGACTATCCAGGGGCCAATCCGCCTCTGCTAGCCTCTCTGCAGCCTCGCTAGATTCTTCCTGAATCTAGAAGGTGCCTCTTCTACCTTCATGAAGCCTGGCAAAGGAACCCCAGTTCACTCCGAGTGTGGGTACAACAGGAAGGCTAGGGGCTGGTCTCAAGGTCAGGGGCTTGAGACTATTTGGGGTGGCCTTTTACACTTAGAAAGCTCCAGCTGATCATGGTACCCGTTCATAAGCTGGTGAGAATTTTGGTGCCAGCACCTGATCAGTCTGCTCTCTCCTATGCATTGTGGCAGAAAAGTGTAACTAGTGGGAAAGGTGACTGAAGCACTTTCCACAGAAAAGGGAGCCAGGGGCACTGAGTAGTGTGACGTTCTGGATGATAATCAGTCCCGAAAGGCAGATATGGGTTTGAATCTCTGTTGGGTCACTCAGAGTGTGATGCTCAGGGGGAGGCATGGTAGGGAATTAGTATCTTCCTGAGCCACAGTTCCCAGAAACTTGGAGTGAGTATGCCCCTCTGCTGAGAGGGCAGAAGAGGTGATGGGAGTGGATGGAGTGATGGAGTGGTTCAGAGTCTGCTACCTGGAAATACCAGGGGAAGATGGCTTTTTGGGGGAAAGAAAAATAAAGGGCAGTGCACAATGGCTACTTCTGGCTTTGTACTTGGGGATCACTCCTGGTGGTGTTTGTGTTTGGGAGGCATATTTGCTTTTTTTTTTTTTTTGGTTTTTGGGCCACACCCGGCGTTGCTCAGGGGTTACTCCTGGCTCCACGCTCAGAAATCGCTCCTGGCAGGCACAGGGAACCATATGGGACACCGGGATTCGAACCAATCACCTTTGGTCCTGGATTGGCTGCTTGCAAGGCAAACGCCGCTGTGCTATCTCTCCGGGCATATTTGGAGCTTGAGATCAAACCTGGGTCTGCGGCATGCAAGGTGAAGAGTGGATCATTCGATCCTCACAGGGATAGAAAACTTAGGTGCTACCAAAATTCTCCTGACACCAGGATACCAAGATTCCAAGGGCTATCTACGGAAGGAGCATTTATGAAAGCAAATAAGCTGCCTGATGAAAACCCAAGTTCGAATAGGGGCGCTTTCTGATGACCCTCCAACCTCAGTTCAGGGTCAGGGGCCGCCATAGCTGGAAAGAGAGTGACTGATTTCTAAGGCCCAGATAGCAGTGTGGCTCTCTCTCTCTCTCTGTCTCTCTGTCTCTGTCTCTCTCTGTCTCTGCCTCTGTCTCTCTCTGTGTCTCTGTCTCTGTCTCTGTCTCTCTCTCTCTCTGTCTCTCTCTCTCTCTCTCTCTCTCTCTCTCTCTCTCTCTCTCTCTCTCTCTCTCTCTCTCTCTCTCTCTCTCTCTCTCTCTCTCTGTCCTGCACAGAATCTGTGAGCCTAAGGAAGGTACCACCCCGCCCATCCCCTCCACTCTCCTACCCCTACCCTTCCCGGAGAATTCAGTTCCTTCCTTTCTCCCCCATGGCCTGCAGCACCAACCCTCTGGGACTTGGAAAATCTGCTGCAGAGTCGCTGAATCCTCCTTGGAGAATCTCCCCTGTCCTCTGTCCTCAGGCTACCTGGCTCGATGGCAAGGTCTGAGACCCTGATAGCTACTTAAGAATCTCACTCTTCTCCAGGTTGTCTGCACTCTGCGTGGAAAGTCCTGCAACGGAATTCTGCAGCCCTCTACAGTTATTCTCTTCTTTTAGTTTGAGGGGCATACCTAAAGCAGTGCTCAGGAATCTCTCCTGGCACTTCTGAGAGGTTTGGGGTGGGGATGTGTGCCCTGTGCTGTGCATAGGGATCAAGAGGGGATTGGTCTCTTCATGCCACTTCTCCACTTGGTTAGGCTAGAATTCCAACCCAGCTCCTAACCGCCTCTTCCTGTGATATGTCATGTGGAGATAGCTCTGTGTTAGTGACCCACCTCAGCACCTGAGTGACACAATGTATACACATTATGTTGTTTTTTATTTGGGCCCTGCCTGGTGCTTCAGGGGTTACTCCTGGTTCTGCACTCAGGAATTACTCTTGGTGGTGCTCAGGGCACCCTATGGAGCACCAGGGATTGAACCCAGATCAGTTGCATGCAAGGCAAGAGCCATATTCACTGTATTATCACTCCAGCCCAGACATGTGACATGCTAATAAAATGGATGCACAGTTCTTCAGTGAGGGGACAGGAGGGCAATGAGAACACTGTGAAACGCCTACTGACTTGGGACTCTGGCTCTTGCCTCTGAGAGTGCTAGTGAAATGTTTCTCCAGGACTCTTCGCTAGCAATAGTGAATTCTAGGAGGGACCCTGTTATGGTCACTTCCAGGCCAAGAAGATTGTGTTCATTGTACCTGAGGCCTGAGGATACTGTCTGGAGGTAGGTGTCAGTCTGAGCCAAAATGGCAGATCCAGACTGGGCCAATTAATGCTGTGACTCTTTTCTATGCATTGCCTTCAGCCAGGATCTGAACTGGTTACAAAAGAGCAAAGCATGTCTGTTCAAGCAGGAACTCTTGTCATCCAGGGCCCTGCCAGGCATTGTGTGAGGAGATGAAGGCCTTGCAGAACCAGACCCTGGCACGCCAGCCCCGGGCTGCAAGGGTTATCAGAGACCTGTTCTTCTCCAGGCCTCCTAGGTTCTGCTGGGGATTAGCTGTTTGTGAGCACTGCTCTGATGTATGGCACTAGAAAGAGCAAAGGAGAAATTCAAGACAGTTGGGCCACAGTGCTCCATTTTATTAATGCATTTGAGAGGAACCAGACTGAAATGAATGATTGGAATATTATCTAAGAGAACCTGAGATCTCACTGATTTGGAATTTAAGATAGATTTGGCTATAGTGAGGTTCACTTTTATACCAACTGTAGACCTAAGGCCAATGACTGAATGAACCATGCATATGGTTTAAAGTGAAAGGGAAATGGCATGCTGGGATTTTTTTGTGGCAACAAATTTTGACATGAAGGTCAGCTTTAGCCACCCTGATAAGTTTTTAATCTATGAGTATGTGTGGGACATTAAATACTTGATCTGAAGTTAGTGATCTAAAGTAACTACTTGATATTACTGGTCTTACTGAATCCTTATAAGAACCCTATAGGCAGAAACTACTATTCCTCCCATTCTACAGATAAAGAAATTGAGGTTAGCAATTAGAAGACAATCAGAATTAATCAGGGCAATCTGCCTATATGGTCTTTGCATTTAACCACCCCTAAGGTGGGTATTTTATGTTAGGACAAGAAGCAAAGAAAAAGATCAAAAAAAAAAAAAAAAAAAAAAAAAGATAGCAGATGAGCCTTACCCTAATCTTATTTAGTTAGGTGAGAAAATCAGAGCCTGGTATTCAGTAAGTGCTCAATAAGTAAATGAATTAGTTAGCAATGGTGAGGGCAGAAGCGACCTTGAATTTCTCTGCATTCCTCATCTCCACTCCAGGGCTTACATATATAGTCAGTGCTGGACCTGGAGTAACCAATGGAAGTGCAGGGATCGAGGACCAGAGAACTCATCTCAGCTCCTCTGGGGTATTTTGGTGGTGGTGAATGGACTGGTCCTCTGAGAGGTTCCAGGGACTCCTGATCCAGGGCATCCTCAGCAGAATATCCTGATTAGATACTTAGCAGTGCTGAGAAAGTTGTTAGAGAAGCAGTAACTTCTTTCACTCCAGAATCCCCACACCCTCTTCCCTAGCCTCTAGGCAGCTCTGGCTGTGTAGAGAAGCCCTGGGGACTGCTTCTGGCTTCCCACTCCACCTGAACCAACCTGCCCACCCACCACCAGTTTGAAAATCCCAGGCCCTCAGCATCTGAGCTAGATTGTCAAGGCCTCTTACACTCTTTTGTTCCCCTCACACTAGGGCTACAGGGACAAAAGGGACCCTCAATCTGTCTTTAGTGGAAACACAAACACTCCATAACACTGTGTAGTTAACTCAAAACACCAGCAAACAAGAGCAAGTACCAGCCCAGGGACAAGTAGAGAGCAGATCCCCCTCTCAGTAGTTGGTTCGGTGAGCTCAGGCCCAGGCTTTTCTACCAAATCTTTCCATGGCAAGTAAAAGGGTCTTCAAGCTCATCACTCCTGCAGCTGCCCATTTCCAAGATCCTGGAAGGCCTTCCTTGGCTAGGGACTCACTGGCAGGACCCCTACCGCCCAATTCAGACCAGGGACTGGTTCTATGGTGCATAGCCCTGCAGCTTTGGGACACACTTTTTGCCCTTCCACTGTCATTTTATTAGGGCTGAAGTTCTGAGACTGCCAGACAGAATGTATTCAACACCTTTGCCACTGACCTTGCCATCTCAGAAGGGTTCCTTTAACAGCTGCTGAAACAGATCCCCAAAGAAGACAGAAGCAAGAGCCACCCTGGGAGCTGGTGTTTACACCTGCTTGTCAGCTTGTCCAGCCCAGATACCAGCTCTCTTCTTGGCCTTGGTTTACCCAAGGCATGGGTTCCTTGTTGGCAAAGTCTGCCAAGGCAGAGGAAGGGGGACTATGACCAAGGCATTGAAAGAGGTCCCCATATATTTGCCCTCTCCCTCCCATCTCCACTGTGCCACTTACTGGCAGTGAGTAGAATGCATGGGAATTTCCCCCACAGAGTGGAGCACTTTCTTTGGCATCTTGTCATTGGTCCATTTGGTTTGGGGGCTGCACAGGTGGGTTTGGAGTTTATCTGTTTATCTGTCATCATGATTTTTATGGTCAGAAGCTGTTCTGAACATTAAGTGGGGAGAGGTAGGCCACAGACTGGCTTAGGACTCACTCCTGGCTCTGTGCTAAGTGATTACTTCTGGCAGAGCTAAGCTCCCTACCTGCTGCACTAGCCAACCCCAACTGCTCTGAACATTTGACAAAGTTTTTTTTTTTTTTCAGCTCATCCACCCAGCAACTTTTATAGATGAGGAAACTGAGTCAGAGCACCAATGGGCCTACATCTCACAGAGATCAAGTCACATGGTCTGGCATTTGGCATCTGAGTCCATGTTCTTGGCCATGATTTTGAGCTGTCCTGCTGAGATGACCAGAGTCTTGTCATTTGGACAAGTCCCTTATTTCACGAGTTCTGGTCTCAGCTTCCTCATCTCTAATATGGAAAGATAGAATCAACTCTATAGTAAGTTCTTGAGTAGTAACTCTGAGAACAGAGAAAGACTCAGACTACTCGTTGAGGCTGACTATGTGCCCAGGATGACTGATTCCTTCTTGTATCTCCTTGAGCCCTCTTTTACTCCCCTAAAAGAGGCCTCCTGGGATTCAATAATTTCTCAGGAGGATGCTCAGCCCTTTGTGCATGAAACTACCATGTTCAACTCCAAACCAAACAGAATGTCTCTGTTATTTATAGGCTATTTCTGCCATGGTAATTTCTTGCTATACCACTGCTGATTGAAATGTTCTCCTTAATGAGTAACTCCAATTTATTATTATAGGCAAAAGGCACTTAGGGGAAGCTAGCTGAGGCCCCAAAACTCTGCTGGTTCAAACTTGGTAGTTCCATTGTTCCACTCCCACCCTTAGGAATCAAGAGTGTACTCATTCCTGAAAGAAGTCCCAGCTTGGATTCAGAAAATGCCACCAAATCACCAAATCTCCCAATAGAGCAGTGCCTCAAACTGCAGCTAGGGAACCCCTCTCCCACCCCTGCCTTCCCCATTACCTGTCATCCTTTAGTGGTGCCAGAAAAAAAAAGACTGTTTTCTAGGGGTTAATTAAACTTTGCATCAGAGTTTTACATTTCTGCCTGCTTTCTACTTCTTCTAGTAGAAGCAAAGAGATGGAAAAAGGACTGACATGGAAGTGAGATTGAGTTCAGTGGTGAGGCATGGCTTCCCTTACAGTGCTTACTCAGTACTGGCTGCTCCCAAGGAGCTAGACAGGTGCCCTATCTCATGTCTTTATGGTAGATCTCAGTGGTATATATATTCAATCAACTGGAGTCACATCAGCCTATCAACAGAGAACATGGAATGACAAGCTCATCTGTGCCTCTCCTGCTGTCCCTGGTCTGCTCGCTTTTGCATATGAGATCTGTTGTATCCTCACAGCTAGCCCACAAGTTTGGATTTGCTCACCTCAACACACTTGAATACCAGGGGCTACAGGGGGAAGATCAAGAAAGAAGAATCCCATGGACTGGCCTTTTTTCCTTACAGTCCCTTACACTTCTAGCCTCTGCCCCCAAGTTTTGGTCAGGTCAAGCTGGTCAGGCCAGTGTTCCTTTGAGTTCTTACCTCAGGCCTGGCTTATCTTGACTCCTCCTTTTTAGGTCCTTTTTCCTCTCAGTTTGTCTTTATGGGTTGACCTTAAATTGTAGCACACTTACACACTGACTCAAAACCTTTCTGAAACAAGGTGAGTGAATACATACACCTCTACAGGGCAGGGATCATAGTTTTATGAGGGTGCCCAAGAGGCAATAGCAACAGGAGAGCCAGTAGCTACTTTAGTGACCTCGGAAACCACTATTTAGAACAGGGGTCTCAAACTCAATTTACCTGGGGACCGCAGGAGGCAAAGTCGGGGTGATCCTTGAGTGCAAAGTCAGTAGTAAGCCTTGAACATTGGTGGGTGTATGTGACCCAAACAACTAAAACAAAACAAAACAAAAAAAGATTCCTCTAGGGCAGGGCCACAAAATGTTGTACGGAGGGCCAAAAACGGCCCACGGGCCGCAAGTTTGAGACCCCTGATTTAGAGTCTTTAGGGATTTCTGGGGAGCTGCAGAGCTCCATCCTGTGAAAAACAGGCCTTATCCACTTCAGTTTCCAATCTTGTAGGAGTTACACAGTTCCATGTGAGATAAAGAGCTGAAAGCTGGGATGCACACACACATACACACTGAGTTGCTCACACCACCAGAGGCTACAGCATCAGGACAGAGTTTATTTATTTATTTTTATAATTCTTTATTTAAGCATCATGATACAAGCATGTTTGTAGTTGGGTTTCAGTCATAAATAGAATACCCCCCTTCATCAATGCAACATTCCCACCACCAATATCCCCTCTCATCCCCCACCCCTGCCTGTATTCGTGACAGGCATTCTATTTCTCTCATTCTTTAACATTGTCATGCTAGTTGTTAGTGTAGTTATTTCCCTAATAGCATGCATCACTCTTTGTAGTGAGCTTCAACTTGTGAGCCTGTCCTTCAAGCCATTCCAGCCCTTAACTCTATTGTCTCTGGGCCTTATTACAGTAATGTCCTTAATTTTTCTTAAAAACCCATAGATGAGTGAAACTATTCTGTGTCTATCTGTCTTCCTCTGACTTATTTCACTCAACATAATAAATTCCATGTACATCCACATTAAGGAAAATTTCATAATTTCATCTCTCCTGATGGCTGCCTAATATTCCATTGTGTATATATACCACAGTTTCTTTAGCCATTCATCTGTTGAGGGGCATCTGGGTTGTTTCCAGAGTCTGGCTATTGTAAATAGCATTGCAATGAAAATAAGTGTGAGGAAGGGATTTTTTAATTGTATTTTTTGTTCCTAGGGTATATCCCTAGGAGTGGTATAGCTGGATCATATGGGAGCTCAGAGTTTTCCAGTTTTCCAGTTTTTTTTTTTTGAGAAATCTCCATATTATTTTCCATAAAGGCTGGACTAGAGGGCATTTTCACCAGCAGTGAATAAGTGTTCCTTTCTCTCCACATCCCCACCAGCACTGATTGTTCTTGTTCTTTGTGATGTGTGCCAGTCTCTTGGTGTGAGATGGTTACCTCATAGTTGTTTTGATTTGCATCTCCCTGATGATTAGTGATGGGAAGCATTTTTCATTTGTCTTTTTGCCATTTGTATTACTTCTTTGAGAAAGTGTTTGTTCATTTCTTCTCCCCATTTTTTGATGGGGCTATATGATTTTTTCTTATTAAGTTCTGTCAGTATCTTGTATATTTTTTATATTAGCCCCTTGTCCAATGGGTATTGGGTGAATAATTTCTCCAGGACACAGTTTAGAAGTTTCAAGAAACAAGCCCAGATGACATGGGATGGTATAGTAGAGGCTCTTAGGAAAATTTTTTCCTTCCTTCCTTCCTTCTTTCCTTCCTTCCTTCCTTCCTTCCTTCCTTCCTTCCTTCCTTCCTTCCTTCCTTCCTTCCTTCCTCTTCCTTTTTTCTTTTCTTCTTTCTTTCCTCCCTTCTCTCCTTCCTTTCTTTCTACTTTTATTCCTTCCTCCCTTCCTTACCTCCCTCCCTTCCTTATCACCTTCCTTCCCTCCCTCATTTCTCTCCTCATTCCTTCATTTCTTCCCTTCCTTCCTCCCTTCCTTCTTTCTTTTTTTTCTTTAGCTCACATCTCACATATCTTTGGCTCCAGGGGAGGCATGAAATCAAATTTGCTTCCCACCATGGGCAGCATCTTTTGATCTTCTTCACCTCAAATTATCCTGGAAAGCAGAGAGGGAACAACATAGCTTCCAGAGATCCTCTCCTCCTGGCTCTACAAGACCCTCCAGTGTAGTGAAAAAAAATAGAGAACTTTGGTGGTAGAGGTAATGATCTTTTTTTGTGTGAAGCAGGATGGCTTTTATTGAGTGATACATAGAAATATGTGAGTGCAGGAAAAAGAAAGGAATCCATGTTTAAGAGAGAACACAAGCTTGAAGATCCTAGTGATGATTAATTCTCTATTTGCTTAATGTAAATTATTTTCATCTGGTCTTTGGTTTCTATCCATCTATCTGTCATTTCTACATATAATGCATCATATATTTATTAAGGGATATAGCTCTGCAGTAGAGCATGTCTCATGTGTGAAAACCTGAGTGTGATTCTTGACACTACAAAAAGTCTGTATTTAACTATCTATCCATCCATCTATCCATCCATTTACCATCCTTTCATCCACCTACCTACCCACCCATCTGTCCATCCATTCTTTCATTCACTATCCATCGACCATTCACCACCCATCATTCTGTCTACCCATTTATTCTCCCACTCATCTGTCAACCCACCCAACTATCCATCCAACCATCCACCCATCCCTTTATCTACCCATCTATTCACTGATCCATCTGTCCGTCCATCCATCCACCCACCCATCCATACAGATATCCATAATCTATAATCCATATCCATAAAATTTGAGAAAAAACACCTGTAATTTTTTTCTGTCTCTTTCTATGGGTGAAATACACATAAAGCTAATACAACAGCTTCTATTTCTAGTTATCTTGGCACCTTTCCTCAGAACAGAGGGGAAGGGGACCTTTTAGAGGATTTTAAAATCTTTGAAATTCTGAAACCCTGGGAAAAGGAACATACATAGTCCTATAACTATGCACATGGTTTTTGGGAATAGGGAGATAAGAATCCTCTGAAGTTCATCCAGATACCTAGAGAGATCCCCACTGAATCCAGAGTCCCATGTTCCTATATGAGCATGGTAGCATGCTCTGTCATACTTCTCTGTCCATCCGCCAAGTTTGCTCTGGACCTATGGAAGACCCCAGTGTGGTGGTGACCCACTGAGTGGCCCTCCCACATCCTGGCTTTCTGGGCCTGGTCATGATCAGTGGCCCTTGGCAGTGGTACACAGGGCAGCAGTAGAGGTGAGCCAAGTTCTGCATGAGTAACCTGGCAGTGTGAGAGCACTGCCCACTGACCACCCCAGTGGCGAGTCCCCCCTACTCACAGCATCCACACAAGCACTTATACCACACACACATGTACTCCATTTACACAGAGCACTTATATACACACCACACAACCACCAGGCACAAATACCACGTACACACCACTCACCGTGTACCCCACATGCCTGCAAACTACATACCATAAATACACACACTTACACAACATAAACCACATATATACCCACCCTACACTACATGTACACACCACATATCATACATAAACACAAATACATATCATATACCACAGAGGTACCCACCACACACACAACACCCACATCCCATATTTATATCTATCACCTATATGACAGATATAACATATATACCACCCCACTTACCATGTGCTATACACCATGCATGGATATATACAGACTTACCATCTCCCACCACATACAATGTCATGTACACACATATATATAGATGTACCATGCTAGCACAGACACATGCCTACCTACACACCACACACCACATGCATACATATCACCTGCATGAACATTGCATACACACATGACACCCCACATATGCCATATCCATATGCAAAACACACAAACATATACACATTTTCTCTCTCTGCTCATCTCTTTCCTGGTGAAGGCCCTAGGGCGTGGGTATTTGTTCTGTGCAGAGGTCCCTGATTAGCTGTGGGCAGTGGCACTCCCAGATTTGCAGGCCCTCAGGAAGGACAGGCTGACCTTCTATGTTCCGGAAAGGGAAGTTGGATCAAGGCCAGAGTCTGCAGCTAAAAGAGTCAGGCTGCCAGGTCTCAGGGTCCGATCTTGCAAGGACCTATCAGGTGGGTTTGTTCTAACTTGTTAAGTTTCTGTTTAAATGTCGCCTTGAAAACTCAGAGATCTCTAGATCAGGAGCTAAACCCTTCCGTGCTTTACAGGTCAGTCCAGTGGGCAGAATGAAAGATTTAGGGTGCCTGGGTAGTCGCCTCTGCCTCCCGCCCTTCCTTCCTCCCTCTCTGAGGGCTCAATTCCATGTTCTTCAGGTGAAGACCAACAAGTGACTTTCTCGGGAGCTAGTCAGGAATAATGCAGCCTTGTGCCTGATCTCATGGTCCCTAGAGAGCTGCTTATGGTCATCCTCGGTTCTGCTAGAAAGTTCCATGAGAGCAGAAGGATCTAGAGCCGGGGCAGAACTAAGGGAAACACATAGAATCCTCAGAAATGATATCTTCCAAGGAGAATGGAAAGGGGAGAGAGAGAGAGAGAGAGAGAGAGAGAGAGAGAGAGAGAGAGAGAGAGAGAGAGAGAGAAGAAGGATGCAGGGATGGCAAAGGCTCCTCCTGGAATTTCCTTTCCCAGAGCTGCAGTGGGCTCTGCTGAAACCCTTCTATCCTGCGTGCTCACCCACATACAGGTACAGTCTGGGAGGTGTGAACTGGGGCTGCCATGCTTCTATGTCTGGTCCTGAGCAGGACCAAGGCCTCTCTTTCTCTCCTCAGCCAGGTGGATTACTTGCCCCTCATTTCCAGAGAGAACTTTCCTGCACCCTGGCCCTGTACCTCCCAGACTATTTTTGACATCCTTACCTTCCAGCTCCCACAGTGGGGCCCCACATCTCAAGTGTCTGAGTCCTCTCGCTGCTTGCAGAAGAGGCCTTTCTTTGCTCAAGGACTTGGCAGGCTGCCAATCGGTTTCAGGGTCACTGGATCTGGTTCCTAAAATTGAACCTCAGAATCATGGTGCATTGGCAGCTGCATGTTTCACCACAAGTTGACAGGAAAGGGGTCCCAGTACCTCTGCCATGGGGGCAGTTTCTGAACCTGAAATCTCATCAATGAGTCAGAATCTCTGGAGACAGCCAAGGCACTCAGAGTGACAGCAACGGTATCCATGGCCCTCAGGGACTAGCAAAAGTGAGGGCTAGCAGAGAGGAGGCCATAGACAGCAAATGCCACCCCTTCCACTCCCACCCCCCCCCCACCAGCTACTTAGCTAGTGAAGTTGCTGTTTTCTTCAAAATGTAATTAAAATGTGTTGAGCATCTAAGAAGTAGAGTGAGGTGTCAGATGAGGGCAGTATGAAATGCAGTACAGTATGTGGGAGAGGGAGTCACAGGGGAAGGGCAGAGGGGAGGGAAGGGTTGGGGTAGAGACAGAGCAGGGAGAGTAGGGGAGAGGGAAGAGGAGAAAGAGATAGGGGAGAAGAGGTGGGAGATGAACAGAAAGGGAGAGGAGAAGGAAGATGGGGCAGAAAAGGAGGGCGAGGGGAGGAGTGGCGCTTGAGATGGAGCCAGCAGAGAGACCAGAGAAGTCAGTGGGAGAGGTGGGAGTGATGATACTGGAATCTGCAACCACTCAAGTGTGGTGATTGAGGGGTAACCTCCGCATTTTGAGAATTGTCTCTACTTACATTAATTTGAAGAGAAAGAAGAAAGAGGCTCCAGGTGGGCTGGGGCAAACAGTTTGAACTTTATTCAAAGCCACCAGAATTTAGAATAGAAGATCCTGGGCCAGGCTGAATGTGTGTATGGGACCAAAGGAGGGCCTCTGGGAGACTCAGCTAGGAGGTTCCAATGAGAGAGACAGTGGCACTGTCTGACACCATGCAGGGGCATGAGAAGAGGCCGCTTATTTGGGGAAGTGGCGGGACCAAGAGCAGCAGTGGTGATGAGAAGCTTTCAACTTGAGTGACACCCCTTTCCAGTGCACCTTAGGATCAGCTAAACCCAATTAGGATCAATAGGATCACCATTGCAGGATCTAGGTGAAAAGACCAGAAGTCAGTGGTTCGGTAGGGGCGGTGGAGGGATCTGGGCAAATCAGGCATCATATCGTGTCCACTTGATGGCTATCAAAGCTGTGTGACCCTGAACAGGCTCAAGACCTCTCAGAGCCCCCTACTACTCACCAGAAATAAGGGAAGAGCTATGGGATTCACTCAGGGTGTGGGAGTGAGGAGTGAGTAGGGAGCAACCTAGATCCATATTAGTGGGCACTGTTCCCAATTCTCAGGAGACCTCTGAACCCCTTCTGGATCTGTGACCCCTGGACACGCATGTGCATGGATACTTCATCCGTATACCCAGACTAAGCCAATGACCAGACGCCCATGAGGGTTCTAGTAAAGAAAGTCACTGATTTGCTCCTTGGTTTGATCTGGTCTTCACACCAGATTGCGTGTAGCATATTCAGACAAGCATGAACTTAGAGCTGACAGGATCCTGCAAACCCAGCTATTTCTTTTTTTGTTTGTTTGTTTACTTTTTTTGTGGTTTTTGGGTCACACCCAGCAGTGCTCAGGGGTTATTCCTGGCTCCAGGCTCAGAAATTGCTCCTGGCAGGCACAGGGGACCATATGGGACGCCGGGATTTGAACCAACCACCTTAGGTCCTGGATTGGCTTCTTGCAAGGCAAACGCCGCTGCACTATCTCTCCGGCCCCTCTTTGCCCTCTTCTTACTCTCCTTCCTCCTCTTCTTTTTCTTCTTCCATTTCATCTTCCCCCTCTTCTTCTTACTATTCTTCACAATATTCTTCTTACTCTTCTTCGCCTTATTCTTACTCTTCTTTGCCTTATTTTTCTTATTCTTCGCCTTATTCTTCTTAAAATTCTTCTTCCTCCTCTTCCTGTTCTCTCTCTTCCTCCAAATCCTCTTATTATTCTTGTTCTAAACCCAGCTATTTCTAAGACCACCCCCCTCACCACCCTAAAAAGGGGAGTGATAAATGGGGCATGGGTGGGAGGGTGTGGTTTGTGGGGGCGTGGCTGGGCTGAGGGCAGTCACACTGTCTAGCCAAGGGGAGGTAGCCAGTCAGGGTTTAGGCAGGAGCCATCTCCAAAGGAGAGGAAGCACCCTGCCACTCTACCAAGGCTGCCTGCCCCAGCCCTTTCTGTGGGAGGCTTTGGGACTCTGCCCACCCCACCCCTCCCCCGGACTCCTGCGCTTCCTGTTCCCAGGAGGCAGCTGGCATGAGCACTGAGAACAGGGAGGTGAGGCTGGAGGGGCAGGAGGGCAGGGCTCCCCACGTTTTGCCAGAGCCCTTCGGAAGGGCGGGTCCCAACAGGGCACACATACACCGTGATTAAGGGGGTGGGAGGAATGACATTTACTGTCCATTGCGGGACCCAGCCGGTGGGCTGGCCAGAGGCCAGCTCTCCTCTGGGCTCTTGGCTGCAGTATCTCCAACCCTGGCACCACCCACTGGCCTCCGGCACTCCTTCCCGGCCAAAGACTGGAGCCCTGTTAAGAGGGGCCACCTAGGGGCAGGCTGGCTGGTTTCCACCTGACCCCCAGGCTCTAGCCTCCACCATTCCCTCTGCCCACAGCCGTTCCAGCTGGGTCTGAGGAAGGCCTCCGCCTGCTGTCCTTGCAAGGTGGGTCTCTCCAGGAGTGGCACTCCTTCTCCTGTCACTAGAAGCTGTGCCTACGAGTCCAACCCTGTGGACCCCAACCAGCTGCTGCTTATTCCTAATTTTTCCCTCACCCCAACCCACTCACCTGTCTGCTCATAACACAACCCTCCCAGGCTTGCTGATGCCACCTCCTCTTGGAATCCCTCCAGGAGATTCTGATTTCTTTCATCCCCCTTTGCTGCACCATTGAAAAGGAACCTTATTCCTCATGTACCTGCCCTGGGTACAAAGTAGGGGAAGTCCCTACTTTGCCCCTCATACTGGCCCTGCTCCCCACAGACGTGAGACTTTGCAGGCGACACCCTTTGGTACCCACCCTGCCTCCACCCAAGCCAGGGTGTTTCACCAAACCCTTTGGATGGATTCGATTCTCTAGTGCTGGCTGCCTCCAGGGCCTGGGAGTGGTGAGCACGAGCTAGTCGGTCAGATTGATTGGCTATTTAATTAATGACTCTGTGGACAAAGGATTGGACTCATTCTTTGACTTGGGTGTTCCAGGAGTACGTGGTTTCTGATTAAAGAGAAATCAAAGATAGAGTCATCCCACCTGGAAGCCAGCCACCTGCCTGGTTAAACACCACCCCTTTGACCTGTGCTGAGTTCCTGGTGGAACACCCCCACACCCAGTTCCAACTGCACCCTCAATCTGAGCCCCCGTCGCAGTCCCCTTGCTCTACATTCATACTCCTTAGATCTTACAGAGGGCCGGACATACTCATTCTAGCTCTGCTCTGGTGAGGCTTCCTGCCATTAGTTTTTTCCAGTTTTAGGGAGAACTCACCCATCCCCCTAAACTTTGCTGCCCACAGTCACCTAGGTTGCCTTCCTGGATCTGGTTCTCTGCAGGGCAGTGTCAGGAATGTCACCAACCCTGAGTCCAAGCAGAGATCATCTGTTGGAGGAGCTACTGTCCTCTGCTCCTTCTTTCTGGGGGGGGGGGGGGCTTGTACTCATAGCCCAGACCTCTTAAGAATGCTGTCTCTCTGTCTCAGTGGGGTTTGCTTTGGGCGGCCTCATTGTCCCCCTTGGGAAAGTTGCAGAGGAGGCAGAGCCTTGGTGTCTCTTTGGTTCACCTTTATTTTTCTCCAGGGCACAGGCTGTCTATCCCCTGGCTCCTCCCATTGCCAGGCCCAGACATTCTCGGGCACCAAGGAGTTAATGGCAGCCCCCCACCCCCAGGTGAGGGGCAGGTCCTGGGAAGGAAGGCTAGTCTCCCAGTTGGCAGTTTTCACAAAGGGTGTGGTGTGCGGTTTTAGGGCACCCAGACCACGCCTCTGAGGTTGGTGGCTGGCCCACCCCAAAAGGGGACTGTTGGATCTCTACTTGGCAGTAATGAGTCAGTCAGCACAGAAACAAAGCCAGGGCACACTTGTGTGATATATGTGTTTGGTCCAAGTTAAGGGGGGACTGGCATCCCAGTGGGCACTGTGTGTCCCCCACCTTACCCTCTGGAGGGGGATGTGGCTGGGGGCTTCTCCTCACTCCTCCCCTGGCTGACTGGCACAGTGCACAATGACTCGTAGTGCTGTGCTGCATTTGGTTAACTTACACTCCCGACCCTTTAAGGAGAAAACATATAATTCTAGTAATTGTATTGGGCTCAGATTTCAAGCAAATGGAAATAAAATTGCCTCTAAAAATAAAAGGCAGTCAGAACGGAATGAAACGATAATAATCCAAAGGCGCCCCTGTTTGAGATAAGTGGCGAGGCACTTGGTGACATATTAGTGAGTGAAAACAACAAACAAACCAACCAGCCGGTGCCAGGGAGGAAAGAGGAGGAAGAGGGCCCCCTTCTCCAGCCTGTTTTCACTGCTGCTCTGCCTTGAGGGGAGAGCTTCCTTGGCATGTTGGAAAGAGCGGCACAAAGCGCCGCTGGAGGAATCGGTCGCTGTCCCGCGCCTAACAGTACAGGTGGACCCAAGGGGCCGCCTGCCAAATACTTCTGGTTAGAGGGTGGGGTGGGAGCGCTCCGAACCTCCCCTGGAATGGCTTAACGCGCCCAGCACGAATCAATGACACCCTCGCGCCGGCTGCGGCAGGCTCCCCGGAGCAGCGCTGCCGGGTGGATCCCCAGCCCGGGACCCTGGCGGGGCGCAGGACACGGCCGGCCACCAGCGCGGCGTCCTCGGGGCGGCCAGGTGGGTCTGCGGCAGCTTCGGGACTGAGGCCGGGCTTGGCTCCGCGCTCCCGGGAACCGAGCGGCCAGGCGGCGGGGAGGGAGTGGGAGGCAGCCTTCGGGGCTTTGGGGGAGAGCTCGTTCTGGGTCAGGGGGCTCAGGGGTATTCTCTCGCGGTGCTCAGCGGGGACCCTCTGGCCTGGGGGTGGCAGCCCCGGGCTGACTAGCTGGCTGCCCTGGGTTGGCGCAGAGCTTGCATGGGATGTGGGGGTAACCGGGGTTGGGGTCCCTGAATACCCTTGTGTGTCTACTAGAGAAATTCACACACACACACACACACACACACACACACACACACACACACACACACACAACCTTGGAACTTTGAACCAAGCAATTCTCCTTCTCACTGTCTGCCTCCCTCTGGGGCAAGATTTGGAGAGCAGGGAAGAGGGTGCGACGGAGAGGGGCACGGTGCTTGAGGGGTGTCTTGGAAATCAGTGAGGATATATTGTTGATGCCATGTGCCTCACGCCCCCCGACACCCCCACCCCCTAATTAATGCTTGGTTCTCCCCCCCCCCCCCAAGATCCCATGCAAAACTTGAAGGGGAAGACGCGAGTCTTGAACTCTCAGCAGAAACAGAGGTTCGGAGCTGGAGGTGGAATGGAATGAAACGGGACTTTGGTTGGAGATGGGGCAGGCGGGTGGGGGTCTCCGGGATTCGCTGGACGGTGGAGGGGGTGTGGAATCCTCTCCTAATGCTCCTTCATGACATGGCTGGAAGGGGACGATTTGCTACGGGAGCCCCCAAGAGCCCCGAGCCCCTCCTGGTTCCTGGTTAATGCAGCAGCGGCCCGAAGGCAGAGCTGGCCCGGGAAGGGAGGACGCGGCGCCGGGAACGGTTCCCGGCACAGCTCGTTGCGGGTGCAGTGTTCATGGAGCCTGTTTTGGGGGGGCGGGCGGGAGTGGGGTGTCTGGTTCCTCGGTCCCCTGCTGCGCAAGTGGGCAGAGCGCCAGCATCTCGACCCTCCTTCCAGCCCTGGTGCGGTGATCAAACCCCGAGAGCGCCTTATTGGCCGGTTGGCATCGTACCCCCTTCTAATCCCTCTAAACGCAGAGTTTTGAAATTGCGAAGGAAGTGGTTGAAACTCCCGGGCACTTTCTTCCTGATTCGATAAATTGTCTGCAAGGAGCGGTGCGGGGGAGCTTGGGCGGAAAGCCCCCTCCAGGGTCAAGTTTCAGCACACCCCCACCTCTCCCGCCTTTGCCTGTTAAATCCTGCTGGGGTGGGGGTTAGAGGCGCTCCCAGGCTTCTGTGAATGGACCTCCTGGAAAATAGGGGCGCTTGAGCACGTCTTCTCCCTGAAGGCCCTATTTGGGCTGGAAGTGGGGAAAAACCTGGGCGCTGCCCTTGTGTGTCTGATATTGGTGTTTGGGACTGTTTTTCGGGACTCTGTCAAGCACCAAAGTCCAGGACAGCCGCGTTATGTTCTTCAAGTGTTGCAGGGGAAGGGTAGAGTTTAACCAGGACCAGAGGATTCTTGTGCCCCATGAGTCCAGAGACCACCAACCTAGACTGCAGAAGTCACTTAAAATTGGTAGGTTTGGGAGAGATAGCAAGGGGTAGGACGTTTGCTTTGCACGCAGCCGACCCAGGATGGATGGTGGTTCAAATCCCAGCATCCCATATGGTCCCCCCAGTCTGCCAGGAGCAATTTCTGAGCACAGAGCCAGAAGCCATGACCACCACTAGGTGTGACCCAAATATATAGATAGAGATAGAGATAGAGATAGAGATAGACATAGAGATAGATATATAGGTTTGGTAGATTTGGAGCCAAACAGCTCGGAACCAAGCCATCGCCCAGGTAGTGAGCAGACTCTATGCAGATGGCAGGAAGAGAGTCACTTGGGACTGAAGGAGAGACACTGAGGTGGCCAGGGGGGTCCCATGTATCAGTTTGGGAAGACAGAACAGGGAGAAGAGGAGGGAGCAACTGTTCATCAGGCAACATGTCTGCATATACCCTCTCCTCTCATCCCTCAAACCTGGCCAGCCAACAGAAAGCATTAGTCCCACTGTGCAGATGAGGAAACCGAGGCTCCAAGAAGTTAAGCTGTCCAAAAAGTCAGTGTAGCATGAGGGACCAGCACTATGCACTAGATCTCCTGTCACATGACATCTTAGATGCAGGGAATCACCCTGACGTAATCACAGTACACCCAAATGCATTTGTCATGAGTCTTACAAGATTAGCAGCTCTGATACTAATTTCTGTGCCTTCATTCAGTCATTTATTCCACAACACTGCTCCTTCTAATGCATGTGTCCAGGCACAAACTCAGTGCTGAGCATTTTTGTTTGTTAATTTGGGCCACATTAAAGAGCGCTCAAGGTTTACTTATGGCTTTGCACTCAGGAATCACTCCTGGAGAGACCGGGGGACCAAATGGAGTGCCAGGGATTGAACCGGGTTGGTTGTTTGCGAGGCAAATACCCTACCTGCTGCACTATCGCTCCAGCCCCTGAGCATATTGTTTTAATAAGTGTCTCTCGGACCTTGCAGAGGAGGCGTAGGGCCCATCCTGGCTATTTCCAGCCAACTAGTCTAGAGGGTCAATGCCAGAACCTGGTATATGGTGCTAGGGATTTCCCAGGCCACTCTAGTGGTGCTTGGTGGTCTCCCTGTGTGTACTCCTCAGTGCTCAAGAGATGATCTGGCTCTGGGGATAAAACTTAGGTCAGCCACATGTGCCTGCCTTAACTCCTGCCCTAGAACCAAGCATATTACTTATTAGCCAGTGAGATCCACCCTGCCCCTGTCCTCTGTCAATGGGAGCATCAAGAGCAAAGGTGTACCCCTCTGAGTGTGCTGGAGGCTTGGAATGTACCCACATGTGGAAGATGCTCCAGAGCAGTGCTCTGGTAGAGGGGAAGCAGCAGGAGGTCTGGGTAAAGAGGTGACCAAGTTGGCACGAGGAAAACTCATCCTAGCTAAGGGGATACTGTGGATGTGCAAGATACCCACAAGGCTGTTGAGATGGTAGGTTGGTGGCTTCCGAGAGGGGCCATAGGTAGTTAAAGCACATCCTGGACAGAAATACCCAAAGAATGGGTTCCCCAGAGCATTACAGGGGAGGACGGTGACTCCTCCACACTGCCTTGCCCTCTGGATGCCTCTTTGGCCCAGATGCCATTTCCTGCTCTCACAGCTGCAGCCACTCTAAGCCTCTCCTACCCTCAGCCACGGACCCAGCCCAGAGCCACATCCCTCTATTGTCCAGATCCTCTATTCTCACAGCTGTCCCCCCAGGCTGCCAGGGCACTTCCCAGCTCCCCTGCAGAGACTGAGCTTCATTCTCTTGTCTTTCCACCTTCGATGACATTTACTGCCTCCTGTCTGTCTCTGTGTTAGCTGAGCTGGCGTGTCTGTCCTTGTAAAATGGTGAAATCTTTGAGACAGCAAAGACTTAAATATCTGGGGGATATTTTGCCTGATCGCTTTCCTTCTCTCTTAAATGGGAGGCCAAAGAGATAGTACTGTGGGTATTAGTGTTTTTTTCTTTCTCACAGCCATCCTGGGTTTACTCTTTGGCACTCTTTAGGGTCCCCCAAGGTACCACCAGGAATAATCCTTGAGCACAGAGCCATGAGTAAGCCCTAAGCACTGCCCGCTGTCCAAAAGCCAAAGAAAGATAAAGAAACAAAGACCTTTCAATTAGCTCCCACCACCTTGGAGCTGATCAATCTTGATGGGGGAGACTCAGCTCATCTGTCAGTAGTTCTAGAGCAGGGGTCTTCAAACTATGGCCCTCGGGCCACATGCGGCCTGCAGAGGAGTCTGATCCGGCCCGCCAGCAGTGAGCGCTGTTTGGTTGCCAAGATACCTGCCAGCATATACACTCAGTGTATATCCAAATATCAGGAACCATGCACTCAAAATGGTAACCATCTTTGGTAGCACTTATGCCTATGAACAGACTTTTTCAAGAATGAAATCTCCAACCAGATCAAGATTAACTGATGCCCACTTGCATCACTAGTTACAGCTGGCAGTGACAAATATGGAACCGGGCATTGACCATCTTTTTAGCCAAAAGCAGGCCCACAGTTCCCATTGAAATACTGGTGCGTGACCTGTTTATTTATAAATGGTTTTCATTTTATTTATATAAGATATGTGCAGTGTGAGTAGGAATTAGTAGCTCATATAGTCCGGCCCTCCAGCTCTCTAAGGGACCATAATCCGGCCCCCACTTTAAAAAGTTTGAAGACCCCTGTTCTAGAGCCTTCCTTCTAGAACTGCCACTATTATGAGAGGGGTTTCTCTTTCTTTCTTCTTAATCCTTCTTTTTATTTTATTTTTTATCTCATAAGTTTAAGGACACCAGATCATATTGCATTCTGTGTTGATGTGGTGGTGTCAGAATAATTGTGCTGTCTTGATATGGAATTGCTTATTCTGATATTGAACCACTTGCTTGTGGAGAGCCTGGTGCTCAGGCAACAGTTGGCATTGGCGGTGGTCACCTGGGTTTATCTTGCCTGGGACAGGCATTAGTTTGCTGAGTCCTTGCTCGGCCCTGCAGCTCTGCAGGTTGGGCCAGGAGGAGAGGGCCCTGCGGTTGATTTTCCCTTGGCCAGGAACTGCAGGGAGATGAATAGAGGGAGGGGATCTGGGTTGAGAGATTGTTGCCAAGAGCAATTTGGAGTCTCCTTCCTATTAGTCAGAGGAGGTTATGTTCACCCTCTCCAAACCGCCTGCCTCAGAATAAGTCCCACAGAAGATCTTTTTTTCTCCCCTCTTTGTAGAGCACACACCCACACCTCTTAATTGTTTATTTGCTTGTTTGTTTTGATTTGATTTGTTAACTCCTTGGATTTCTTAGGATTTAGCAAGGAAAAAAGGAAATTGGGGAAGCGAGTAATAAAATTGGGCCTTTATGGCCATACATTCTGCATGTCCTTGGTTTAAAAATGTGAATACTGATAGATCCTGAGGTGCCAGGATAGGGTCTGTTGAGTAATTGCTTTGAAGGGAGAGTTTTAGAACTGCAACAAACTTTAATTTTTCCTTCATACATCTGCAGCCTAGGCTGTAGAGAGAGGAGAGCCTGCTGTTTCTGTCCTCTTGTCTGTATTCCCTGGGAAGGCCTCCGAGGGGCCTCACTTGGAAGGGGCCCAGCAACATACAGCAGGCGCCCTTCCCAGTCATTTGGTGCCCCACTGCCCCAGAGCTGCCTCAGGAGGCCAGCTAGGGAGGAGGAAGCTGGGCCTGGAGGGAAAAGCTCCTCCCCAGGGCTGGTCTGGCTTACAGCCATACAGGGCACAGAACAGGCACACAGGCATGACCCAAGCCTGCCTCTCTTAGGACAGGAGTGGTGTGCTCGCCATCTGTCCAGAGTAAGTCTATTCCCACCACAAACAGAGGGAGCCAGTCTCAGACTTCCTGGTGTATGCACCATCTGATATGAGAGGATGAGATCTATGTTTGCTGCTTTAAATCAGCTACAAGCCGAGTAAATGGCCATAGGAAACTTCCAAGTATTTCTAGGGCCTTCTGCCTTGTGCTTGGGTGTGTATGCAAGCGCTGTGTGTGTGTGTGTGTGTGTGTGTGTGTGTGTGTGTGTGTGTGTGTGTGTGTGTGTGTCATCCCTAAGGCTCTTACTTTCTTGGCTCAGATTCTGGCTGACAATTCTATTGAGTTGTTTTTGGAGATAGCAAGTTGGCCTGTTGGGCTTTGTAAAGCTACTGGTTAAAGCCAGTGTAGAATCGGTGGCAACTCTGCTCCTGTTGACACCTGCTTTACTTCAGCCCTTGGGAAAGAAGTCAAGTGAGGATCTTCTATGTGGCAGAATCTAAATCTAGAAAAACCACAATTTGCTTGAAATATAATCCATACCCTGTACAACATGCCCATTGGAAGTATGTGATTCCAAGGTTGTTAGTATATTTAGCAAGAAATGTGACTGATCTATTTTACAATTTTCTCATCATGCCATCAAGAAACCTTCAACCCATAAGCAGTTTTTGCACCATTTTACCCCAACTCCCTAGACCCTTGTCACCAGGTCATATTTTCTTTCTCCACAAGGATGTGCCTCTTCTAGATGTTTCCAGGCTGTGGAATCCAAGACATATGGTCTTCAGAGATGGTTTCATTAATGTTCTCAAGGGTCCTCTACTTTGTAGTTTATAACTTCTGAATAAAGTGCCTCTCTGTGGATACAAGAAATGTATAAATTAATATTCATAAAATAATAATAAGACACATTTTGTTTATCCAGGCATCAGTTGACAGATGGTTGGGTGGTCTCCGGTTTGACTCATGTAAATAATGGGAAAAGTTTGGGGTGAATGTTGCTATACTTCTCCAGGCTATATACCACTGACCTACATGCTGTTGACCCACATGCCAGCACCAGGTCTGACCTTGTGGCAAACTACCTGATGGTGCTTCTTGGTAACTACTCCATTTTCTGTTTTCTGTCAACAATCTATGAGGACTTCTGTTTTCTCCACATCTTCACCAACACTTCTTAATATCTGCCTTGAGAGAGAGAGAGAGAAAGAGAGAGAGAGAGAGAGAGAGAGAGAGAGAGAGAGAGAGAGAGAGAGAGAGAGAGAGAGAGAGAGAGAGAGAGGTCCTGTTTTCAAAGTTCAAGGAAGAAGGGTTTGGGGAATGTTTTGGAACAGCTCTTGTGAGAACCATTCTGATATCTTGTCTCACTCCTACACAGTGACTGTTTATTCTGCAGCCTCTCTCAGGGTTTTCTTCCAGATTCTTCAGGGATGGTGCTGGGTCCCCTGAAATAACAGCAGTGGTGCTTTAGTTTTAATTTTATGAGAAAACTGGTTACCAGACCCTGTCCCCCAGCCCCACTCTACTTTGCTGTGACCATCCAGGGAAGGACAGACCCTAGAAAAGGAAGACAGACCTAAAGATAAATGGAAATAGTGTCCATTGGACAAACAGCTCAGTGTTTGAAGCTTTGAGTAGAGACTTATTTAAGACTCAGGCCCACAATGAATGATTCCATCGCCATAGACTGAGTACTGTCAGTTGGTTTCAAAACAAAACAAATCTGACGTTTCTATTCTGTTGAAAAACCCTCATGAGGAAAGATGTTAGGGTACCTCCACCAGGCAAAGCAAGACAATTTCATTTTCTTCTTATTGGGGCCTTGAGCTTCCTGCATAATCCAGGGGCTCACCCCAAATTGCTGTTGTGACTGGGTACCCTATGTTCCATATGTATTTCCACTCTAGGATGAAGGACCCAAAGTCCCTTCTCAGAGCCTTTCTCTCCTTCCCCTCCATCAGTTCTATAAACAGAATCTCAGAGAATTTGCACTAACTTTTTTATTGGCCATTGTCTAACCCCTTTCTATGTTTGTTGATGTTCACATAGGGACTAGGTCACTTGGACTGCTCACTTAGCATAATTCTTCTTACCAAGTTGCAGCATGATGCAAGATCTCATCTTATTTCGGAGCTGAGTAGTATCCTAGGGATACCAACAGTTTCTTTAGTTGCTCATTTGTCATTGGGCACTTGGGTTGTTTCTGACATTCATCTGTGAACTCTTATTTTTGCATTCTGGGGATAGACACCAAAGAATGGAATTGATGAATTACAGGAAAATTCTGTTTTGAGTTTATGGAGTAGTCCCCTTATTGTTTTCCTGATGATGACTGAACAGAGTTTTCCATCATCAGTGAATGCAGCCTCCTTTAGTCAGAGTCATGCTACCTGAGGGCTGGCCCCAGCAGCCCTTCCTGGCCCAGCATATAATCGTGTGATGGTAAAACGTGTCTTGGCACCACTTTTTCCCCTGCCCCCCCATCTGTGGCATGCCTCTGGCTTCCCTGGAAGTGGCCAGAACATCTTCCCCACTCTTCTCTGATTTCTCTCGTGCAGATTGTCACCCTTTCATCCAACCATTTAACTCTCACTTCTCACAAATATCCAATAAACATTCCATTTCTGTCCATTTGTTAGTTGTTGTTGGCGGGGACACACCCATTAGTACTTAGGGCTTACTCTTGGCTTTAAACTCAGCCATCACTCCTGGTGATCATCAGAGGAATCATGTGTGTGGTGCCAGTTATCAAATTCAGTGCCAGCTGCATGCAAGGCAAGAAGCTTACCAATGTGCTATCTTATCTCTCTGTGGATTTTATAATACTTTATAAAGATTTTGGACCACGCCAATAGTTGTCAAGATAATTCCCAGATCTTCTTTTGGTGGGGCTTGGAGTACCAAGCAAGGGGACCCTGAGGAGAATCCGCACTGGCCACAGGACCATAGATGGTGCCTGGAATGGAACCATACATTTGTTGACTGCATGCAAAGTAAGTGTCTTAGCCCTTTGAGCAAGAGAGAAGAGCAATTCCAGGGTTATTGATGTGGGTGAAGATGGGGTTAGAGGCTGACCCTACCTCTTCATAACACCAACTGCAAACTTTCTTCCCTTCACCGCCACCAGCCTCTTACTTGAGCTCTGTCCTCAGGTTGTTTGGACAGTGTTTCTTTCCTTCCTGGTCTCTGCCCTTAGCCATGTTTTTGTTCCCCTCTGCCTCCTCCCTCACTCCCACCTACTAGGGAAGGAATTGAGGGGTAGGAGATGTGGAGATCTGAGCTGTAGGTACCCGCCTTAGGCTCCTACCCAGCTGTGCTCTGGAGACTGGAACTGGCTGTTGATTATGCTGATGGAGGGAGGGGAGAAAGGGTCTCGTTTTTCCCTCTAACAAGAGAGCAGCTAGATTAGGTCCTGCACCCAACATCCCCTTCCCCAGAATGTGTACCCACAGATATCAGAGCTGGCTACTGCTTTGGAGTATGTTGAGAGTTTTTTTGTTTTGTTTTGTTTTGTAATGAAGGAAGAACCTTGCTCATTTGAATCCAAGGATTAATGTCTTGGGGCTGGGACCTGCAGAGAAGGAGAAATTCTAGAAGGGTAGAAGTTGCAATAAAAGGAAACAGGCTGAATCTGCCTTCCACTGACCTCAGAGGTCTCCTGGGCTGGCAATCTTGGAAAGAACATGTTTGGGTCGTTTTCTGGGCATTGATGTGTTTTCCTTGGACTGTGTGGTTTATATGCTTGTGTGTGTGTGTGTGTGTGTGTGTGTATGTGTGTGTGTGTGTGTGTGTGTGTGTGTGTGTGTGTGTGTGTGTGTCCCATGTGAACCTTCCCTTCCCCCCATTCAAGAACACTGCATGAACTTGGGGTTGGGTGCCTGGGACAATGGAAGTTTTGACCACCATCACCCCTTGCTTTTTATTGTTGCCTTCGGGCCACTGGGGTAAGGGTGTGGAGTGTGAAACAGGATTTTTCACCCTCCACTTTTTCTCCTGGGATATTCAAGTCAGTTTTTCATTGGGCTGCCAGTCTTTCCCTCTTTGTTCCCTTAGGGTCTGCTCAACAGAGAAACCCAAATTCGTCCTTCATGCTCTCCTTCCCTGACCCCACCTCCTAAGGAAAAATAGTATGACCTTTATACAAATAGGCCCATGTATGCTGAGGTGTGGGGACCCTATTCCTGCTTTCCTGCTTCTTGAGGGGTCCTCAGGAAAGTGCCCATGCCTGTGTTTCCTATGGGGGCACTTCTGGCCAGATTCCACAGCCCAGTAAATGATGCTAGATAGGGAAAGAAGGGCATTTTTTTTAAATTTTTTATTTATTTTTATTTTTTATTTTTAATTATGAGAAAAATGATGCAAAGAGGACAAGGTAAAGTTACAGTGAAAGGATAATCACCCATAAACAGAGTTCTCAGAAGAAATCCCCTTGCTGACGCCTAAATATTGAACTTACAGTCAAAGAACATTAAGAAAAATAAGGCAGAACCCATGTACAAGTACTTTGTCCACAAGTCCCCAGATTGTAGTACATTATAACATTTCTTAGCAGTACACAAAGCAACCTAAAGCCATGAGATTTATGTGACTCCTTAAACATTGAAGGCATAGTATTTTTTTATATTTTCACGCGCATACATATTAGTTTAAGTTAACATCAAAAGTTTAAGAGGTTTTTTTTAAGGGTTAGTCAAAAGGGCACAGTAAAAACGGTGAAGAAGGGCATTTTTTATGAAACTGGGGACTTTCTTTAGCAGAGAGGAGCATTGCCTGGAATCAGCCCCGGCTGGCTGCACTGAGGACTGAAGGCCCCTAGAGGTTTGCCCAGTTTGGGGGTATTTTTTTTCTTCTGAAAGAAGAGCTACAGTAAGCAGACCAGAGGCCCGGATGATTCCTCCACTAGGTAGGTTAGGAGGTGCCCTCAAGCCACACTGGGCCTGACCCAGCAGGACAGGAAACCACATTGTGAATGCAGGGAGGGATCTAAGTGGTGATGCTGAGGATGAGGCCTTGGGGTGCTAGGCTGGTGGCCCCTGGCTGGCCCTTCTGTATGCCGAGCTGTGGGGTTCCAACTCCTCCCCTCCTCCCTTGTCAGAGTTCCCGCTGTGGGGGCGCATCCTTCCCCACCCCACACCCATGGCGCACCCTCGGTTTGAACCTGGCCTTCAGCCCTTGCTTGGAAGCCTTTCCAGTAACACGGGGTGAACTCTCCTCCAGGCCAGCAGAGGAGTGGGGCTGATCGTAGCCAATCCCAAGTCCATGCTGGGATGAAAGGCCAGGTTAAGTGAGCCCCACTTAAAGGGAGGAAACCGAGGAGAGAACAAGGTGGACCTAGGAGGACCCACATTTCCTTCTGAGCCTTCCCACAGCCTGGCAAGGGCCAGCAGCACTTTACACATGAGCTACTTTGCCTGCAAAGACACAGATACCTGGCTTAGATGCTGTGTCTCCAAAGTGGGAATCCATGATTCAGTTAGGATCAGAGCCAGAAGGTGAAGGCAGTTCTCTAACGTGAGAGTCACTTGTAGAGGAGTGGCCAAAAAAATGGTGCTCCTATCAGACCTGAAATTGGGGTGCATGAAGTCACTCTAGGCTTGGTGGATGGAGGAGACATCACTAGGGTGGTCTCTGTGCTTCCTTCACCTAGGGACTTAAGACTAGGCTCAACCTTAACTCTTCTTACAGGCTGACTCTCTCAGGGCTGCGTTTTCTCATTCTTAAGGGGGTCTCTATGGAACCATATGAGAGTTCCTCATGACCGCAAGTGTCCCTCATAGCTCATAGCATTCTTGTAGCCATGCCCAGCCCTTCTCTGGTCCTAAATCCCCAAGGTTCTCCTTCTCTCTTTCCTCTTCTGCTGTGTCATGTTCACCTTATTCTATCCTGCCTAAAGGCTGCAGATGGTCACTCAAACCCATAACCATGTGACAATGGAAATAACACCTTATCCATTCCCTGGGCTCATTCAGAATCTACATATTTGTTCATTTTGGTGTGTGTATGGGTGGGAGTTATATCTAAAAGTTCTTGAGGGAATGTTCCTGATCCTTTGCTTGGAGTCCACTCCCAACAGTGTTTGAGGGCCAGGTGGTGTTGGGATAGAACCTGGGGCTTCTCCATGCAGAGCCTGAGTCTAGCATTTTCCTCACCCCCACTCTAGAGTATTGCTCTTACCAGACTGAGTACCCACAACCCACAGGGAGCTTCTAGCTTCTTTGCTCCACAACCCCATTCCTAGTTACTTCCTGCAACTGACAAATAGATGTGTCACTATGGTCCCTTCCAAGTAAGTGCCCCTAGTTGAAGTTCCCCAGGGAACAGGAACTGTCCACAATTTTGTAAATAAACTGAGCAGTACCCTAGATGTGGGTTGGCTGGGGTGGGAGTTCATGGATTTTAACAGCCTTGTATGTGTGTTAGGGGTGAGGGGTGTAACTCCACCCTGGATTTAGGTGTAGCTACCTGAGACCCACCCATTTCTGGGAGGGGTCTTGGGAACCAGATATTATGTGTGACCTTACCTGCAAGACCCCGCCCATTCCTGGGAGGGGTCTTGGAAAAGGTAGATAAACCTTGGAGCCAGGGGATTAGCGGCGTCTGCCCTGCTGGGCCCTCTGGCTTTTGGGTCTTGGCCCTGCTGGTCTTTGACCAGGATGGAGGTCAAAGGAAGATGGCTGAAAGGAATTAAGATGCAGGGTAGTTAAGAATAGCAATGCTTGAAAGGTTATAAGATAGGCCACACACATGTGGTGAATAGGGATGAATAAAGTTGATGCTTCCTGATGCCTGTCTCTGGATGAGTCTGATTCCACCGTTCACCTGGGCCTGGGACCCGCCGGCTTGATGGGGGTTGCGGAGCCACGTGGCCTGGGATGGCAGAGAGAAATCCTTCACCATCCTTCTCCATTCACCACCATCTTTAATTATTTAACACAACAGAGGGGGTGTCTCTTTGGATAGAACTGAACTCTGAGCAGTAGGGGGCACCACTCTTGGACTGGCTTTAGGTCTGTGGTGGAAGGCCAGTGAAAGATCCGGCATTTATGGCATATTGAATAAGAAACTCCTTCAGCTATCTAAGGCAGAATCCTGACTGGCTCATGTGCTACCTTGGATTGGCGGATGGGAGTGGAAATGTATCTATAAGAAGTTTTTGAATAATTACTGCCAGGTTTCCCTGGCACAGGGTAGAGTTGGAATTGGCCTGAGAGGTCACAGAAGAAGCAAACAGCAGTGCTATAAAAACATTCATATGGGCATCCTAAACATTTACATCAGCATCCTTTGGCAAAAAAGGATGAGATCAAATGTTGCTGAACTCTCTCATTTCCCCTAGAAGGGTCTGGACTAAGCTTGCACCAAGGACAGCACTGGGTTGTTCTAGCTGCAGCAGCCACCAGTGGCTAAACATCCAGTGGTTCTCCTCTTGGCAGAAATCCAAAGTTTACCAGGGACAAATTGCCCCACATTCTCTGTCTAGCCCAGTGGCCACAACCAGATGGGCCAGACAGACATCGCTAGTCACTCACTACCTTTGTGACAGCTCATGCAGGACTGAAGGGCCCCAGGCCTCCCTAGGAGCAGATTTGGACAGTTTCAGGGCTTCTTGGTCCCTGAGTTCTTCAAAGCCAGAGATAAGCTGCCCCACCCACCGCTCTTGTTACTTCCCCAGTTTGCTGTGAGCTGGTCAGGATTAGCTGGAAAAAAACTCTCTTAGAGTGATGTCCTAGCCTCTCAGGGGGCTCAGAGGGCTAAAGAGATGTCTGGAAGGCTGCTGAGAAGTGCACAGCCTTCAGGGCAGGACAGTCTTATTTACCGAGACTGCTCCAGTCCAGAATCCCATTTCAGAGTCATCTCCTGCCACAATTTTTGCTTGGGAGGTACATTTAGGGCAGCAGGGAGAAAGGAGGCCTTATATTCCCGTCTCAGCTCATCCCCTTTCCTTCCAGGTTGTTGTAGTCTTTGGAGAATGGCTGGTTATTGGTCCCTTAGGGGAGTTGGAGCTATCTCTGAGTGAATGATGGTGAATTCAGATGAGTAATGTGTCCAGGTTAGTACATCTGAGCTCTAATTCCCAAAGGTGCTTTTAGCTCCGAGCACCCACTCAGCCCATCTCTGGGCCCTGACCCCTCCAACAGCTCACTTGGTCCAGTAGTTCACATGGTCTGCACTAACCCTGGCACTACAGACCCCTTGTAGAGCCCAGGGAAATCCTTCTATTTGTTCCTGCCTAGGTTGGCATATTGCTCTCCTCCTTGCTGTCCCTGCACAGGTCTTACAATTTTTATTTAGTTATTATTGGGGGGTACTGGGTCACACCGAGAAGTTATTCCTGGATCTATGCTGGAGAATAGATCACTCAAGAGGAATTACTTCTTTTGGGACTTGGGAAGAAATATGGAGTGACAGGCATCCAGCCCAGGTTGGATATGTGCAAGGCAAGTGCTCTACCAGCTGTCTACCTTCTTGCTATCTTTCTGACTCCCGATGCTTTTATTTTTTTCTGTCTGGGTGGGCCACACCTGATTGTGGTCAGGGCTTATTCCTAGATCTGTGTTCAGGAATCATTCCTGGCCATGCTCAGGGGACCCTAGGGAGTGCTGAGGATGGAACTAAGGTTGGCCCTGTTCAAGGCAAATGCCTTCCCTGTTGCACTATTTCTCGAGCCTTCCTGTTAAAGAGAGAGTTTCTGTTCATGAGAGGAACCTTTGATGATATTTTCCAAAAAGTTATCACTCCTCCTGTTGCCCTGGAGTAGTTGCCCCCTTTGGGCAGGCTCTAACAGGTACCAAAGCAAAACTGCCATGTGAGGTCCCACAAGGAATATGAACTCTCAGCTAAAGAGTATCCTGGCCTGAGATTCAGGGTTTTGGTGACAATCTTGAGTCCCTGTACTGTATAGTTTCCATAGGCCCTTGTGGTTTCTCCATCCACTTAGGACTCCTGGTCATTGTCCTATTGGCCACCACTGTGGGGACAGTAGTGGATTCTTCTCCACATCCTACACCCTACCAGCTCACTGTAGCACTGACAAAGGTCCTTGATAACATAATGAACAATAATGTTGAATGCCTTGGAAGAAAAATGATTAGCAACAAAACACCACCATTTTCCATAATGAAGGTAGGGAGGGGCAGCCAACTGTCTTGCCAAGCCAAGTCCACAGAGTGGACTTGGTGCTGCCATTGGTTTCTGGTAAAGGGCTCTGCTACTGGTGTTCTTGGCAAATTGGCATGGGGTAGAGTAGTGTAGGGTACTTATCCCCCCTATCTAGGTTTCTCCTGGGTCTCAGATAGGCAGACTGACTCTGGGCTTCTCATCATGCCTGGAAAGTTTCATGCTACTAGGCAAAATCATCAGACACCAATGAAAATGGCCCTGATTTTTCCAGAGGTTGGGGAGATGGCACCCAGCCTGTGATCCCCAGGTTGAGGTATTATCATGACAACCAAAATGATTCCTCACAGTTTTTGCTTTAATTGGCATTTCTCGTGGCTGGCTGAGCCCTGCAGGAAAGAAACTACCTCACTCTCCCCAGGGAACAGCGCTCCTGTCCATCAAGGACCCCAGAGCTGAGCATCCTACATGAAGGATGAGAGAAAGATCTCCTCAGATTCATCAACCTGAGTATAATAGATGTGCTTGTGCGATACACATTAATTCCCAGAAACCTTCATAATACCTGAGGAGTGCTATGTTTCAAGGCTGTGTCTTGCCGCCTTTCTCTACCCACCATTCTTTTCAGTGCCAAGAGACTGAATTACGGAATTCACCTTGTATATGCATTAGATTTGGGGCAGCAGTCACCATTTTGCCCAAACTAGGGGCTTCAAGCAGCTGACTAAAAGGCAGAGCTTAGGGTGAGCTTAAGTATAGAGTGTCCTGGAGATCCGCAACCCCAGAAAGCAGAGCTCCAGGGAAGCATCCCCATGGACTGGAATAGCCCTCGGGTTTGGCCTCTGCCTTTCTCACCCCATATACTCAGACAATTATTGAACACCAGCAACCTGAGAGGATATAATACTAGCCTGGGTAGATCTGTGGCCCAGGGATTCCCAGCAAGGCTGTCCCAGAGATTCTGGATGAGACACAGTGCCCCGCCTGAAGGCAAACATTGGTGGCTCATCTCTGTGTTCTCTGCAGCCATGTCACTCATCTTTCACATTAGTTTTTATGTTCCCTATAGACCAAAAGTACACCAGTTCACCAGAAGTGAATGCACCTATTCAGACAATAAGTTCATATTATATGATCTCTGAACCTTTACAGTCCTTGGCATAGATGTCATTCATAATCAGAGATCACTAAGCATTGATTCCTATTAGGGTGTGAAAGGGGGATGATATTTGAGGCCACACTAAGTAATGCTCAGGGGGCTATTCCTGGCTCTGTGCTCAGGAGTGACTCCTGGTCATGCATTCAGGGCTGAGATAGAATCAGTGTTGGCCACATGCAAGGCAAGTATCTTATTCTCTGTACTGTCTGCCCAGCTGCTGTTGAGCAATATTCATAGGCAGTAGTTTGCTGGAGGTCTTGCACCAGGGACCAGTCACCACAGCTCTAAGGAGGGGCATGCTGATTATCAGGATGCCAAATCCTCTGGCCAGTGCCCCACCTTCCACAGGCTCCCCCCAGCTGCATTGATCTTCACCCCTATCTTCTGCAGAGACAAAAAGAAATATTCTAACTTGGAAGGGGGCTAGTTTGACTCCGTGAATTACATTAGTGGCTCCGTTCACCTGTGGACTCTTTCATTGGCTCACTCATTCATTCATTGGTTTACTAAGCAGCTACCATAGACTGGACAGTGCCACAGTGGCACAAGGTATAAATGTTGCTCCTTTCTGTGGAAGTCTGTGTATGCCACTAGAAGTAATATTGAACTTTAAGAACCTTGCCTCCTAGAGAACCCCATTCGGTCTCCCCCTCCTAGTGCGAATCAACCTATGACCCCCTACATGCCTCAAGTTGTTAATTCCCTGAACTCCATAAATGTCCCCTTCCTGGCTCCACCCCTGCCACTCTATTGCCCATTTTGGATCTTTCCCCCAAGGGAGCATGTTGTAACACATAAAGGCAGCCTAATCCCTGCACTCCCAGCATTCACCAGCACTCTGGCTTTGCTCCAGAGAGCCAGCCTAACCACCATGGCTCCACTGACTAGCTTTAAGGCCCATACACAGGCAGCATGCACAGGGACAGGACTGAACCTGTGCCCTCTGCCCTCCCTTCTCACAGACCCAGATCTAGCAGCTCTGTGCCTGGGAGGTAGGAATCAAGCAACCCCAATGGCTTCCCAAGTCTGAGTAAAAACCTCTGTTGTTAACTTAGAATGGCAGCAGCAATTGTGGGTCATCCACAAAGAACAGTATGTAAACTATTGCTGACCTCTAATGAAATGCAGCCAGTTTCTTTCACTAGCCAAATGATCTTACTCAAATATAACAGAAAGAAGCAGTTTAGAAAGTGCTGTTTCATGGTGGATATATGTGCCCTTGGCCAGAACAAAAGTCTGTATGGTTTTGAAAGGGGCTATAAGCAGGCAAAGGGGTATTTCCTTTCTTCTGCTGGGGCAGGAAGCAACCTCACTTCCATCAGAGCTGCAAGGCATGCTGGGCAATGTAGTTTGGTAATTGATGTAGGTGAGCTTGCCCCTATAACCTCCTGGTTTCATTTCAGTGGGTTTTCTGCATTTGAATTTGCATACCCTTCATAGGGCAAAGTCGACATTATACTGCCTTACAGACTTAAGTTCTGAAGCTCTAATCAGTGTAAAAGAAAAAAAAATCTCCACTGGGACTGTGCCATCTATTGGGCTGGGCTGACCTTGTTGCTGGTCTCTGGAACCATATTAGAACCAGACTACAAGACTTTTAGTTCTGCTTGTCCTGCAACAGGATGCTGACACCTTACCCCAAGTGTTTGAGCCTCCAGGCTTCACAGTACCTTTGCCCCAGGCTTTTGTCAACTCCAATTGTATTCTCCAGTCTGCCCCTACTCGGTAGGATCAGAACATCCTCAGGGACAGTCCAGGATAACTCACTCAGTACCCCTTTGAGCACCAGACCCTCACAGTCTTCAGTTTCCCCTCAAAACCCAAATTTTATGAACTCACTCCCACCTTCCTTGGCAGTAGGAGACTAGTCTGTTCGCCTTCTTGTTCCTTCTGTCTGCCCCCAGTAACACTGTCTAAATACTCTTGTTCCATCCAAAGTTCTGAGGTTTATCACTTACTGTCCACCAATTCCTCACAGGGTTAAGTCTAGAATCCCATTTGTATAAGTGGAAATGTATGGAAAGGCAGTGTGTGTTTTGGAGGGGAGGTGGAACATGTGCATTTTAAAATGTCCTTTAAAGTGGTAGTATAAATATTGTGTGTTTATGTGTGTCTGTGTGTGTAGTGTGTGTTTTTACTTGAGTGCCTGTTCAGCCTTCAAAGTGATCAGAGGAGGGGGAAGTAGTTATAGATGAATCATGATGTCTGGTGAGCAAGGTCGAGGCTACTGACTGTCCAGGGTAAAGGGGGCACAGATACATTGCTCATGTAATCTGCAGGAATTTGCCACTAGATGGTTGGTCCCTCTTCTCCCTGCCTCACACCCTTCATCATCTCTCTCTCGCACCCCTTGACAGAGCTGTGGGAGCCTCTCAGAAAACTCTGAGAGGCTTTGTCATCTCTGAGAAGTCCAGAACCAGAGGGCTGCTCTGGAAAGCTGTTCCTGTCTTGGGGACCCCTACATTGCCCACAGGATCTCCTGGAACCTCCCAATTCATAGGAAATCTCATTTTAATGCATTGTATTGTTGGTTCTTATGAATGCTACCATAATAATTGTATATTTGAGTCTTTTCTAATCCTCTCTAATATATACAATATTAGAGTGGTCATCCTTCTTCAAAAATCTTACTATTTTCATAAGGGAAAGTGATGTAAGAATGACTAGGTCGGGGCCGGCAAGGTGGCGCTAGAAGCAAGGTGTCTGCCTTGCAAGCGTTAGCCAAGGAAGGTCCTCGGTTCGATCCCCCGGCGTCCCATATGGTCCCCCCAAGCCAGGGGCAATTTCTGAGCGCTTAGCCAGGAATAACCCCTGAGCATCAAATGGGTGTAGCCCGAAAAACCAAAAAAAAAAAAAAAAAAAAGAATGACTAGGTCAGCTCATCTGACCCAGGAAGCCATGCTGGGCTTTGCTGAGTTAGTACTCCAAGACTCAGAACTTTCCAGATGCCTTCAAGCATCCTAGCAAATAAGCTAGGGAAGGCCTAGACTTCATATTGGATATGAGGAACCTAAAATATAAGTGAGGCTCTGGACTATCTTTTGTAGTTCTGGATTGTCTTTGCTCACCCTCTTTCCCTGCAGCTGGAGTCCTGTGTCCAGCCCCACACTCTGTCCTATTATGCCTGGTTCCAGGTTCCATCCTTGAAGTGACCACCTCTGCACCTCTCCTCTGTCACCCCAATTAATCTGGGTTCCCACCCAAACTCACGGCTTCTGCTCTGGAGAGTCCCCATTTTCCCCCAATCATCTTTTTAAAAAATATTTTAATTTACTTTATTTAAAGACCATGCATCATGTAGTTGACATAGTTGACTGTAATACATTTTTTCCAGATAAATGAGAGAAAAATTATTTTTAAAGGAATAGAAAGAGGGACTGGGGTGATAGCACAGTGATAGGGTGTTTGTCTTGCATGCAGTCAATCTGGGATGGACCTGGGTTCAATCCCCAGCATTCCATTTGGTCCCCCAAGCCTGCCTGAAGCAATTTTTGAGCACAGAGCCAGGAGAAACTCCTGAGAATGGCCAGGTATGGCAAAAAAAAAAAAAAGAATAGAAAGAACAAAAAAGAGGAGTACAAAAAATATTAAAAATGAAGTACAGAGGGGCCAGTGAGGTGGCACTAGAGGTAAGGTGTCTGCCTTGCAAGCGCTAGCCAAGGAAGGACCACAGTTTGATCCCCCGGCATCCCATATGGTCCCCTCAAGCCAGGGGCAACTTCTGAGCACTTAGCCAGGAGTAACCCCTGAGCATCAAATGGGTGTGGCCCAAGAAAACCAAAAAAAAAAAAACTGAAGTACAGAAACAAGCAAATTTGTGAAAATTACTGTAGCTCCAATGAGGTCATTAAGACATTGGCAGAAGATTTAGTAAGCTCTTGTTGCATTCTGTTATTTCATTTGTTTCTAAAAATTAAGATCCACATTGGCATCTAAATTGGTGTGTTTCTATGGGAATGACAGCATCAAACAAATGAAGATGTCTGGCTTCTGATAGGTACCATATTTGTGCACACGGACAAGGTAAAACTAAGTATCTTAAGTTATAAAACAGTGCATGCATTCTAAAAATTCTGGGAAAACAGAAGAGTACAAAACTTTAAGCAAATAATTCCACCACTGAGAAATAATTCCAGTGAGTTTTATGTTGGTGTATCTCTAACATAAATAGTAGTGTATGCTGACTATATTGGTGTATGTCCTTGCAATCTGTTTTAGCAGATGTATTTTTTTTTACTTCACCTCCATTAAGAATGTGCAGTTTTTATCGCTGAGTAGTTTAGCTTTCAGCATTTTCTAATAATTTATAGGAAATTTCATTTTAATGACATTGTATTGTTCATCCTCATGAATGCTACCATAATAACTGTATGATTGAGTAATTTCCAATCCTCCCTAATATATACAATATTAAAATGATCTCCTTCTCCAAAAATCTTATTATTTTCCTAAGGGAAAGTGCTGTAAAAATGACTACGAAAGAACTAAGTATTTTATTTAGATCTCTTGATGAACTTGTTAAAAATTTAATGATTTAAACATACACATGTGTTTTATAACACATGTAGCAAGGTAAGATTGCTAATCCTATAAGAAAGCTTCTAGGGGCCAGGTATGTGGCTCAGAGATCAGGAAACCATGTTCTAAATGTACAAGGATCCCAGTTTCAGTCCCAGCACCACTCCAAACCCCCAGCACCACTAATCCAAGCAGTGCCACATCTCTGGGTTTAGGCACTGAACTGACCTGGATGTCCAAGTACTGCTGAGAGTACCCCCAAACATGGGCCTCCTGAGTGCTGCTTGGGAGCATTGAAGAAAAAAAATGCCAGGGAGATAGTACCAGGCTCTTGCCTTCCATATAGCCAACTGAGGTTCAAACCCCAGCACTACCAAGAGAGAAAAAAACTAGGAATAAGCCCTGAGCACCTCCAGGTGTGACCCACCTCCTACCCCTGCAAAGAAAGAAAAGCCTTCAGAAACCTCAGGAAAGAGACTTGTTCAGTGATATAAAAGGGGACAGAACCGACAGTCACCATGGAGGATTGATTAGTGGCAATGGCAAGGTAGATAGGAGGCCACAAAGAACAACATCACTCACTACTAGTGAAAATGGTGAAGATCCCACCTTTTCTTTAATCCAACCATTTCACTTTATTTTCAGGGGTAGGGAAGGAGCACACCGATGATGCTCAGGGCTTACTCCTGGCTCTGCACTCAGGAATTACTCCTGGCTGGTTTAGGAGACTCTGTGGGCTGCCAGAAATTGAACCTTGGCCGAGTACAAGGTAAATATCCTTAATGCTATACTATCACTCTGGTCCATCACTTAATTTTGCAAAAGTCAGAGTACCGCTCGGGTTGGGAAGCCAAAGTGCAATGAAATGGCTCTTCTCCATCCCTTATCTTCTGGCACTTGGGGCTGTGTTTTTGGAAAGCAGCATGCTGGGTTGTTCTGAAGATGCATTCCACTTGGACAGCTCATTCGACACCTTCCAGGCTACAAATACCAATCCTTGTTCCAAGAGGCGAAACACACGGATTCCCTGGCGGCAGGGAGAACTTTGATACCGGGCATGTGCCGTCTCAAGTTCTCTATTCCTGTTCATTTATTGAACCTTCACAACCTTCTGGTGCGTCTCTGGATGATTTCTACTCGAGAGATGAGAAAATGAGCTCAGGGAGCTCAAGTTTCTAGCCTGGGGTCACCAGGTATAAAATGGTCAAGCTAAGATCTGAACCCAAGAATCTTCTGCTAAAGCCTTTAATGAGCTTCAGACTTTGGTGGCCACAATCTCCCAGTGAGGCACAAACTTAGGGATAGAGAGATTAAGTGGCTTCTCTCGGACTGGCCTGTTCTTCTCTTGCCTGCTGGCCTTGGGTTAGTCATCCCCATCTGTCCCCTTTCAGGTACCGACCTTGGCTATAGGCCTGCCCAGCGTCAACTCCACCAAGGTCTGTTATGGAAGCATTAGCATTACACATCCTAATGTGTAATGAAACATACATTACATGTGTGTAATGAAACGAGTTGAGGAATTTTGTTGCTTCATGGCTGGAGAACTGGTCTGTTGACAGTCTATTTTCCTAGAAAATACCTCTGCTGTGATTTCTACAGGGATGGTTCCTCAAGACATATGGAGGCAACTGGTGAGGGTTGCAGCTCTCACTCTCTCCAACCCTTTGCAGAGGTTAAAACAAAATATTTTTCAGATCACACCAGGCACACAAGTACCATCGGAGAGGCAGAGGAGTTGGGGAGCTGCCATGTTGTCCTTGACCCTTGGTGAATGGGATACCCCATTCCCCACCTCCCTTGGAGAGTCAGAGAAGAGTTTGATGGACAGTGTGTAATGCAGCCCCATGCTCTCAGTTAAGACTTGAGACTCCTGGTAGAGTTAACTAGGAGGACTTAGTAGAGAATGGGTTCTGGGGGCATTTCAGCAGCAATCACTGAGAACTGCCAGAAGCTAGTCCTCAGCTGTGCTCTCAGTGTAAGTGATTTTTTTTTTTGGTTTTTTGGGTCATACCGGCATCACTCAGGGGTTACTCCTGGCTCTATGCTCAGAAATAGCTCCTAGTAGGCTCGGGGGACCATATGGGATGCCGAGATTTGAACTGATGACCTTCTGCATGAAAGGCAAAGGCCTTACCCTCCATGCTATCTCTCCGACCCCAGTGTAAGTGATTCTTAATCTTCGTTTGATAAAGGAGGTGTATGTCAGTGAGAGGCAGGAGCAGCCAGGAGTGTGGGTCCCATGATGGAGGGCTCTGTAGAATGGAGGGCAGTGGTTTATTTTTCTCAGTGCCCCCACCAGTTCCCATCTCAGCCTATAATAGTGCCTGGAACATACTGAGGATACATTGTGTGTCAGCCAACAAGGTCCTGTTTGGATGTTTTGGGGGGGGCCACACACTGTGGTGCTCAAGGACTACTCTTGAGGTGCTGGGATTTGAACCTGTACCTCCTGCATGTAATGCATGTGCTACTCCCATGGAGCTGTCTCTCTAGGCCACAAATTAAGAAGTGGAAAGTAACGAAAAACATTCAAGCTCCATGCTCTCTCTTCCCCTCATTCTGCTAGAAATTATCAATGGACTCATTTCTGGCAGAACATTTCCTTCTCTTCCCAGAGTCAGTTCTGTGAGTCTCTAAAAAAGGGGGTTGATGGAGCCTCCAAAAGTCGAAACAGAAATGGCGCATGACATTCCTAGATGCATCCCCTGCAGAAATGAAAACAAACGCTCATTCTCATTGGCGGTTTCACTTCCAAAAGCCCAAAGGAGATTTGTAACATTACTCATTAACAGATGAACCCAGAAACAAAGCTACGTGTATATATGGTCATTGGATTGTTCTCTGTGCTATTAAGATTACATATTATTATTTATATAGTAATAAAATAGATATTATTCAGCCATAAGAATAATGAAGCTCTAATGTGCGCTCAGTGGAAGAATCAGAACACTGAGTATAGTCTGATCTTACTGATAGAAAATAGCTGTGAAAGGCAAATTCACAGAGACAGAGAGGAGATTAGGGGTTACCTTGGATGAGTGGAGTGGGGAATGGGAGCTGCTCATTAAGGGATGCAGTTTCTGTATGAGAAATAGCAGTAGGTAGTGATGATAACTTCACAGTATTGGGGCTGTGCATACCGCCACTGCCTTGTATACTTAGGAATGGTTGAATTGGCACGTTTCATGCTACTTATTTCTCCATCCTGGAAGATTCCAGAAAGAAGAGCTGTTGGTAGTTTAGTCAGCATTTGGACTTTCCATGGATACAACCCTGCCATCTTCTGTGATGTTGGCTTACTCTGTGCCTGCCTGTGACTTGTATTTATGATCTAGTTCAACATTTCTACCATGAAGTTGTCCTTTATGCAAGCCTCTGGGGTTCCTTGGCCCTGCAATTTGAGTTCGATAGGCTGTGGGTCCAGTGTTTGGTCAGTGATACTGATGAGGTCAGAGGATTTGGGGGATGGCTTGAGGTGGCTGTGCCCTGATACCCAGAATCTTCTATCTTGTATGTTTTATGTACTCATGGGTCCCTTACCCTGCACCTCTGTCAGAGAGTTGGGGAAGGAGAGGTATATACCCCACTCCACTAAACATGGAGGGTTGGGAGGGAGAAGTACATACTCCACTCCAGTAAATGATGCCTTGTGACTTGCATAATTTCCATTCTCCCTGTGGCTATAAGTTCCTGTTTCCAGCACCTTAAGGGATAGTGTGGGAAGGGTTCCCAAATTATTCCTGCCACTTGAGAATTCACATTCTGAACCCAGATGTGAAATCCATCCCAGTGGTACAGCGACTTTCTTCAAGGACAAGACCACAGAATCTAGAGAGCCAATGACCCTAAGATCTCAGAAGTGGAAGAGGATTTTCATGGGCCAACCACCCTTCATTTCACAGATAAGTGAGCAGAGACTAGAGTGAAGGGTTGAGCTAGGCCCCAAAGCCTTATTCCCTGCCCTGAAGCTGGGAGCTGCCTCTCTCCTGGGCTCTTCCACAGGGGAGAATCAGGGGAGGATGAGTAGGCAGAGCTGTTTCATTTCCCACAGAGCTGGGACTCCACTTATACATCCCAAAGCCAAAATGCAACTGGAGACAGAGTCTATGGGGAGGGCTAGTCTGGAGGGAAAGTTCGGCACTAGGTCCTAGTCTGAGGCAGGGAATACAAGGCCAGCCTACTGGATAGATTTGGCTTTCTCCTTGACTTTGAACAAATGGAAGGGAGCACATCTAAAATCAGGAGAGCCTCTTATGAGGGTGAAAGGACAGGCAGTGAGGCGTCCCCTGCCCCAGCCCCCAGCCAGCTCCGTTGACAGAGTGACACTGACCCACGGCAGGGCTAACTATAATCCTATTAGATAATCTTAGTGTTGCTTTCACTCATACTCTGGACATGCACACATAATGGGTTTCCATGAGTACACTTGGAAAACTCTTTTTCTCAACTTGATCTATGTTTTTTCCCTCTATGCTTTTTGGCTAGAAAGAAAACATACATTTTCAGCTTTAAAAACTATTAAACAAGACTGGCCCATAGTAGAAGAGTTAGGCAGTTAGACAATCAGGAAGGGGAATACGAGAAAGAAAATCAAATGATTCTGACCTTACTGAGTATTACTACTGAAAGATATTGGTTCCAATTTCTTTTCCATGAACATGTATTTTATTCCACAACCTCGGGCCATTCTGCACCTAATAGAGTGCACGCATCACCCCATAACTTATTTCAGTCTGAGGTCAAACAGAGCACCTCTGGTACCCCATTCTGTCACCTCCCACCCCTGGCACAGCCAATGCTCTCATGCCACTCTGGGCAGTTCCAACAGGTAGTAGTAGCTGATCCTCAGTTATCCCAAATAATTAGAAAAAGGAAACGGTTTTCATCAAAGGGACTCATATTTGCAAACTGACTGGAATGAACGTTTTCTAATTGTTCCTTTCCATGCATGTCATTCCTCCTTGGGAACATACTAAAGCAGGGAATGAAGCCCCGACCTCCAACTTTACCCCAACTCAAATATTCCATTTCATAGCCTTGTTGGGTTTTCTGAGTCCCTGAATCTGAATCTGGGCTTGTGTTTGTGTCTAGCATCTAATATCCAGCTGGTCTTTGCCCTTGTCCTAGGTCCTAGAGGTCAGCTGCAGGCAGACCCTGGGAGAGACAGACCCAGATCCTGAAGATCAATGTCGGCTGGTAGTAGGGAGAAAATGAGGAGGGTCCTTTGGTACCCTGAAGGTTAGGGATCCAACAGCTGCAGGGCACATCCACAACCAGAGGCTGATACGTCCTACACACAGTGCCCCATCTTGGGCACAGATCTTATTGTCAGAGTTTTTCTATGAAACCTGATTTGAACATGCACACAACATCCCCGCATGTCCCTGTTGCATTCACTGCAACAATGGAATGAGCCCAATTTCTCTTTGGAGAATGCAGATTAGGGCTAGAACCACTGTTCTATGCAGCTGCCTTTCCCCCTGGGCACTCCCCCATACTCCAGGAGGAGGGCATGTCCCTCCGGAAACCCCTCCTGGGGTCCTCCTGTCTCAACCTGTCCTCCCTGGCCCTCACCACAGCTGTGGGCGCATCAACCATCAGCTCAGTCTGCAGGGCCCCTCCCTGCCTTCTCTTCTTCCTGGGTTCTTGGAAGACCGGCAGCTGAAGCACATGAGCTCTCTGGGGTTCTGACGGGAAAGGGAGTGATTAAGAATCATAATTAATAATTTGATGCAGACAACGAGCCTGACAGCAAGGAGCCGCCTAGCACAATTGTTTCAGGGCTTTTGCCTTATTATCAGCCTCCTACCGCAAGCCTGCCTCTAGATGCGCTAATTAGGTAATTAGCCCCCTCAAGAGCATGCTCTTAAAGACGCAGTGCACCCCGGGTTCCCGTGCCAGCCACGGTTCTCTGTGGGCACTCTGCTCTCCCAGCCAGGTGAAGGCCAGGTGCGGACAGCATGTGCAGAGCTGGTCAAAGTGGCCCATGCATCTGCCCTCCATTCTGCGCAGGGTGGGACTCCGATGAACCAGAGATGAGGGTGGCACACCAGTGAAATGACTCAAGGAGCCTTGTGTGCAGAAAGCCAGGGTTCAAGGTTCTGCACCACGTAGTCTCCAGAGCTCCATTGGGAGGGACTCCCAAACACAGATTCAGGAGGAGTCCCTGAACACCATTGCATGAGGGCCCCAAACCAAAATAAATAAAAAATAGAACCTAGGGCCCGGAGAGATAGCACAGCGGCGTTTGCCTTGCAAGCAGCCGATCCAGGACCAAAGGTGGTTGGTTCGAATCCCGGTGTCCCATATGGTCCCCCGTGCCTGCCAGGAGCTATTTCTGAGCAGACAGCCAGGAGTAACCCCTGAGCAATGATGGGTGTGACCCAAAAACCAAAAAAAAAAAATAGAACCTAAACACATATATGTGCACACATACACTACACACATACACAGATATGCACACATACACACACACACACACACACACACACACACACACACACGCAATTCTTGTCTATGACCACTGCTGACTTTTGATAAAGCAGCATCTAGAAGAGAGAACTAGGCTGAAGAGAGGAAATTCCAGTCTCTTCCCCAAGGGCCTATGGGAGCCACTGCTCTCTGCCTCAGTCTCCACCTCTGGGCAATGAGACCATCCCTCCAGCCTGCAGTTTCACTGGACTCCATGGCCTGTGCCCAGCCCCCTAAACCCAGGTTTCTCTGACAATCCACCCCACTGTGGCCAGACCAGTGAGACTCCGGGAAGATGCAGAAGTCTGCGAAGAGGTGCAGACATCATGGCCCTCTTGCTCTATTTTTCTGCTCTTTGGACCAGGACAGAGGCTTAAAGGACTGGAGCAAAGGCCTGGCCCACACAGAATGGGCCCGGGTTCATTTCTGGGAACCACACACCTCCTGGTGTAGCTGGATGTAGCTAGTCCAGGTGGGAAGGCCCCTCAGACATAGTCTCTCCTTTCAGTTGATGCAAATCAGCAAATCTTTGTCTTACCACTCACGCTTAGTCTGGACCATTTAGAAAAGTGGCCTTCTAGCCTTTCCTGATTCTCAACCCTCCTCCCTCCCTAGCTCTGTCCTTTCTTTCTTTTTTCTCTGCTGCCTCCCCACTCCCTTTTTTTCTTTTTAGTCTGTCTCCTCTCCTTTCCCAGCTTCTGCCCATCCCTCCCCCTCAGTACTCCTTCTTCCCCCTCCTCTTTCCCCCTCTTCCTCCCTGACCTTCCCTCCACTCTGCTTCTCTCCAGAGCTCTCCCCACATCCCCACCTCTCTGGCCTCCTTCCTCCCTCTCTCCAATCCCTTTGGTAAACTTTACATCCTGGTATTTAAATCTCCACTCATTTCCTGGTTCAGCTGAGGCTCTGATTCCAATTATATCACCTTCATTCTCACAAACAGACAGTTCCTGGCAGTCTCAGGGTTGCTGAGCCCGCTTATATAAGCATTTCCTCTCCTTCTCTTGCCCCTCAGGGCCCCTCCAATCCCTGCAGTTTGAAGGGAGCCAGCCAGAGAGGTGCCACCACCATCGCCCTAGCCTGGCCCCCTTTCCTGTTCTGCTATTCCAGATCCTGCTTCCCTGATTCTTCTGAAAGCCAAGATTGTAGGTGGAGGGCCTCTGGGTTGAGCCAGATATCAGCTTCCACAGGTAGCCTAGGGATACTTTATAGCAGGTTTACACTGTATAATTGACATACAGGGAACCAAACCACTCTGTTTAGGGTATAGGGTTCGCTCTTTAAACAGCACACAGAAAGCAAACACACCGCAAATCAGGCCCAGGGACAAATCCATCACTGCTGCCTGCCAAATACCTCACATCCCTAGGAAACCCTCCCTCCTGCTGCACCTTGGACTCCTCCACCCTGCTAGGGAACTGGAGGGGTTTCTGGTTCCGGCTTGCACCTTCTTTTCCCTGCCCTTTCTACCCTCCTCATCACAGAGGCTTCTTGCCCATTTCTCTGACCTGGGCCATATATATCTGTGTCCCATTGGTCTTGCGGTGCTGACTTGCCAGCCTAGAACTTTTGGGGGTCCTTTGGTTGAATCATCCTGCTCTTTGGAGGCAACTTCGGAAACTGTAGGGTCCCTTAGAAGGAGATCTGTGCCACTTGGGGGAAAGGGGCAGGTGTCTTCTCAGTGTGTGTGGGGGTGCAGCGGAGAATGGCAGAGGGTTAGTGTTACAGGTGGGGAAGGCTAGAAGGGAGGGAGCTAGCACATTCAATGGTCATAGCCTGGAGTTGGCACCAGTAAACCTGGTGGTGCATAAGGAGTCAGGAATGCCCACTGTCCCTCCCAACACTGTGCCTGCCTGGCAGATAAGCAGCATCGATGCCAGTCAGAGAAACACTTCTCAACTTTGCACTCCAGACTCAAGTTTTTACAGGAAATTCTCAAGACTTGTAGTAGGAATAGGAGTAACTGGTCTCAGCACATGACCAGAAAAAGATTATTTCAGTTGAGTTCTCAGTGTGAAGCATCTTTTGGTACCATGACAAAGAGTACATAAGGGGACAGATTCAGGCATGGGTGCATGGAGTCAGCCTGTACCAGCTTGTGAGCACATGAGCAGGTTATTAAATTTTGAAAATTTTATGAACAACCATTCAACACAGACATGCATGGAAATGGCATGGGTGGAGTGTTGACACTAAAGAAATTAGCAATCCAGGAATCCCGCCTCCACAAAGGGCTGTTAAGCTTTTGTCTCAGCCTCACCCCAGAGAGAGACAGTTTTAAACTTTACTAAAATGGGATCACTTTTCCTGTTGGGCCCAGTGAACACCATGGAGAGCTCCAGGGATAAGATCTCCACCTTGGAACGCCATCTAGCACCTTCTCGGGGAGTTATGAGAAGGGAACCTCTGGCTAAGTAGACCAAGGCCATGGATGCTATGTTTTGGATAACCCCCTACCCCCACCCCATTCCCAAATTATTGCATCTAAGCTAGAGAGAAAAGGGCTGAGAACTGGCTTTATCTGTCGGGGATCTGGGTTTCATATCCAGTGCTGCCTGGGTCCCTGAGCACCACCAGGCATGACCCTCAAGCACAGCAGTGTAGGAGCCAACAAACCACACAGACTTGAGTATTGGGTTTTTGTGAATGCTTGTCCCATGTATGAGTAACAATGAAGCCCCTCCAGCTATCCTTCCTGGGCTCTGGAGCACTGTGCTTGAGAAATATCAGTAGCATGCCCTCTACCTTCCCTTCCCACTATGTTCCTCTCCTATCCAAGCTCCCCGTTCATGTGCTTTGCAATTTTGGCCCACCCCTGGTGAGTACCACAGGTCTGAGTGTGAGCAGGAACTAAGATGACCCATATCTTAAAGCCCTTTCCAGCCTCTGCACCTTTAGGGATCAAACCATCACTTCATTCCAACAGAAGAATTAAGAGCCAAAAAGGAGAGATTTTTCTCCCAAGGAGAGGGCAGCAGGGAAGGAGATGAGGATGAGCAGCTTCTGACAGCTCACTTGGACCCTCAGCCCAGCAGGCCTGAGCACATGGGAGGGAGCTGCCTGCCACAGTCTCACAGAACCACTGTGCTCAGCTCCAAAAGCTCTCAGGGTGAGGTGCTTGTAGAAGTCAAGGCTCAGAGCTCTCAAGGCAGCTGGGCTGAACCAGGCTCTCCTTATATAAGCCCACACCCCAACACTGCATTGCTCAGTACACCCACACCTGCTGGTCTGCTTCCCGTTTCAGCAGCCCCTTCCTGCCCCAGTGGAGAAGGACCATCCAGGGAACTGCTTGTAGGAAGACTGACAGGGGAGGATGTTTCTGTGCCCGTGCTATCTCTCTCCCTTCTCAGAGCAAGAAAATACAGAACTGCATCTTCCATTCTCCAGCACATACGCAGACTCTGCACTCCGTCCCATGCCACACACAGGTCGGATGTCCTCTATAGACATAAAAACTGTATGTCTTCCCTGCATTGAGTCACACCCCCATGCAGTTCATTCATTAAAAATGTACAGTTTAGGGGCCAGAGAGTTAGCATAGAGGTAAGGCATTTGCCTTTCATGCAGAAGGTCGATGGTTCGAATCCCGACGTCCCATATGGTCCCCTGAGCCTGCCAGGAGCGATTTCTGAGCATAGAGCCAGGAGTAACCCCTGAGCGCTGCCGGATGTGACCCAAAATCCAAAAACCAAAACAAACAAACAAAAAAGTACAGTTTAGGGACTGGAGCAATAGCACAGCTCAGGGGGCATTTGCTTTACATGCTGCCAACTCCAGTACAATCCCCAACATCCTATTCATTTCTCTGAACATTGGCAGGAGTAATTTCTGAGCCAGAGCCAGGAGTCATTCCTGAACACTGGCTGGTGTGCCCTCCCTCAAATCAAACAAATAAAAAACTAGTGCAGTTTAAAGTTTTAAAGATCCCCAGAGGTATCAGTCACTGTCACTCCCATTTCTCCTTTAATCACCTTCCCCCACCCTCAGGCATGCCCCATCTCTATAAGCCGCAGACCTAGCCTGCATATTTCATGCCTCTGGGGCCATATAATGTGTTTCCCTTGTGACTGGCTTCTTCTCCTATGCAGAGGTTGGTTTTGAGGGCTCATGGAGGGAGGATCAGGTATCAGATGGACCCCCACATGGGTTCCTCTGTCATCAATTTCTGCACTCCCGGCTAGACTCTGCACTGGGGCTCCAGGGCTGGCACTGCTGCAAACCAGTGTGCAGTGTGGCTGGGAGTTGGGGTTTTTATTTCTGGGGCTCCCTGAGATGTAGAAGGGCTGCAGCTCACAGCCATTCTTCCTGTCCTTTCACCAGCTTGCCCACTTTATCTGAGTCTGATTTGGGGATAAACAAACAGGGAAGAGCAGGCCCAGGGATGAGGCAGTGTCCAGGCTAGAGGTAGGTTGAGACATAAAGCTCCAAGACAACATGGCCACAACCCAATAAGGGCACCTGCTGTTCATCCTTCCTTCTCTCAGCACCATCACCCCCACCACTCGCATAGTCAGAGGCACTGGTGATGTTCTCAAAATCAATAGAATAAACCATGACTTCTGGGGTGCAGCCTGAGCTTCCATTTTAGGATAAGCTACAGAATCTGGGGCAGTCTTGGCTGCTGTGGGTTCCTAACATTTTCTTCTGCTCTGTGTTCTCAAAGTGAGGACTGCTCTGTCTGTATCGCTTGAATAACAGAGATTTGAGCCCTGAAGTCCCCTAGGAGACCCAGTATTTTCTGTTCCTTGGGTCTCAGGATTCAGCCACCCTCTGGGAGATCAGCTGTGGATTGGATCAGGGATGCAGACGTACCTGCAGAGCATGGGTGCTGGAGACTGCACACTCCGGGTCCAAAGCAGAGCTGTCTATGTGGCCTTGTGATTGTCAAACAGGTGCTTTTGTTTTGGGGGTATTTTTGGAAAGGCCATACCCAGCAGTGTCTAGATGTTACTCCTGGCTCTGTGCTCAGAGCCAGGATGCTGGAGATTGAGCCTGGGTTTGCCACATGCCAACAGATGCCCTAACCACCATGCTATCACTCTGGCCCCAGGTGCTTTTGTTCTTTAAACAAGCAGTTTCTGTGAAGTGGTTTACATAGAGTCCATGTCCCACCTCACCTCTAAACTCTTGACTTTGATCACTGGAACTGCAAGGGGGAGGGGGAGTTTGTTTGTTTTGTTTTAATTTGTCATTATGACACAATAATTTATCAGATTGTTTCAGGCATTCAATGTTCCCACCTCTAGTGACCTTGCCTCCAACAGTGTCCCCAAAACTCCTACCCACTACCCCAACATATCCCCTTGCAGGCACAATTTTTCTTCATGTTGTTTGTTATACACAAAGGCAAACAGGATCATCAAAGTTCAGATCAATAAGAGTCAATTCGTGGCTATTGTATGTGTGTGACTTAAGTCAGTGTCTAAGGATTTACTGGGCCTGTTGGTGCTTATTGAGTCTTCTGCGTTATTGTTTGGGCTCATTGGGCTTGGTGAAGGGGAAAAAATGTTTTTAAAGGCTTTTTTTTTTTTTTAGATTAACTTCTTGCTATTGTTTTTCTTTGTCCGAAGACTGTATGTTAACTTGCTTCTTGCCCATGGCTGACTCCCCCTTGCCTCCAGCAGGTGGTATCTGGGGATTCTCTGGCCAGGAGCCAGTTGCACTGAGAAGATGGCTGCTTTGGTGAGAAACTTGATGGGATTTATTCTAGGTCAATAAATTAATATTGTCCCCCAGAACCCCAAATCCTAGTCTCATGCTATGGCTCCCCATTCACATGGCTTTCACCTGTGGCCTGTTTGAACATCCTGTGTACCTACAAGGCTCCTGAAGTTTAGTTTTTGGGTCACACCCAGCAGCGCTCAAGGGTTGCTCCTGGTTCTATGCTCAGAAATCGCTTTTGGCAGGCTCGGGGGACCATATGGGATGCCGGGATTCGAACCACCATCCTTCTGCATGCAAGGCAAATGCCCTACCTCTATGCTATCTCTCCGGTTTCGCTCCTGAAGTTTAGACACAAGTCTCAGAATGAGAGAGACCTCATGGGAGGAATTGAAAACTACAATGTGCCTTGGGTAGTCACAAACTCTGTGACTGAGAACATGTCACTCAATTGTGTGTCTGCCTCCATTTCTTCATTTGTAGTGTCAGAGAGATGGGACAGTGGGCAGGGCACTTACCTTGCATGCAACTGGCCCAGGGTCAAAAGCTGGCATCACATCCCCTGAGTACTGCCAAGAGTGATACCCAGAGGTGTGCACACCTGAGCACAAAGACATAAGCTCTGAACACTACCAGGTGGGAACCCTCCCCTCCATCACCCCCCACTGCAAAGAAAGAGACCTGTATCTATTTGATGGAGGCTCAGGAGCAAACATATGAACGTATGTTGCATGCATGAGATTTGGGTCTGATCCTTATGAAAGAAGAAAGGGAGGGAGGGAAAGAGAGAGGAAGGGAGAAATGGAAGCAGGAAGGGAGGAAGGAGGGTGGAACTTTTTGATGGATTTGCAGTGAGTGTTAAAGGAATCCATCTCTGCTTGCTGTTTGGAGCAGTGCTGGCACCAAGGTTCTCTGCAGCAGTTGGAAAATCTAAGACCTGAGCTGCCCTCTGCAGTGCCACCGCCCATGCAGCTCCTCGTTCTAGAAAAGGGCCGTGTGGCAACTCTACGAGGATGTGATAAAAAGGAATGTGACATGCATATCTTAGAAACACGGATTACATGCTGTCATGATAACATTTTGCATACGTTGGCTAAAATATATGAGTTAAGCCTCCCTGCTGGTTTTTAGTCTTTTGCATGTGGCTACTAGAAAATTGAACAACAATACAGGTGGCCTGTGCCTGGGGCCCTGGTCTCCTATTGGGGTCAGATCAATAAAGAGCAACTCACAATGAAGCCATGGAGGTCACCGAAAGGGCTGGAGCAATGCAGGAGACCCCCTCCCCCCAATCTCTGGGAGCCACCTGTGAACACCAGGAATACCCAAAGCAGAAAGATGAACCGAATAGATCAAGTGGTTGTCACTTTCACCGGGGACACAGAGTGGCCCTGGACGCCTATTGTAGGTGGCATGAGGAGGCAGAAGGGGTGGAGGGGTCTCTGGGGACTGGTGGGGCCTGTGGGCTTCTTTCTGCTAGCAGACCTGGATTACAAAGGGAGCATAGCCCAGCCAGGCCTCGGTGCTCCAGTCCCCAGCTCAGAAAGCTCCAGGATGCCATCCCCAAACCAGGGCCCCCACTTCTCCCACCCTCCGGGTCAGAACTAGGGAAAGGCTTCTGGTCCCCCACTGCCTCAGAGGCAAACCCTCCTTCCGCTCAGAATCCCCGGTGTGTTTATCTGCACCCCCTTCCAGGGCCCAGGCTTGATTTGCGACCTTGTTTTCCAAAGGCAAGCCTGCCTCCCCCTTTGCTGGGTCCCCAGGCACTGGCTTCAGCCTCCATTCCCAACCGTGTGACAAGAAATGCAGCCCCCTTATTAAAATAATGTAATGTCTAACTAAAATAGAAACCCCAGATAACAGTTTTTGATGTTTTAATGACTGGGTTCATTAGACAGACTTCCCACTTAAAGTGTCTCTCTAGCAATTAAGGCTAAAAAAATCAGAAATGATGACCACACCTTCTGTGGCTTAATGGTTACTCTGAAGGCTGGTCTTATTATCTCGGTGATACAGTCTGTGATAAAAAAGAATTTAAGATACTCTCCCAAGATTTATTTCCCCATTAGCAAGCTGGAGGAGGAAGGTTAAGGTACTCTTAAGGTCAGTCTTGGAAAGGGAGCTGGTGAATAATAAGATGCCTCGAATTTCCCTCCTGCAGAACTGGCCCTCCTCTGGCCCCATTGGGGGGGCCTCCGCACAGAGGGGTTCTGACTTCTGCCTGTCACGGGGAAGTCTTCAAGTCGTTACTCTGAGTGACCCCGAGCAGTTTATTTCCTTAATTGTCAAGCATGCGAGCCCAACAGAAGGATCACCTACTTCCAAGTAAATTATTTCCAATCCTAATCTGCTGACGATGGAGAAAAAGTTGGAAAAAAAAAAAGCACAACAGAGCGCTTGATGAGAAAAACCTGGGAGGAGGGCGCCCACTCCTCCATATTCACCCCCACCGGTCCCCAAAAGCAGGGGAAGGAAGGTGCTGGTAGGAGAGAAGAGAAGGACGTGCAAGGAAGTCGGCAAAGTAATGGGGGTCTAGGGAGGCCCCATCCCAGGAGTTGTGGCTTCTTCAGGAGTGGCTGAGAACGTTCCGGGTCCCCCAGCCACGAGCTGCATGCATGTCAGCGAGAGCTGGAGGGAAGCATGATGGGCCTTTTCGCCTTTTCTTGGGCTTGTCTGAAGTGATGAATGATATTTGGACAACAGAGACCATTAACTGGGACAGGCAGGGGAATGGGGGAGGCTGCTAAAGATGGGAGGCTAATACTGAGGTGCTTAAGAGGGGCCTGCTCAGCACCCGCTGGGACTGCCTGGCACCCCGACCTTCTATTTCAGGGATCACACTTGATACCCCAAACTTCCCCATGCCCTTGATGGGATCTGGTACCCAGTGTAACCTCTACTGACTTCCCTTTGACTTCCCCCTGTGAGAATATCCCTAGGGAGACTTCAAAGCTTTGCAAACTAGGAAAGGGGGTGCTGGGTCATTTTGAGTTAACCTAAAAGAGTGATAAGTACCAGGGCAGCACAAGATTCCCTCTCTAGAGATGCCTCTCCCTGGGTGGAAAGTGGGAGTGTATTTGAAGGGGTGCAATTTCCAAAGACTTGGAGTGCCCGCCTGTTACTAATCAGCATCTATTCTATTCTGTGCTGGGTGCTGTACCAAGAAAACCATCTGAAAAATGAGACAACATGCTTCACATTTAGTCTTCTTTGGAGAACTCTTCCTACCCTTTCTACATTACATTAATAAGAGCAGGGGCTTCATTTACCGCTCAGGCCTGCTGGGTAATTAATAAAACATTTGGACGGCACTCACTTCTTCCTGGCAGTAGTCCTTTGCAAACGACAGCTGTTGGGAGTCCCATTTTATCGATGAGGTAAGCAAGGCAGAGTGTCATAGGATGTTTCATGGGAATGAGAGGAAAGCTACAGAATACGCATCAGCCACAGAAATCAGCCTGCTCTGATTGGCCGGATACCACCGCTCCCCACCTCAGCAAACTTGAGACTTGGGTGTCTTTATTTCCTGGCTCCACTTTTCACAGAAAATAGCTACAGGGATTGGAGAGATAGTGCAGGGGGTAATGCACTTGCCTCGAATGAAGCCAATCCTAATTCAATCCCCCAGCACCCTGCATTATTAGGAATAATTCCTGAGTGCAGAACCAGAGGGGTTACCCTGAGCATCGCCAGGTCTGGCCCCAAAATAGATAGAGAAAATCGGTTTTACTCTTCAGTCTGCAAGATGGCAAGATGCTAGTAACAAAGAGACCTCACAAACTCTCTGGTTTCAATTTAGTGGAGAAAAGAAAACATTAAAACACACACACACAAACACACACACACACACACACACATCACCTCTTGTTGACTGATGGAAATAAAGCCTTAGAATTAGTCTGGATTGAGACTGATTATCTATGCTGTGAGAAAAAAGGGTTTGACCAGACCCTGGATGTTCTGGGACTCTGTGCTCTAGATTGCTTCCTGCAATGCTGGGTTATGATGTAGTGCCAAGGATCTAACTAGTTTGGTCTCATTTAAGTTCCTTAACCCCTGTACTATCCCTCAAGCCTTCTAATTGTCTGTCTTAAGTCACATGTCCATCTTTAAATGGATTCTGGTCAAGTCAGGGCATGGAACAAGTCAGGGCATTGATTTACTGATACCTGGTCACTTGTTTCACACTGGAACTCAACACAGAATCCTTCCCACACCACGCAGTTTAGGATGGGAGCCAGAAATCCACTGGAGGAAACCAGAAACTAGAGCTTGTAAAGGTGTAAGAGATTCTGGGCAGTCAAAAGCATAAGATTAACTAGAGAGGCTGCCCTGGGAACAGAGCCAGGCTGGGAAACAAAGACCATATGAATCAGTTGGTCCTTCTCCAAGACTTGTAGGAACTGGGAAGCTGTGGAAGAAAAGGCCTCCTAGCTCTGGCTGAGTCCAAATTTACGACCCTTTCTAGTTTTCCTTTTCTAAATGGACCTTTCTAGAGCCTCCCAAGCAATAACAACAAGAAATATTTTCTAAGACAGATATGATTGGGTGAGATGCCACTAGAAAGACCCTAGAGCGAGTATTGGGTCCTTTATATACATACCCTGAACAATAAAGGAGACCTTGTCATCCTTTATACCTAGAGTTCATCTTGTCTCACTGTCTCCCATTGTTCAAGCCTACACATAAAATGCTTCTTTGAATGAATCACCGTATTTCCACCCCATGCTCTCCTTTTATTTGGACTCTAATCTGTGGTAGACTTTGGGCTAGTTGATGGTTTGTGGGATTTATTTGTGCCAGTTGATTTTTAACCTATCTACTAATGATTCAAGGGAGGGGTTTTCAGCAGAAGCAATCTAAGACTTATGGGAAAGAGTTCTGTGATTGATTAGTGATTCCTGCTGGGAGGAGCAGGCTGGTAACCTTGGTTTAGGTAAGACATTGTTGGTGGTGAGTAAAAGGAAACAAAAACTCGGCTAACTTTAATAGAAAATACCATTTATTTTAAAGATACAAGGATATTCCATGATCTTAAAAGCAGAGAAAACATTACTGTCAGATTTTATGAGAGAATGGAACCAAGAAAAACATTGGCAACCAATTATTTCCTTGATATCTGTTCATTGTTCTGGGTCTGTGTGAGTCTCATCTTGATTTCTTGCTCTATAGTTGATGAATCATTTCCTCTTGACACACCAGTGCACTTTGATTTTCTTTAATACAAGAGTGCCAAGCAAGATCCATATGCCTATGGCCATCAGTGCCAGCCTCTTGTCTAGCTTCATGCATTATATACATTTGATCCAATCAGCCATGGCCAATGAGTAGAGATTTTTGATAACCAGTGGAGCCCTCTGAGAGAAAAGATTGCCAGTTTTCAAGAAAGTAGATCACAAGGGCTGTAAAGACATCCAAAAAGGTTTAAAATACTTCCTTTTTATTCTGTATGTGTGTTTACTAACCATCTTGGATCATGGGAATGGTGGCTACCATGATCATGATTGTAGTAATAATGGGATGAAAGTGGCAGGGGCAAAGATGCATATATAATTAAATGCAGACAGCCCTTAAGGAACTTATATCCTAGTAGGGGAAATAGCTTAAACACATACAGATTTTTATGGCTTCCAATGAGCATATTCTGGGGAGAAAAGGAGTCCAGGGGAACAGATTAGCGAGTTTATTAGTTGACACATCTTTGTTCTCTCTTCACCCATTCCTCTCAAAATCAGCTCATCATGGGTCAATGCAGATGAATTAGTTCTGTGGTCTTACTGTTATTGTGTGGTCTTATGTTGAGATGCAAACTTTCTATTTATTTTTTTTTTTTTTTAGTTTTTGGGTCACACCCGGCGTTGCTCAGGGGTGACTCCTGGCTGTCTGCTCAGAAACAGCTCCTGGCAGGCACAGGGGACCATATGGGACACCGGGATTCGAACCAACCACCTTTGGTCCTGGATCGGCTGCTTGCAAGGCAAACACCGCTGTGCTATCTCTCCGGGCTCTTATTTTGTTTTTTTGAAATACCCATTGGTGCTTGGGAGCTACTCCTCACTCAATGCTTGAGGATCACTCCTAAAGGTGCTCCTGGGACAATGTGATGCCATCAATCACACCCAAGTCTTCCACATTTAAAGTATCTGCTCCAGTCCTTTGGCCCAAGATACACATTTTTGATCTCAGGTACAAGCCTTGCGTCAATTGTCCCTTCCCTGTTAGCCACCATCTCTGGCAAATGGAGCTGTGCTATTTTCCCCCTCCCTTCCGAACTGATGCCCAGCCAACCCCATGTCCCCACTTTCATTTTCTTCCTACCAAACATCCTGATTATGACTTTAAAGCAAAATAAATAATCAAGATAAAGTCATGTCTGAGCCTGGGAAGCAATGTGCAGCTACCCTGTTGTCATCGGGAATCTCTCTTCCTTCCTTCTGCTCTAAAGTCCCTGTTCACAAAGTGTGTTTGCAGGCAGAAGGTTGAGCAGTTCAGAGCACTCACAAAGCCAGCTCAGCAGGAACCTGTCTGAGAAATGGGCCCTTCGAGTTGGCTTCCTCTCCTCCTCCCTCTCACACATGCCACGAAGAAACCCAAATGCCTCCTACTTCTTAGTTTTCCAGTCAGATGGTCTCCGTGGACACGTTCACTTTTCCTTTCTCCTGCTTAAGGCATGTGCATGTGTTTCTCTGCCTGCTTGAAAAGGAAGTTCCATAAAAGGAGTGAGGGTGCATTCATGGCCCCACTGGGGGCCCGAGCATCTGATAGAAGCAGAGTAGCAGGTGCTGCCAAACCTATTTAGAAGTTTACAGAAGAAAGGACATTGGAGCGGCTAGATGGCTACCTGGAATTTTGCCCACCTGGCTGATTGAAATATGACTTTCTGCATGTGGCTGCTTCTGCAAAAGTGGTTACCAGCTGTTTTTCAGCCATCAGGCCTCAGGCTTTCCCCATCTGGCTATTGGGGCAAAGCAAAGGTAGGGGATGGCCATCTGTCCCTCTGCTGGGTCTACATGCTGCCGGGCTGTGTGAATACTGGTTTGACACCTCATTCTATTCCTATTTCTTTCAAAATAAAAATTTTGGCCTGAAGCAATAGTACAGAGGTTAAGATCCTTTTCTTGCAAGCTTCTCACCCTGGTCCCATCCCCAGAATCACATGGTTCCCCAGAGCACAGAGCTTGGGATGGCCCCTGAGCACTGCTGGAGGTAGCCCCCAAACCCAACTAAATAAATCTGGTGGTGTGATCAGGGACTATTCTTTGGCTCGGTGCTTGAGAAAGTCAAACCCACAGTGCTCAGGAATCCAACCCAGGGCTTAGACCTGCAAAGCCTGTCCTCCAGACCACTGAGCTATCCCCTAGCCCCTAATATAAGATTTGTTATGACTCATTGTCAGTAAATATTTGATTTGTCTGCCTGTTTCATACAGGCCCAAGATCACATAAAAAAAATTTTTTTCAGGCAGGGCTGGAGAGCTAATACGGGATAAAACTCTTGCCTTGAACATGGCCAACCTGAATTTGATCCTCATTATCCCATACAGTACCCCAAGTCCTGCCAGCAGTTATCCCTGAGCACAGATCCAGGAGTAGGCATGAAATGAGAACCTGTGAGAGTGTCCCTCCAAAATTATTTTTTCTCAGAAGAAAAAAATGCAATCACAGAAGAAAAGATTTAAGAAATCCTAGAGCTCAAGCAAGCTGAGCCCTCCGGAGACCCGCCTTTCTTGCCACCCTCTGCCCAGGGATTGAGAAGCCCAGATGTGTGCACAGTTCACTCTCCACTATGTGCCTGCTTTGAGTTTAACTCCTGGCTCCAGGCCCTAGGCTCGGAAGCAGGTGAAGATCGGAGAATTGCTGAATTTCTTTCTCAGTATAAAATGGCAGCACCACTGCTTGCCTGGAACTGCTTTGGTGGTAGGTGGGTGGCAATATGGGGGCTCCAGGACTTTTATCAGCAGAGCCCAAGCAGGGATGCACAACAAATGGGAAGAGAAGGTGGTCCTCTGCTCCCTGGCCACATTCCAGTGGAGACTAGGTAGGCAGGGAATCTAGAAAGATGCTTGCTCCATAGTGAATGCCTCAGGAATGCCTTATGGGCACCCATACTCTGACTTGTTGGAGAGACGGTGGCAGCCTCACAGACAGGTGGTGGCTTCTATTGGCTGGGTTGGACGTGCTTACAACGCCTGCACTGTTTTTTTTTTCCATAGCTGTATGGAGTGCAGCTGTTCTGCAATGTGAGCCCTTGCTGGCTTTAGTGTTCCCGTATAGTAAAAGTGAGAGGAGGGTAGGCAGAAGTCTTAGAAGTTGGGGTGGTGGGGGAAAAAAAAAAGAAGTCTTAGAAGTAACAGCAGGGCACAACAGATACAGCAGTCATAAGTCAGTCACTTTTTTGTTTGTTTGTTATTTTTTGGGGGGGGGTCACATCCGGCAGCATTTAGAGGTTACTCCTGGCTCTGAGCTCAGAATTTATGCCCGGAGTGGTAGCACAGCAGTAGGGCATTTGCCTTGCATGTGGCTGACCTAAGACAGACCATGGTTTGATCCCCCGGCATCCCATATGGTCCCCCAGCCCAGGAGTGATTTCTGAGTGCATAGCCAGGAGTAACCCCTGAACATCACCAAGTGTGGCCAAAGCAAACAAACAAACAAACAAAAATAATAAACAAAAAAAAAGATATCGCTCCTGGCTCGGGGGACCATATGGGATGCCGGGATTTGAACCACCATCTATCCTGGGTCAGCTGCATGCAAGGCAAATGCCCTACCATTGTGCTTATCCCTCCTGCCCCATAAGTACTTTTTTCAATGCGCTGGCGCAGGTTCCATCTATAGCACTGCATAAGGTCTTCTGGGCATTTCTAGGGATCACTCTTGAGCACAGACTCAGGAATAGTCCTCAAGCACCACCAGGTATTGCCCCCAAACACACACACACACACACACACACACACACACACACACACACACACACAGAGTACATATCTAAACTATAGGTACTTTATTCCTATTGCAAGGACAGTACAACCTGATTAAGTCACCCCAGTAACTGTGCTTCTTGTTCTCTAAGATTCATGTAGGAGAATGTTGCTTTTAGGTTGAGCAAGCATCTTCTCTCTAGAAATTCTTTTCCTTTTGGTGCTGGGAATCACACCCAGCTCCAGAACTCACGCCTGCAAGACAAGTGTTCATCACTGAACTACCTTCCCTTGTCTCCCAGATTCTTTCATCTTTTAAGTGTAGGGGTTACGGCCACACCTGGCAGTGTCAGAACTTACTCCTCACTACACTCTTTGTGTGTGTGTGTGTGTGTGTGTGTGTGTGTGTGTGGTTTTTGGGTCACACCCGGCAGTGCTCAGGGGTTATTCCTGGCTCCAGGCTCAGAAATTGCTCCTGGCAGGCACGGGGGACCATATGGGACACCGGGATTCGAACCAATGACCTCCTACATAAAACGTAAACGCCTTACCTCCATGCTATCTCTCCAGCCCCTCCTCACTACACTCTTGACGAGCTTGGGAAACCATATGGGATGCTGAGGCTCAAACCCAGGTCAGCTGCATGCTGACTATCTCTCCAGTCCCAGATTATTTTTTTTTAAACCTTCCATGTTCTGCTTGGACTTAACCTAGCTCCTATCTAGTGACCTTCTCCTACATCCCCTCCATTTTAAAACCTGTGTGGTGACAATGGGATGCACGGGGTGATCCTGAGGTATCAAATGTCATTTCAACATGCTTTACAGAGTAGGGACCCTGACCAAATGGTTTCTCTCAGACTTGATGCTTAGCTGGTTTTCCCCAGAAGCAGCACATCTTCTCCCCAGGGCAACCATTATAACTCTACCATGCCACCCACCCATCATAGGCTTTCTGATGTTGGCAGCTCCCCAGATGTCTGTGCATGAGCTAAAGACAGGAGAGGCTGGGTTAATGGAAGCATATCTGCACTGGCCCACAGAACTGCCACATCTGGCTTTGGGTCACAGCAACCATACCTGAGGACAGTGGTTATGAAATAAGCCATCTTCTGAATGTAGGGTCATCATAAACAAGAAGCTTATTCAGCCAAGGTGCCTCCCAACAGTGCCTTCTGGTGAAAATTTCTTTCTTTTAATTATTTTTGTGTGTTTTCTTGAGTTTGGGCTACAGCTGGTGATGCTCAGGGATTACGTCTGGCTCTTCATTTAGGGATCATTTCTAGTAGGTTTGAAAGACCAAATGGAGTGCTGATGATTGAACCCAGGTCAGCCATGGGGAAAGCAAGTGTCTTGCCTGCTGTATTATCTCTCTGGACTACTAGTGAAAATTTCTGACTTCTCTGGGCAGCTGGCCACCTCCTCTTTGCAGGACTCCTGGATCTACATCCCATGGAACTTGAATCCTATTATGCCTTGAGAGCTGCTCAGCAATCACGTGGGAAGCTTATAAGGTATCAGGAGCACAGCCCTCCCTGATGCAACCCCCAATACTCACTTTCCATCATCAGCCTTATACAATTCCACCCACAATCACACTGTGGGAACTGTGGCTTTCAGGGTCTATCTGCCTTCAGGATAATTTTCCCAGCTCTACATGCGGAGGCTGCCTCCCTGTTGAGTCCCCAGGCTCTCTTGCAGGAAGTGGGGGTAGTCCTACCTCATGTATTTGAAGGATGAAAGATGTTAGTTGGAGGAAGAAGAGGGGACAGTCCGGGTATCTCTCCCCTTTCCCACCCATATGGGCAGCACCTCCATGGAGCTCAAACCCTCTCTAGAACTTCAGCTCTCCCATATCTTCCCACTGTGGTTCTGGGACTAAGTCCATGTTTTAACGCCATCTCCTCCTCCTGGAGTACTCTCCCAGCTTCTGTTATTGAGTTCATCAGTCCCCTTGTGTGCATCCCCCACATTAAATTTTCAGTGGAATTACCTGATCCTGACCTGAACACTCTGAGATCCCAGAGTTGAAAGCAAAGCCACTCACCCCTTAAATCTTAGTGTTCAAGCAGATACCAGCAGTATTTTAGAAACTTCCCTCAAGGGAACAAAAATTTAATGCCACCTGGTTTTGTCATTTTCAAAACCCATCATTTAAAAGTCAGTTAGAGGGGGCCGGGCGGTGGCGCTGGAGGTAAGGTGCCTGCCTTGCCTGCGCTAGCCTAGGACGGACCGCGGTTCGATCCCCCGGCTTCCCATATGGTCCCCCAAGAAGCCAGGAGCAACTTCTGAGCGCATAGCCAGGAGTAACCCCTGAGCGTCACAGGGTGTGGCCCAAAAACCAAAATAAAATAAAATAAAATAAAAGTCAGTTAGAGCCAATGTTGGAAACCAAAGCTAGAGAAATACTTTATTTCTTAGTAGAGTTGTTCACCAGTTCTTTCCAGATATGCAGGTCTACTGCACGAGCTTCTCTACAGTCCATTTGGTCAGTTTTAAATCATCCCTGTCCCCAAATTTTGGGTCTCCCAAAATTTCTTTTTTTTGGGGGGGGCACACCTGGCTGTCTGCTCAGAAATAGCTCCTGGCACGCACGGGGGACCATATGGGACACTGGGATTCGAACCAACCACCTTTGGTCCTGGATCAGCTGCTTGCAAGGCAAACGCCACTGTGCTATCTCTCCAGGCCCCCTTTTTTATTGGGGGGGCCACACCCGGCCATGCTCAGGGGTTAAGGGTCTCCCAAAATTTCTAAAAGGAGGTTGCTAAAGTGGAGTAAAAAACTCAAAGATAAAAAGTCTAGTTGCGTGCAAAATCCTTCTAGGTTTCTGGTTTGCTTTCCAATATTTTATTAGTTCACCCACACCTAATTCAACAGCATTTGTTTTAATGACTCACCTTTGAGGCGTCAATTTCCTTTGCATGAAAACTTCAGTGCAGCTCTCTTTTGTACTTCTGTTTCGTCAGTTTACATTACGTTTAATTACCTTGTGAAATAACAAGCGCGACTGGCACCAACAGGTTTGGGCACAGCCCAGCTACTCCTGGCAAGGCATGCAGTGCCACAGAAGTCTGTGCTCTAATGCTCAAAGCCTGGCCACAATGCGTGGTGTGTAGCAGAAAATGCCAGGAAAGGAGACAGAGAGGGTGGCTTATCTGTGGACTAGGCCCCCTGTCATTCTAGCCAGGACACCCTGACTGGAGTAGGGTTCCCAGGTAAAGGGCTGGTTCTCTGTTGTTGCTTTACTTCCTGGATGGCTTCCATGGACAAGAACTGTCTGGTTGGCTTCCACACCCTCCTTGTGTGCCAAGGTTACTTGTTCCAGAGTCCTTGTCTCTCTGTAGCTTGGCCTTGAACTGGAGGAGTTGGGGTGAGGTGGGGGTCCTGGGTGGCACTGGCCTGAGGGTAACCTCTCGGGGTGCTGGACTCTAGCAGTGCATAAACAAAACAGGAGTTTTTAAGGTTCCATGAGGTGGTGATGGCAGATATTTGGATATAGATGAAAGGCAGAATTCTGCTGCCTGTCAGAGACGTCCAACACGGGACAAGATTATGGGGGTCTGTTTGGAAGATTAGGTCTCTGGCCCAGCTCCACCTTCTGGCCCTCCTAGAAAAGTAAATTACTTCTCTCCAAGGCTTACATTGTTCCCACTTGCAGAGCCAAGGATTGAGACAAAGGGTCCTCAAAGGGTCCCTTCTACTTCCTGTGCCCTCTGCCCATAGCTCCAATAGTGATTCCTGCCCTCCCAGCCATCCAGCTCAATTGCTTCATGTTCCGGAGAGGTCTGGGCACATGAAACACAGCCACTCCCAATTGAGTTGACTTACTCAGGTTCTAAGACTTAGTACCAAAACCCCCATGTAACACACTTCAGCTTTACATCTACAAACAGATGTATTAAAATAAGTATTGTCATTGTATTAAAATATGTTAACGGGGCCGGAGAGATAACATGGAGGTAGGGCATTTGTTTTGCATGCGGAAGGACAGTAGCTCAAATCCCAGCATCCTATATGGTCCCCTGAGCCTGCCAGGAGCGATTTCTGAGTGCAGAATCAGGAATAACTCCTGAGTGCTGCCAGTTATGACCCAAAAACAAAAAACAAAACAAAACAAAACAAAACAAAAAAAATACATATATATATGTTAAAACTGGGGGAAGGCAGAGCAATAGTACAGCAAATAAGCATTTGCCTTACACACAGTCAACCCAGATTCAGAGACTAGTTAGTTCCCCTCACTATGTTCCCTCAAGTCTGCCAGGAGTGATTCTTGAACACAGAGCCAGTAGTAAGTGCCAAGCACACAAGATATTTTTTTTGGGGGGGCCACACCCGTTAGATGCTCAGGGGTTACTCCTGGCTACACGCTCAGAAATTGCCCCTGGCTTGGAGGGACCCTATGGGACGCGGGGGGATCGAACCGTGGTCCTTTCCTTGGCTAGCGCTTGCAAGGCAGACACCTTACCTGTAGCGCCACCTCGCCGGCCCCACAAGATATTTTCTAACTCCTCTCTCTCTAAATAAAAAATAAAATAAAACTAGGACCAGAGAGAGCACAATGGTGTGAGCACACACTGTGCATCCTATTGGTCTTGGTTCAATCTCTACCACCCATGTTCCCTTGAATGCCACTAAAATGACCTCTGAGCTCAGAGTCCAAAGCACCTTCCAAGCATCATGGAAAATGACCTCCCCTCACCAAAAAGTACATTAACATGCATTTCATCTGCTTCTTTTATCATTTTCCTGTGGCTACCAGACCATTTGAAAGGGTCTCCCAAACAGAGTTCAGGAGCCCAGGGGTCACTTTTGGTGATATGCAGCTGACCAGGCTATATGGTTCAATGATCAGATATAGTAATGATCATATGGTAATGAAGTATTGTTCAGACCAGTGGTGATGGGTACCATCTGGGTCACCTCTGGAAGTGTTTGGGGGCCTCTAGGGTTAACTTCAGTAGTACTGGAGATCAGGAGTTTCTGTGGCCAGCGATCAAATTCAGGGCCTTGAATATACATCCCTGAGAAAGCCCCATTAGCTTCTCCACCCCATGTCGGACCATTGAAAGACATGTGTAGTTCACAATATGTTTTCATGTGACCTAAGAATTGATTGGTATGTAGAGAATATGTTTGAGGGCAGTTGGAGGGCCCAGATCCCCTACCCCCAACGATGTTCCTTTTGTGTAGAAAGACACCCCCCAGTTGATAGAGCAGTCTGGAGCCTCTGTTAATGAACAGATGAACCCTGAATCCTTTGGAGGTTCCTGAGCCCTACCCAGGAACCAGAATAGGATAACCATGGCCATGAGATGAGTTCTGAGACTTTGTGGGACCTGTCAGCATCAAGGGGAAGGGAGCATGCCTGGGGTTGAGTTAAGAGAAGTGTCCAATGCCTTGACTTCTGATCACATGGTACATCCTAGAATAACACAGGTATGATTCTCCATCACACACACACACACACACACACACACACACACGCACGCACGCACGCACGCGCACACACACACACACACACACGAGGGGGGGCAGATTTCTCATGTCACATGTCACAGGCCTCCATTTCCTTCCTCTGTGGACCCAGAACAACTGACTTTTACTTACATTCCTGCTCTAAAAGCCTGGATTCCCCCCAAGCAATTCCACTCCTGGGCATGTTCTCAGAAACAAAAACAGCCCCAGCCATTGTACACACAAGTTTACAGCAGCTCGATGCCCCAGAGCCAAGAGGAGGAAATGACTCAAATGCCCAGAAATGGAAAACAGGGCACAAGAACCTGCTGAAAGGGGAGGATCTCAGGGACTTGAAAGAAGAGAAAACCAGTGTGAGAGCAGTCACAGTTGCCTAACTCAGATATTGGGTTTCTGAAAGCTCAGTGAAAAAGTATCTTCAGTGACAGCTAAGATTATTCCCCGTCAGAGTCCTTTTGTGGGCATGGTGGCTCCATAAACTGTGGTACATCCATACAGTGGAGTATTATTTGCCCATAAAATAATTTTGCCACAGGACGACTGAACCACGAAACTTGTTCACTTCAGTAGGCCACTGTGCATCCATGCTCTGAAATCGTGGGGATGGACCTATGCATAGAAACAGAAGGTAGCTTGGAGGCTTTTGGCACTGGGCAAGGTGCAGGGGGCACAACTGCTCCCCAAGTGGCTTGGGACTTCTTGTTATTGAGTGTTTTGGAGACTCACTGAGCTGTGATGGCACCAGATTGGGAATGTGTTGCATGCCCCTGCATGGTTCCTTAGAGGTACATTGTCTGGGGTGTAACTTTTTGTGTCAGTGAACAAAGCACTCCATGTAACTCCTAGGCACCCCCACAGAAGAAACCCCTGACCCTGTCCACCTCTTACCCCATCCATGTCAAAGAGAATCACCACAGAAGCAATAGATGATCTTCCTCTGGCTCCCTCTGTCACGCTGTAACTGCATGTTCCTCTGGTCTGGGGTGACGCACCCTGCTCCCCTCTGTGTGCTCCCAGCTGTCCCACTCCAGCTTCCCTGTGGACCCGCCATTTCTGCTCCCCATGCTGGGCTCTGCTGAAGGTGTGCTCCTGGGGGGCTTCACTCTGTGACCAGCCTGCTCTCAGCATTCCAGGGGCCCCTCTATCTGAGATCTCCAAGGACTCCATGATTTGACTCCTTCTCCAGTGCAGAGCCTGGCATAGACAATGTGCTCATAAGGGCCAGATTTCTGTCAGGAGAAGGGAGCCAGGGAGATAGGCTGGAGCATCAGCATCTGATGGAAGTGTCAGAGGATCCATCATGGCCTTCAACTCTCTCCGCCTTCAGAAGCACCTGGTGTGGCTGCCCAACCTGCAAATGCCCCAAATGTGCCTTGGTAGGCTTGAATTCAGGGTGGAGACTTCTGAAAGTCTAGCCAGCCTTCTGCCAGGTGAGCTGAAAAAGCCAAGGATGGAAGGAGGCTTTAGTGAGTCCCCAACCCCAACATCTCACCACCCCCTGCCAGAGAGGTGGTATGGCTTGAGTTCAGGTCCTAACTGCCAAGAGCTTGAGGACAAGCCTGTCTGTGGAGTTGAGTGGACACCATGCTGGCATGTGGTTGGCACAGTGCCAGTCATTTCCCCAGTGTTCGGACAGGCTGTTGCTGCCACTGTGCCCCTTGCTGGGCCTCCCCTACTCTCATACACACATCTGATGTCCATACACTAATGCTTGATGTTTGCTCCAGTGGTTCTTTCTCACGTCACATTTCTGCTCATTTATTTATTAATTTGTTCCTTCATTCACCAAGTTATCTGAGCAGCTGCCTCATACAAGACACCCCCTCCCTAGTAGGCTCAGGCTGGCTCTATTGGGTGGGGTGTGCCCACAAAAAGCTTCCTCAATCCCAGGGTTTGTATATCTCTTATAGGTGATCTCTGAGAGGTGGAGGGTTGGTGTGATTTAGAGAGGATCCTAGTGGGTTTTTCTTTTTTCATTTTATTTTTGGAGCACAACTATTTGTGCTCAGGAGTGATTCTTGTCTCAACATAGGAGTGACTTCTGGGGGTGCTAGATTGAACCCTAGTGGGTGAGATGCAAGGCAAATACCTTATCCCTTGCTGCTCTCATGCTCTCTTTTCTCTCCTCCTCCCTCCCTCTCCCCTCTTTCTCTCTGACTCTCCCTCGTTCCCCCTCCTTCCTTCTCTCCCTCTCTTGCTTTCTCCACCCTCCCTTTCTCCTCTCTCCTTCTCTTTCTCCTTTCTCCTCTCTCTCTCTTTCTCCTCCCTCCCTTTCTCCACCATCCCTTTCTTCTCTCTCCCTCTTTCTCCTTTCTCCCTCTCTCTCTTTCTCCTCCGTCCCTTTCTCCTCTCTCCCTCTCTTTCTCCTTTCTCCCCTCTCTTTCTCCCTCTCTCTCTCTCTCTTTCTGTCTCTCTCCCCACCACCACCAGCAGTACCAATAAGGGGTGTGGTAAAGTGTTTTTAAATACCACCCACCTCACTCTCCCATTTGTCATCCTCCCCTTCCAGTACAGATTGGGAACAGATTTCCAAGAGACCTCTGAAATATTACAAAGAATTTTGAGGAAATGTTTGCCTTTTGATTTGTTCATGCTATGCTCAGCTTGTGGGAGAATATGAGCATTGATGTCTGGTGGGTAGCCTGGTGGCTATTGAGTTAATTCAGCATCCCTGGCTCAATCTCCTCAGGTAGAGCAAAGCCAACTAGTGGGGGGTCCATTGACCAGAAGTCCTTTGCTCCTCTAACAATGTTTAGGGATCACATTCCTCCCACTGGGGCCCCAAAGACCAAGGCTGGCATCTTAGGGAACCCTAAAGGGACATAGACCCCTATCCATTCTCATAATTTTGCTTCTTGTAATAGGGGCACTCACCACCACCCTCCCCCATTCAGAACAGAAGAATCCAGAAAGCACAGCAAGGACAGCTGGAGAGAATGAGAAGAGAGTTGTCAAGAGAAACACATTCATTGGTTTAGTCTTTCTTTAAACTTGATTGATTTGGGGGGAAGGGGTGGGGCCACACCCGGTGATACTCAGGGTTACTCCTGGCTATGCTCTCAGAAATCGCTCCTGGCTTGGAGGACCATATGAGCCCATCCTAAGTTAGTTCCTGCAAGGCAAATGCCTTACCGCTTGTGCCACAGTTTTGGCCCCAAACTTGATTGATTGATTCATTGAATCATTGATTCATTGATTGATTGGTTTCTGGGCCACATCAAGGGGAGCTTAGGGATCATTCCTGGCTCTGCACTCAGAAATCTCTCGTAGCAAGCTGGGGGCCCATATGGGATGCCAGGAATCGAACCGGGTCCCTCCTGAGTCGGCCACATTCAAGGCAAACGCCCTACCACTGTGCTATCCCTCCAGTCCCTGATTTAGTCTTTTTTACTGATGTTTTCAGCTAGAAGAAATTAAGGAGGAGGCTCCCTTTTAGCACTAGCCTGGTCTTATAGCCTTTGGTGTACAGGATGACCAGCTCAAGCCCCTTCTCGCAGAGGCAACAGAGAGGGTATGGAAATAAATGGATAAATAATGCCCAGGAAACAACAAAAAGATCATAAAACACTTTGTGTGGGTCACACCTAGTGTTGCTTGGGTCTTATTTCTGCCTATGAGCTCAGGGATCACTACTGGCAGAGCTTGGTGCACTAAATGAGATTCCAGGGATTGAATTTCGAACACTTGCATGCAAAGCAAGTGCCCCACTCCCTGTACTCTGGCCCCTTACAAAGCACTTTATAGGCTATAGTCCCATTCCAAAAATACCTGAAGCATAAAAATCCAAATTGTGGAGAGATGAGCAGGGACCCTTAGGTTCACTGAGATAGATATCAAGTGACTTTTTTTTTATTATCTACTTGTTTCTCATTTGCAATCTGTGTTTTTGATGTTTTCCCATATTCTTTCCATGGTTTCTTATGGTTCAATTAATATTATCCTTTTATAATTATTTTATATTTTTCCATTATTTTCCCATATACATTCTATACTTGCCTTTATATGTGGGAAAAAAAACTTATTATACATGAAAAGAAGAAATGTGGGCTTTTCCCACTTACTTTTCCCTTCCTTTCTGACATCATAAATGTCTGGGCCTTCTATCACTCCCCTGTTCAAGAAAGGAGCTTGGGTGCAAGAGAATCAGTCACTAAAGCACAGAGGCTGCCAAGGCGAAGGCAGAGAATTGGGTCAGTCTGTTCTGCAGATGGCAGAGATGAACCCAGCCAGGTCCCAGGCAGGGGGACTTTGCTCCTGTGCAGTGGATTTGGGGTTGCTGCTAATTGAATGGGGTTGTGTTCAGTGATTACTCCTGGCTCTTCATTCAGGAGTCACTCCTAGTGGGGTTTGAGGGACTCTATGGGATGTCGGAGATCCAACCTGAGTCAGCCATGTGCAAGGCAAACTCCCTGCTATACTATCACTCCTGTTCCCAACCCTGAGATCTTGTTTCTGCTTTGCTTGGGGAAAAGGCCAGACATGTTTCCTGGCCTCAGCCTCACTCAGTGGCTGAGGGAAAACGGGGAGGACTTGAGTTAGTGGATTCAGAAAAGCGTAGGCTGACTGGGATGAATCCTCATTCCTCAGCAAGTGAGTATCCCAAGATCCTCACCTCATGGATTTTTGTTTTGTTTTGTTTTGCGGATGTGAGAGTGGGGGTATTGGGCCATATCCAGTGGTACTCAGGTCTTACTCCAGGCTCTATGTTCAGGGAATCACTCCTGGTGGTCTCAGAAAACCTTTCGGAGTGTCAGAAATACAACCCAGGTCAGCTGCATGCAAGGGTAATGCCCAAGCCTGTACTATCTCTCTAGCCCAGGAACTTAGGGTGCCTGTGAAGGTTCTGTGGCTGCCCTGGACCAACAGTTTCTTCATTTCTCAGAGCATCAGGATGGGAGCCCTCAGTTGCCTCACCAAGTCTCTGTGAAGAGCAGGTCAGTCCTAAAGCCCAGTGCCTTACAGAGCATCTGTGCCGGGGACAGCTCCTTCATGTATGATTGTTTGTGTTCTCTGGGCATCTAAGCCTGGCCCCATGTTTCTATGGACATGCGTGGGATGTGCTGGAGCCTGCTCTGGGGACAGGGGCTGAGGCAGGCGGTGCAAGCCAACATTCCTTCAGGGCCTCATTTTGGTGCCAGGCACAGTCTCAGGTGTGCAGAGATGGATTATGTGTTCATGAAGTTGCTCCGACTTCAGCCCATTTCTGATTCCTGTAGCTGCTGAGGGACTTAGCTCACTGAGCCAGTAGGACCCCTCGGGGCTTCTCTGTGGAACCTGAATGCTCCCATTCGGAGGCAGGAAGGAGAACCCTGAGCATGGATGTTCCTGTCTCCGAAAACAGGCCAGGCTGTGAGCACCAGGTTGCACCATTTGGTAAATTAGACCTGCTGTATCCATCTCGTTGACCCCCAACCAAAGTGGACAGGTATACTCCTCAACTTCCACAGCTCCAGCCTAAAAACCCATAGGGTCTTCTACAGCCTTTAGTCACTTCCTTCTGCTCCTCCTACTCCCGCTTCAGGCTCGGCACTTCACATGGCCTCCAGCCCTTCACATGGCCTCCAGCCCAACAAAGGTTAGTGAGGTCCACTAAAATCTCAGAGGGGGACCCTGGTTGGACTAAAGTGGGGGCTGGGACTGAGCAGAATCTTCCAGAGAAACCAGTACATTCATGGGGCTCTCCTGTATCTGCCAGGACCACAATACAGGATATGCATGTCTCTCATAGCGATCCTCACAGCATACCTGTGTTCCTCAGTGATGACCCCACAATATCTGTGTCCCTCAGTGATGACCTCACAGCACACCTATGGCCCTCAGTGATGACCCCAGAACACCTGTGTCTTTTAGTGATGACCTCACAGCACACCTGTGACCCTCAGTAATAACTTCAGCACACCAGTGGCCCTCAGTGATGACCCACAATGCCAGGCTGGGAGAAGCAATACTTGAGGCAATGTGCAAAGGAGAAGCTCATGTGCTTGGAAGATGGAAAAGCCCCCTTGCACTGCTTTGCCTGCGCCTTGCACCACCTCCTCCTGTGTACTGCCTGGAAGATGTGACTAACTAGAAGAAATAAAAGGTCAAGGAAAATTGGAAAAGGAGCAGAAATTAGGTGCCAGTATGTGGATAACTTACTGGACACAATAACCCCACAGGAAGGACTGTGGGCACAAAGGGCATCTCGGGGAGGGTCCAAGGCACTGCCCTCTCACTTTCTACCTCCAGTGCAGACTGTAACTGCTGTGAGTACCCTGTGCTTACCCTGGTTTCACCCCTGCTCTTACCCCCCTGTTTACCCTCTGCTCCCAGCCCTGCTCTCACCCTGCTCCCACATGCTGCTTCAGTCTCTGCTGTGAGCTAGCCCCTCCATCTTACAGAGCCAAGCTGTCCCCAAGCTGCTTTTTCTCCACCAAGCCCCTGAGCCTCTCAGCGTGCTCTGGCCCCTGGGTCCTGGTGACTTGGAAGCTGAGGTGCTCTCTTTAAGGGTTCTCTTGGTCCCAACCATAGTGACACATTTGGAGCCTAGGAAATGGCTCCAGGAATTGCAGGACCTGACCTGCCTGGGAAGACCGGGCCTTAATCCCAAGCACTGCCCTGTTCCCCAATCAGTACCCCCATTGCCAGTGGGGCCTGGGCCATGAATCTTCATGCCATACAGTCCCACCAAGAATTGCCTGGAGTGGGCCCTGAGTACCCTGGGGAGGATGAAAATAATTAATGGAACCAATAACCAGACCCCCATTGAGTCCTGCTCTGCCAACTTCTGCTGGGGACTCAATGGCTGCAAAGATTGGGGCTAAGGGAAGTACACAACTCTGGGGAACTCACAAGTGACTGGTTGCCCACTACAAGCCCAGCCAGGGTCCTCAGAGGTATGAAACTGCATCCTAAATGGCATAACTGGGGTGAAGAAAGAAAAGAAAGGTGGAGAGAGGCTGGAGTCTGATGGGGGACAGTGTCCAGCAAGAAGGAGGCAGAGGCTGAACCCCACTCCCAGCCCCCACACTGGGAGCTGTGAGGGAGCCCCCTGCAGACAGGGGTGAGGGAGGCCTTAGGGAAAGTCAGGTCCCTGGGGTATGTTTGAATTCTCAGGCCTGAAAAACAGCCTAAAGGGCCTGTCTGTTCCTGCCCCAACACCCAAAACTCTCCTGCACCCCACAGCCCAGCGCAGCAGGCTCTCCCCACTGGGCTGGATGAAGCTAATGTACAGGAGTGGCCAGGACCCTCTCAGTGGCCGACATCTGCTGCCTACTTTCCTGGCCCGGCCAGTGTTACTGACCATCCATGTAACCAAGTTTGGGTCCTTTTTTTGTTTTTTTGTTCCACCCTACATTCACCCCCAAAACATGCCTTTCTCTCTGCGGTGTTGGATCATTACAGAGTGGCTTCCCTTCGTGGGACAAGAAAGAAAGGGACTCTTGGCAAGTGGGCTTTAATTGCGACGTACATTTGCTCAGGGCCTCCTGTCCACTTGGGCCAGTTTTGGGCCAAACCATTTTCCACAGTTGAGCCTGCTCTCCACCGCACTTCCTGTCAGGAAGCACCACGCCCTGCAGCACTGTATTAACTGGGATCCTTTTCATTCCTTTTCCTCTTATAAGCTTCCCTTTTGGGGCATCCTGGAGGGAGAGTGAGTGGGGATGTGGCCAGGCCAAGGGGGCTGGGGAAGGCATTTAGTTTCCCTTCCCAAAAAGGAGGTGGTGAGTGAAGGGGTGAGTTCAAGGTTCTGGCCAGTGTCTGATCTGGGCATTTGGTGCCAGGACAAAGCAGACAGGCAACTCCTCTGCCTGTGTGCCATCGCCTCCCTGTACCCCTTCCCCATACCCCCTCTCTCTTCCCTAGCCTGCCCAAGGGTGGATCCCCTGAAAGGAATTTGAGGAGTAATGGAATGAGTACCCCACCCCACTCCCCACCCCCGCCTAAACACATCTCAGCCTAAAAATACAGCCTCCAACTTCCACTTAAGAAGGGAAATTCTACCTTTCCTCTTTGGCTCTCTGCTTGTTTGCTTCTTGCCTGCCTCCTGGAGGGGCACTTTATTGCCTGTCCAGTCTCTCCCCCCAACCGCATCCACTACCAGTAGTAGGACTGAAGACTGCAGGCCACAGGGCAAGTCGTGAGAAGGTGGGAACCCAGAGCAAAGATGTCACAGTTTGTTTGGCTGGGTTTAGACTGAAGTGCTATGCTTTTGTGGACTTGTGGATATGTTAAATCCCTCCTGTCTAGCTGGACACACTGCTTGGTCCCTTGCTGCCCATTGGGACTTTGGGCCATGCTGGAGAAAAGTGCTAGAACTCAGGGACACACCTTGTGTTTTCTATGGAAAAATAAATGCTGTCATGTAGAAGTTAATGGGAATATTGGGGGCACAAGAGTAGACACTGGGATTGACAAGAAGGGGAGGACTCACACTCAAAAGGGAGTTCCAGGGTTCTGAAGAGAGTACAGCAAGTAGAATGCATGCCATGCACATGGCCAAGCCAGCTACGATCCCCCTAGTACCCCATCTAGTCCTCTGAGCACAGACTGGAGTGATTCCTGAGTGTAGAGTCAGGAATAAGTCCTGAGCACAGATGGGTGAGGCCCAAAACCAAAAACAAACAAGCAAAAAAAAAAAAAAGCAAACAACAAGAAGGGAACTAGGAACAGGATCTGCACAAACCCATGGGCAGAGAGGACAGGACACAGCTTTCTTTGTCTCGATAGTCTCCAGGCTCCTGCGGGGTGTAACAGCCTCATTCCCAAGCCTGCCCAGGTGTCTCTTCCCAGGGCTGCTCAGTGAAGATTTTGGAGGAATCAGTGGGATGTGCTGATGCGAAGGATGACTCAGGGGTGAATATTGGGCCTCTGGTAGCCATGCCGGCTGGAAGTTCCCTTCTCCAAGAACATTGTGTGGGAGAAGGTGTGGTCTCATCTGACACAGGGTGGGGTCTTCCCAACTTTGCTGGGGCTCTGGCTGGGATAGGGTCATATCAGTTTTTTACTGGCCCTGGGCCTCCACCACAGGAGGCCCAGCCTTTTCCCAGCTGCAGGCTAGACAACACTCCGAAGTGAGCTTCACAGACAAGTCCTTGGTGGAGATCCCTCTAGAACCAAGCAGCAGGATGTGGCCCTGTTCCCTCATGGGTAGTCTTGGCCTAACAGTCGTGAGGCTATACATTCAGGGCTGGATTATGTTTCCTGCACTCTGTCCAGCAGTGCTGGAAGGGAAAGAAACTCATTCAGGAGCTAGAAATCTTGCACCTGAAAATAGAGTCCAGTGGAAAGGAAATTGGGGTGGGGACAGCTTAACTTACTGTCTTGGTTCCCTTACTGACCTCAAAGTTGGGATGTCTTCAGCTGGGAGATCCTGGGAAGCTGGCATGTGCATCCAGCCAAATGTTACTGTAGAAAACAAGTGTCGGGGCAGGTGCTCTGTAGAGTGCCTGGAGGTGAGACAAGGCAAGGAAGTGGCAGAGGAGACTGGGGAGCAGGGAGAGGCAGAACACCCACAGAAACACCTGGACGGGACTGGGCCCCGTGACTGTGAGACAACATGTGCATTTGTGCAACTGGTGAAGCAACCGAGATGCTGATTAAAATGAGCTGGGGTGCAAAGATGATTTGGGACATGTTGTCATAGTGTTGGCTATTGACCTCCGAGAGACCTTGGTGAAAAAAATGATTTATCTCCTCTCATACATGGTGTCCCTGCTGGCCTCTGAAGCTGGGTGTCCTCGGCCTCCAATTTAAGGGGACTGTTTCAGCCTCAGAGCTCAGCCACAGTAGGGTTGACCATTAGCAATCAAAGTCCAGAGCAGCCACTTCATGTACTAGGCCAGGAGCCCACCCCAAGCTCCCAACTCCCTGGTTCTGGAACAGGCACTTCTGTTAGCTCCCATGTGACACACAGTGTAGAGTTCAGTCATGGCTGAGCTACACATAGGGAGACCTGGGAAGGGAGGGAGTTTAGACACTTTTCTTCCCTGCCCCCTCCTGGGATAGTCTCATTCAGCTGATCTAGGCTTGTATCCCATCATAAGTGCCTTTGTGGTCATCGCCCTCATGATTTTTCAGACGTGCAACCTAGGGTAAGATAACAGAATTTAAGTTTGAGGATCACTAGTTTTGATCCAAATACCTTATTTTAGTCAAGATTTTCCAGAGCATCACAACCAATGGGGTATGTATGGGGTTGGGGAAAGGAAAATGAACACAAACACAAGAAGAAAAGAACATATATTAGAAGGAATTGACTCTTGCAGTGGTTAGAGAGACCACACTCTGTGGGGTAGACGAGCAGTCTAGAGACCCAAGAACTTCCTGACATCTCAGCTTGAGTTTGAAACCAAATTACTTTCTGCTCTGGGAACTCAGCCTTTTGTCTCTTGGGGACCCTCACCTGATGAGCCCTCTAAAAGTAATCTGCCCTACTGATTTGGATGTTAATCACATCTCTAAAATGCCTTCCTGGCTGCACCTTGAAGAGTGCTGGACCCCCTAGGAATTTATTGCTTTAAATAAGAGCTTTGCTGCTGCCACCATTGCCCACTTCTTATTCAAAGTCAGGTGCAGATTCTTGATGCTAAACCTGGCTTATGGGGTCATGAGGGAGATTTATGATATTGGGGAGGGGAAGCACCCACTTTCCCAGGATGCAGTTGGAAGCTGTTTCCTACCGAACAAAAGTCATCAGAACCTTCTCCCAAACCCCTAAAATCAGGTCAGCTATTAGCAGTCAAAATCTTTGTCCAGGAGCCAATCCATTGCTTGAATACAGGGGTACAGAAGGAAGCTAAATAATACTCCAAAGGACCCAGTATAAACCCACTGGGGGCTCTGCTGACCACCCCAATATTTGCCTCTAGTTCCTACTTGCTTTCATTACTGTTCCTGGAGGGGCCCAACCTTCCTCTCCCTGTTCTGATCATCATTCTCTCCTTCCCAAACTTTACATAGACAGTGGTGTGGGCAAGAGACCCCAGATCCATAGGCAGGCTCCCCAAATCTTCCAAGGAGACCCACATGCTACTCTTAGGAGAATCTGAAAACCTTGGTGGTGGGAATGACTGGCCATTTGTACAAGCCCTAAAGTCACCCTGGTGAAAATTCCCAGGGTGATAGGCTGGGTGGCACCTACACAGCTGGTGGCAGATGTGTCCATGAGGCTGGGGAGAGCCAAGCAGGGCACCTTCCAATTAGCCATCCCAGCAGCCGCCCACATGGGGAGCCAGCTCTGCATGTTCCCTGGGGCTGGGGCCACCTTCTACTCTTTCAAGGCCATATTGCTCAAATTTCCAAGCTAATTATCCACCCTGGTGTTGACATGGGCTCGGAAAGACCTACTTTAGAGGACTGGATTGCCAGAGATGGCAATCACCATTGTCACCGTCCTTGTTACTGAACACTGAAGAACAAGCCACACACAAGAGACCAGGAAAGAGCTGAGTTAGGCCCAAGCCCTTATCCAGTATTACTTCACCTTTAGGCTCTAACTTTCCAGTCCTGGAGGCCACCATCTCTCCAAATCTGCAAAATGAGGGCACTAAGCCAGAAAGCCCCTGTGGTCCCCTAAACTTGTATAACTGCCACTACCCAATGGGCATTTGTGAAAGCCTGGACCACAGTTGTCTAGCCACAGCCTCTGGCCACTCCCATCTAAAGACAGGGACCACATTGCCCTTCTTCCTGCCTTCCTGTCTGCCTGGGTCCTGTCTTCCTTGGCTCCTTTTGGACCTGTGAACATTATTAACTTCCATCCTTCCTTTCTTTCCATTCCTGCCTGTCTCCCCCACTTCTGGCCCCCTTATCTCCCACTTCTAGAGACCCTAGATCACAGCTCACAAAAACAGAGAGGAGCTCCCTGTAGAGCCCTTCTTGATGATGATAGGAATTCTTTCTCAGGCATTGACTGAATGGTGCCACGAAGCAGTGCATGGGCTAAGCCAGGCCACAGAATAAAGAAAAACCACAGGGTGGGAAGGTGGAGCTGGTCTTGGAGACGAACCATCCCCCTTAGCTGATGAAAGTCTAGCTTATGGAACCTCCAGTGCTCCAAATGGACAAACAAAAGTGAGTTGGTACCACTTCTTGCTTTGAGTGGTGGGAATGAAGGTGGGTAAACACCAAGGTGAAAAAGACCAGTGTTATCATTCTTTCTGGGGTGCTAAGGAGCAGGTCCGTAGATTTCTTCCTACCTACCTCACAGGGAAGAGCTAAACAGTTGGAGGCAAAGTTCAGGACCCCTGAGTCATTTAGCTTCCAGGTCCCCTGAGCTCAGAGCCCATAAGGCTGGAAGAAGCAGACAGTTTCTTCTTTCTGGGCACTTACCTCCAGTGGTCCCCATATTTGGAGGTTATTGAGTGTTGTATTGATAATTAATTATGAAGTCCTAGTAGTGTGGATGATGGTGAGGCCTTTCTCGGTTCAGTCCTTTCCGAAAGCTGGTCTGTAGGTGCAGAGTGATGGCAAAGAAATGATCCACAGGCAGTCAGTTGAAATTTCAGGAGATATCCAGCTTTATTACAAGGCCCTAATCGCCATATTTATATTTCTCACATGGCTTCTACGCTAAGCTTTATTAAGCAGATGCCCTGCAAGCACCCTTCCTGTCCTCTCCCCTCCCCCAGACAACACTTTAATTATTAATTATCAATCACAGACCCCTCCCAGCTGTGGGAGGGTCTCACTTTTAGTTGATATAGGCAGGAAGTTGGTGGTTTGATAGCAATTGGGTCCATGTTGAAGCACAAAACATTTAAGGGGGGGCCCGGAGAGATAGCACAGCAGCATTTGCCTTGCAAGCAGCCATCCATGACCAAAGATGGTTGGTTCGAATCCCAGTGTCCCATATGGTCCCCCCATGCCTTCCAGAAGCTATTTTCTGAGCAGACAGCCAGGAGTAACCTCTGAGCACCACCGGGTGTAGCCCAAAAACAAAAAAAACAAAAACAAAAACAAAAACAAACAAAAAAAATATTTAAGGGGCCCCACTGCATGTACGCATCTCATCGAATTCAGGATTCTTTGGTTGATTTCTGGGCTTCACCCAGGTGGGCTCAGCTGTTCGGGGGACAGGAGGTGTCTTGCAGTTCTGGAAACCAACCTGGGTCTCCCACCTGCAAAGCATGTGCTCCAGCACTGTGAGCTCCTTCCCTGGGCCACAGATTCAGCCCTGTGTTCACATCATGTGTGTGGGCACCCAGCCTGTCGGCATACATTTGAAGACTAGCCATAAATACCTATGCGCTGAAGTATTCACTCTGCCCACAAATGGAGTTGGGCACACACTCATCTCCAATGGCCAATGGGCCAATGGGGCTTTGTGGATGTTCAAGGATCCCGGAGTAAGAGAGGGGCTCAGGAGGGAGTCCAGAATATAGAGCAAAGGAAGAGAGTAAGGGGGCAGAGGGCGTAATCCCAGTTTTCTGGTATTGTCAGGCTTTCTCTCTACTGAAATTCACATTTGGCTTATATCATGATTTTTATTTCTTTGTGTTTGGTTTTTGTTTTGTTTGTTTGTTTGTTTGTTTGTTTGGGGCAACACCCAAACAGTGCAGTGCTCAGAGGCTACATTTAGAAATGACTCCTGGCATGTTTGGGGGACTATATGGGATGCCAGGGATGGAGCCTGGGCTGGCCACATACAAGGCAAACATGCTCCCTGCTGTGTTATCTCTCATGTCCCTCCTATCACAAGTTTTTACCAGCACCATTTCCCTAGTGTCCTGCCATCCTCATTGGCTGGTTTCAGCTGTGCAGGGACATATTCCTATCTCCTGGTCCACTTGGTCGCCTGGGGTTGCCTATGCTATGCTGTTGTCCATACCATACACTATCTCACCTCATGGATATAATGATCCTAGACATCCCAGAGTTTTCTGAATCAGACTGTGGTCTCTCTACCCTCACACACCTTCATTCCTTTCCTGGTGCCTCAAGTTGGCCACCTAGCATGCATTTTCCACTGACATATCTATAGGGTAGAAATACGCAGGTAGAGGACAAGCATCTGGTTGAGAAGAGCTTCCTGGAAGAGGTGATGCCAAGCCTTTATACTGAGAGGCTCCCAAGCAGTGCTCATGAGGACTTCAAGAGCTACTCCCAACAATAATAGGTCAATTGTGCCAGACAGTTCCATACTCACATCTGGCAATATAAAGCAACTGAGAACAAGAGTTACGCCCAGTACTATTTCTTGGGAGCTTATTATGCTGGAGATCAAACTCAGGACCTTGAAATGCAAGATATTGCTTCTCTGGCTCCTAAGCAATCTCCTTGATCCCCAGGTCTCAAGAGTGATAAAGAGTTTGCCCAGGGGCTGGCGCTATAGCACAGCAGGTAAGGTGTTTGCCTTGTATGTGGTTGACCTAGGGTTTGATTCCCAGGGTCTGATGAGATCCCCGGAGCCCATCAGTTGTGATTCCTAAATTTAGAGCCAGGGATAATCCCTGAGTACTGCCAGGTGTGGCCCCAAAACAAACAACAACAGAAAAATAAAAAATTGGAACTCAGAACAAAATGAGCAAAACCAAGGTAAGGGATGCTGGACTTCCTGGTGAGCCCCTTCCCCACTGTTGGGGGCAGACATGGAGCATGTGGCAGGTTGGGGGGGGGGCAGCCAGCAGGGTGAGGTGGGCAGCAGGGGCAAGGGGATCACTGAGAAGCAGGGTGGTGGAAGGAGTAAAGGGTGTCACCCCCCCCAGCGGCTGCCGCACCCTTCCGGGGAACTATAGCCTATTTGTTCCTCCCCCACCCTTTCCCCTGCTAGCACAAACTGCCCAGAGGAGCTAAAAATTCATCTCATCTGACCCAAATCAGAGGGTGGATGAGCTGGGGCTTTATTACACACTGAGTAAAATGGGTCTTGTGGGAGAGGAGGGGCTGCCACGTAATTGTATCTTTGGTGTCCCCCAGCCCTAGATGGTGGGGCGCCCTCCAGCTCCTTTGATACCTTTGTGGAAAGGGGCTCTCCATCTCCCCAAAACTCTTTTATTCTTTTTTCATCTTGAAAAAAATTAGCCTGCTGGCCTGGGAAAGATTGGGGAAGAGAAAGAGCTCAGAGGGAGGAAGAACCTGGTCCATCTTAAGGAACAAGGGGTACAGCTAGGCTTGGCTGGAAATCAGAGAAGGGGCAGGCAGGCAGGCTTGAGAGGCCAGAACAAGGGTTGGTTTCAAACTAAAACAGCAGCAACTGTCTTTGCATTGGTTTAAGGTCTGAATTTTTCAACTCCTCAGTCCTTTTCCAAGCTCGAGCCAACCATCCATGGGGTTAAAAGCAAGTATGGGAAGAGACAGACAGAGAAGCTGATGATCTTTCTGCTGTTGGATTAAGAGTTTCCATTCTGTTCAGGATATTTCTTCTTTGCTGGTTACTCATTGGATGGAAGCATCTTTGGATTTAAGTATCTTTTTGTTTGGTTTGGTTTGGTTTGGTTTGGGGGTCACACCCAGTGGTGCTCAGGGGTTACTCCTGGCTCTGTGCTCAGAAATCACTCCTGGCAGGCTCAGATCAAATCAAATCGGGTCTGTCCTGGGTTGGCCATATACAACACCTTACCGCTATGCTATCGCTCCAGCCCTGAAGCATCTTTTGGATTGATCCCTTACCCTATCTAATTCTCTTCCTTAGGGTGTGGTCTTTGGGTTCCCCCTCTCAGGGAGAAGATAGATGTGTACAGTTTTGGTTTTCCATTACTGGACTTTCTGCTTGCTTGTCTTAGGGCTAGGAGTGGAAGGATTGCATTAGGAATTCCTGAACCTGTTTCATCTCCTTAACCATGTTTGGATTATTTCCTGTGTTGGTGTTTGCTTACAGACTAGCATCTGCCCAATCCCCTGGGACTGGGCCATGAGGCTGCTTCTTCAGTCTTGCTCCTTGAAACGGTATGGGACAAGCAGATACACGAGGGGTTCTTAAATCATGGGTGACCTTCAGTGAGGGAATATAAAGCATCCTTCCCTCCACTTCCTTCCACAAACCCCAGATTCTGACTCACAAAACACTCACCTGTGGATGCTCTAGGATCAAGGCAAAGGTGCAAGGCTTTGATTTTAGGTTCAGATATTTTGTATGAGATGTCTTAGGGCACTGTTATAGGGAGAAGTATTCTCTCCTGCAGGCTCTCCTCTTTCCATTTCTCACCTGCCTGTCGCCCAAATGCTCAGCTGGAAAAGTCACAGTGAGTCTCTTCCCCCAGCCTCACCACTAGGCATGTTGGGCATCCCCAGGAAATGAGAAATCATACATGTGCCCTGTTTAGTTGGAGGACAAGACCATACCTACAGGAAGTTAACCAAGGGAGTAAGTGGACAAGGACCCCGGTGAAGGTCCTCAAGTCTGACAGGGTTATGTTGTGAGGAATATGGATTTGTCAGCTGTTGCTTAGTAACAAAAGGGCCTCCAAAATTAGCAGCAATGGCTATTATTTTTATGACACTAGTGATAGGATATTTTATTTTGTCAAAGGCTCTTTTTTGTGTATAAAAGTTCATAATTGCTTTATCACAGGTGAAGTATGCGAGCAGGGAAATTTGAGAAAAAAGAAAGAGATCCAAATTGTTCCACATTTTTAATAGTGCTGGCATCAAAATTCAAATGTTACCAAGATACACATACACATATACGCACAGAGAGAAACATCTAACTTTTATCCCTTTCTCTCCAATCCCACCACCACCACCCCACTATATCATGCTAACCTCCAATTCCATCTAGGGAAAAAGTCCACAAGACAGTTTTGTTTTGTTTTTTGTTTTTTTGGTTTTGGGCCACACCCGGCGATGCTCAGGGGTTACTCCTGGCTGTCTGCTCAGAAATAGCTCCTGGCAGGCACGGGGGACCATATGGGACACCGGGATTCGAACCAACCACCTTTGGTCCTGGATCGGCTGTTTGCAAGGCAAACGCCGCTGTGCTAGCTCTCCAGGCCCCACAAGACAGTTTCAGTGGATCTTCCCAAAGTTCATGTATCTGTAGATACATGCATATGCTTACCATACTTTATCCAAACATGGTAACCCACTGTATTTTCTGCAGCTTCTATCTAATTATCTCTGTATCCACATCCACAGAAAGGCTTCCTTTTACTGACTGTATATTTCACAGTGGATCTAGCCAGATCATCATTGATAAACATCACTTGCCTCCATCCTTTGACCATATATCTTGTATTTGGGGGACAATATTCATATGTAAATTGAGTAACTGTGTTCATGACACTCTAAGAGAAACTTATCTATGAGGGAAAATTTCTGAATTAACAATTTTTTTCCCATTTAAAAAAATACAAACTTGTTTTTTCAAAATAACTTGCTTCTATGTCTTTTATGCTGAGTGATATTAAAGTTTTTTCACCTGTTTATATATTTTATTTGTATTTTTGTGACTTTCCTGACCATATTTGATTTGTTGGGAACCAGTTTTCCTAACAAGTCATCTTTTTGGTTTGGGGTTTTTTTTGTTTCGTTGTTGTTGTTGTCTTGTTTTTGGGCCACACCTGGCAGTGCTTAGGAGTTACTCCTGGCTGTCTGCTCAGAAACAGCTCCTGGCAGGCAAGGGGGACCACATGGGACTCTGGGACTCAAACCAAAGACTTTAGGTCCTGGATAGGCTGCTTGCAAGGCAAACGCCACTGTGCTATCTCTCCAGCTCCGGTTTTGGGGTTTTTTAATGTTTTTATTTTATGTTTTTTTATGTTCTCTATATAGGGGAGAAATTAGTTCTTCATCATATGTTTTGAAAATATATTTCCTGGGCCCGGAGAGATAGCACAGCGGCGTTTGCCTTGCAAGCAGCTGATCCAGGACCAAAGGTGGTTGGTTCGAATCCCAGTGTCCCATGTGGTCCCCTGTGCCTGCCAGGAGCTATTTCTGAGCAGACAGCCAGGAGTAACCCCTGAGCACCGCCAGGTGTGGCACAAAAACAAACAAACAAAAAAAAAAAGAAAATATATTTCCCTCTATATTTACATCTCAGTTTTGTTATAGAATTTTTATTTTTATTTATGGGGGTGAACCCAGTGTTACTCAGGGCTTACTCCTGGCTCTGTACTCCTGGCAGACTTGGGGGATCATACAAAGTGCTGCAGATTGTACCCAGGGCAGCCACATGCAAACTCCAGTTATGGAATTTACATACACAAATTTTAAGACATTAGTCAAAGTTCCTAGTCTTTAAAACGTCTGGATTTTTTTTTTATCTAAGTTAGAAAACTATTTTCCCTTAGGACTATAAGATAATTCTGCAATATTGTTTTACATGATTCTGTTTGCTTTTCAAGTATTGCTCTGCCTGTCATATATGGATATAAAGAGTGAGGAAGGAATCTAAATGTTGTTGCTTGTGTTAGAATCAAACTTTGCTTAATAATGCTCATGGAAATTGAGTCTTGTGGTGGGAGAACAAAGTTTATTAATCAGTGAGTTAGGCACATGAACTGAAACTAGGCAAGGACCAAAACTATCTTCCTGAAACCATCTCCTTCAATCAAGGTTTTTTTTTGTTTGGTTTGGTTTGGTTTGGTTTGGTTTTTTGGGCCACACCTGTTTGATGCTCAGGGGTTACTCCTGGCTAAGTGCTCAGAAATTGCCCCTGGCTTGGGAGGACCATATGGGACTGGGGGATTGAACCACGGTCCCAATCTTTTCTTGGCTAGCGCTTGCAAGGCAGACAGAAACCTTACCTCTAGCACCACCTCGCTGGCCCCTCAATCAAGTATTCTAAGAGCACTTACATAGAGAGTTTTTGGGTATATGGCCTCTTACTCTATGACAGGCTTTTGGATTACAATATGACATCAAATGCACATAAGCAATGGGCACAGACATTTGGAGTAAGGGAAAGAAGTTTTCTGAAACCAGTGTGTCTTGTGGTAGATTGCAGCTAACGGGATGTCTAAGATTTTCCACTAGTACAAGCAAGTTATAAATCACGTTTCTGTCTCCTATATTTCAGTTTTTCTAGCCCCAATTATTAAAATATCTGCCTTAACATAAAAATTGATGTTCTACCTTTATTTTTGGCTAAGTTCATATGTATATATGTATATATATGAATATTTGTGGGCTGCATGCAACTTCCTATTGAACTATCTCTATATTGGTGATTCATACCAAATATTTTATTTTGAAGATCTTAGAATGTGTTTTCCTACCTGGTAATACTAGTCTCCCCCACCCCATTCCATTACTTATCATTGTCCAGTATCTTTTGGCCATACTTACTTTCCTCCAAGAATTTTAGACTCAGTGTCTCAAGTTTCAGTAGAAATTCTGTTGGTGCTTTTATAGGGATTATGTCGCATGTATAGAAGGATTTAGGGGGCTTTAGTGCCTTTACAATACTGTGTTCTACTATCCAAGAACAGGGCATACCTTTCCCCCTTAAATCTTTCTTTAAAAGTGCCTGGGTCATGTTTTCTAACTCTCTTAGCTGGGATCTTGCACATTTCTGGTGCACTGACACCTAGGAGTTATATCTGTTTCTGTTGCCAAGTCAATGAATTCCTCTCAAATATTTTTCAACTTGTCTGTTGTTTGTATAGGAAAATAGCCAATCCTCTGTGAAGATTTATTATTTTGGACTAACTTTTTTCACCTTGTATCTCTTGCATGATCCATATGGAACATTTCTGATACTGAGATATCAAAGGCAGAGCAAACTTTCTAGGTGCCAGGAACCCATGTATTGATTGCAACTCTCCAGGATCAACCAGACTTCTTTAGGTTGGAGAGTAGAAATTCAGTGGCCGCAGAGCACTCTCATGCCTCGAGAATATTTTTTGCCATAACCTCTGTTAGTCAGGAGATGCTCATTGTGAATGGATTATGAGAGGCAGATACACAGGGTTGAAGCCCTGTATCATTGTCGATAGGGGCTGAGAACTGAGGCCTCCATCCTAGGGGCTGTGAGAGTCCAATCCTGTGACGGGCACAGAGTGATTCCTGAGAAGGGCATACTAGCTTTTTAGAGGAAGCTGGACACTCAGGCCATTGTTCAGAAGAGAGTGCTAACTGGACCCCAGCGTGTGTTCTCTCTATCCTGGTGACTCTGCTAATCTCACCCCCAAATCTCACTTTAGTAACCTGGCTTCTGTGCTCCTGGGACCAGGTCTGGCTGTGACTGAAATCCTCAATTTTTCTGCCTTTCTAATATTGTACTGTGGGGCTCATCTTACTGAGAGGCCCTCCAAAGCAAATGTGGGGCCTAAGATGTGAGGGATCGAGCCCCACACACCATGCAGCCTTCAGCAGGCACAGGAGGGATCAGTGCCATTGGCTGAGTGATTTTTCCACGAGAAAAGCACTTTTGACAAATGAGTCGCTGCTTGTTTTCTAACTGCTCTTCTTTGGCAAGGGCTCCTGGAACCTCAGGCTTGGTCAGCTTCAGCCGTGGGCGAAAGGGGGATGATAACAGAGGAGAGCCCCCGGCTTGAGTATAAATAGGAAAAGAAATGCTTGGGCTTTCTCGGTGCAATAAAACTTCTGTATAATAATATTATAGGCAACTGTGCAATTAAGCTTGGAAATTACAAGCTCCCCATTTGTGCTTCCCCGCCAACTGCCAGGTGGTTCTCGTGGTGGCTGGCATTGGCTTAGAAGAAAAGTGCAAGTTCGAAAGTAAATCTGAGGTTTCGCTTCCTTTGGAAAACACAGACAGGGTGAGGGTGGGCTGAGAGAGAGGAGGGGGCCAGCTCCAGGCCTAGGGCAGCCAGGCTTAAGACACCTAAGAGGTCCTGCAGCCAGCCTCCCTCCCCACTAGCCTCCTCCTTACCCCCACTCCAGAGATCTGGGTGCGGCACTGAGTAATGGGGCTCAGAGTCCTGGGTCAGAACTTGCAGGCACCCGCTTCCTCTGCCCTGGTCTCCAGCCACCTTCCCAGGGATGCTTATGGCTGTCATGGGCCTCCAACCCTCCAATGCAATGTTTAAGATTAGTATCCTGGGTCGGGAGCCATAGTACAGTGAATAAGGCTCTAGCCTTACACACAATTGACTTGGGTTGGATCCCAATATCTCATATGGTTCCCCAAGTCCACCAAGAATGATTCCTTAGTGAATTACTTATTGAAAGCCCATAGTGAAGACAGTAGTAACCCCTGAGCATCACCAGCTGTGGCCCCAAAACAAACAAACAAACAATTCCTCTTCTAGAACCTTCCTTCTCATGGTGTCTTAAATAGTCCAAATGTTCCAGTGGACCTCAGCTTCCTGCCTCACTGCCCCCTCCCCACTTCCAAATCCCAGAAATCCCAGTACAGTGGGCAGCAGGCAGCAGGTTGTGCCTCTAGTACTGGCCTTTCTGATTACCACGCCTCACCTTTGACCCCAGCACCTCACTGTTTTATTTCTGGATGAGAAAGAAGCTTTGACACAGACTTTGGTGCCTTGACTTTCTACAAGCTGTTCCTTTTGCAAGAATGTTTTCCTTCCACTCCCTACACAGTGGCTGCTCAGGTTCCCTTTTGAACATCAATTTCTGGATCACTCCCTTCCTAGGTCCCCTGCAGCCCCATCTGAGGCTCTGGACTCCCTTAGTACATGTGGCCAGGCTTTCTCTTGCTCCCCTGTGCCTTCTTGAAGCTTCCTCATCCCCTACACATCAGCCTTTAGAAAAAAAAGGTCCATTCTGCCTGACCTTGAAGTTTAGGTGCCGGCCTCGGGTCTGCCTCAGTTTCCTCCTGCTGATGACAGGAGCTGCATCTCTAGGGGCTTTGGAAATTTTTTTGTTAGAATGCATGCGTAGGATCTCAAACCTTCACTAGTACCCAGTGCCTCTCACTGCCCAGCATGACTCTGTGGAGGACTTCCAGGAGGTCCGAGTGCAGAATCAATAATTGTCTATAATGGCATCTGCTCATCAGGGCCCTTTTCTGTTCCTCCCAGACTTGCCCAGGTGGTTTCTCCTGTGAGGATGTTTGTTTTGAATGTGTAGTTGGAGAAGCCACTTCCAGAACCTTCCGGGCCACCACCCACTCCACCACCGCCCTTGGCTACCAGGCTGGATTGGGGGGAGGAAGAGTCAACTAGACCCGCCCTCGTGGGCAGGGGTGCAGTCTGGCCTGTGGTCAGGAGCTAGCCCCACCCTGACTTTGGGGAACACGCAGCCTCTGACAGGCCCTCATTTGTTCACAGTTACTTCCCTGTGTGACCTGGCAGCAGCCTGAAGACACCTGGCCAGGGTGGGGCAGCTCCAGGGTGGTGGGAGCTGAAACTGTCCATGACCTCATGAACTCAATCTGAAGCCAACCAGAATGGAACTATCCAGTAGACATGCTGGAAGGTACCATAGCAACCCTTAGTGTGGGAGCAGCAGGATTCGGAGCCCTCAGAGTCCCATGGGGAAAAAAAAAAAATAGAGGAGTAGGATGGAAGGATAGTTGAGCAAGTAAGGCCTTTGCTTTGCATACAGCAGATCTGGCTTCCATCCTTGGCATCTTATATGGTCCCCTGAGCCCTCCAGGAGTGATCTCTGAGTACAAAGCCAGGAGTAAGCCTAGAGCACTATGGGGTGTGGCCCAAAACCGAGAACCGAGAAAAGAAAGAAAAAACAGAGAGGCTAGAGAGAGCATAGAGGGTAAGGTAATTGCCTTCCAGATAGCCAATGCAAGTTTCATTCCCAGCACTGCATAGTGTCCCCTGAGTACTCCCAGAGCAGTCCCTGAGCTTAGAGGCAGGAATAAGCCCTGAGCACAGCTGGATATGGTCCAATTTCTCCTAAACAATTAATAAATTTTTAAAAACCTAAAAAGAAGCATAAGCTCTGAGAGTGAACTTGGTGGGTCTATGATTACCTATAGCTCAGCTGCAAGCAAGGGACAAACGGTGACCAAAGTCTGGAGCCTAAACTTCCTCCCCTAGCCCCCTGCCTCCAGGGCATCCCATATCATCCCAAACCTGCCAAGAGTGCAGAGCCAGGAGTAATCCTGGTGTGGACCCAAACCCCCCCACCCTAAATAGAGCTGCCAGGCGGGGAATATAGTACATGGGTTAATTAAGTCTTTTGCCTTGCATCTATCCAGACTCTGGTTCCAGTCTCCCACCCGGCACTGCATACAGTTCCCCAGCACCACCAGGGGACACTCCTGAGTACAGAGCACCAGGAATAGCCACTGAGCCCTGCTGTGTGGTAGTAGGAAGCCCTGCCCACTGGTGGCCCTGCTGCCTGTCAATCACTGCAGCCTGCCCATCTGGGCTAGGAGACAGATCTGTGGTAACTCAGAGTCCAGTGCTGTTTATGGGAGGAAAGTGATTTATTTTTATGATCTTAATTTTCAGTGGTTTAACAAGGTTTAATAAGCCTCCCAAGGAGCTTTCTGACTCAGGAATTGCCTGTAATAAACACAAGTAGTAAATCCTTTATTTTGAACATAAAGAGGAATGTAGGGGTTTTAAAAAAGAAAAGTAAGTCTTCACCACCCCCCAGTACGTAAGGGATAGATTTTAAAATAAAACACAATAGCTTAGGGAACACCATTTGTCCAGGCCAGATTGCCATGGGCCACCCCACCAGTATTAACAGCGCCTCATTCCCATCAAGATTAAAGGGGTTTGAAGTGACTTGGGAGAGTCAGTCTTGAGTCAGGGCTTATGGACGAGGGGATGGGAGCCAGAAAGCTGGTACCCCACACTGGGCGTGCCAGATGCCTGTGGGCAGCTCTCTCTTGAGAAAGAGGGAAAAGAAGGGAAAGGCGGTGGAGATGGGGAGAAGACAAGGCAGGGGGGAATCAGGAGATGCAGAGTTGATCAAAGAGCTCAGATGTGGGCTCACCCAATGCTCCATTCCTCACCAAACCCCAGAGCTGCCCCCTCTCTTCCTCTCCCTTCCCTTGGGTGCCACAGTTCCTTCCTTACTGTCTGTCTCTTTCATTCCCTGAAAAATTTCAGGATCCAAGGCCTGGAGCACATGTTTTGTAAGGGGTCCCCATGTCTGACCCCCTGCCCCGCATGGTCTCTGGTACCATCTGTGTGCTTCCTCTCATCTCCACCCAGAGAACTTCAGGAGCTTCTGGGAGGGAAATAAGTCTGCCCTGGCCTTGGCTCCTCTTCAAACCCTGATGGATGGTTCAAGTCCTTTGTTTTAGGGAAATCAAACCGCAGCACCGAGGGATATAGAGGAGAGAGTGGCAAGGGAGGGTCTTGGGGGGAGGACAGACTGACTAAGTGGATAGTACCCAAGGCCAGTAACCTGGGTCTCTCTGTGTCTCTAAGTCAGGAAGCCTGGGTTTCTGTCTCATACCCACGCCTAAGTGCTTGTCTTGTACCCAGACCTGGGTCTCTGTCTCTATACTAGCACTGTGACAAGATAGAAGGTAGGTCTTTCACACTTAAGGGGGTACAATCAGACCTTCTGTGCCCAGAGACCTGCAGTAGAAAACATAGTTAGGAAATCTAATTCCATCCCCAGAATTGCATAGCAATCCCCAAGCCCTTCTGGGACTGATCTTTGACTATAGAGTAAGGAATAAGCCCTGATTACTGCTCAGGTGTGACCTCACACCACCATCCTCAACACCTCCCACTCCTGAAAAAAAAAACAGATTTGAAGAAACTTTTCTGAAAATCAAGCTCAGCCATGGTCCTTGCCAGCTCAGAGCCTAGGCTGGTAACAGAGAAACATAGCCCCAGAGGGAATCCCTGCCTTTTGTTTGGACAAGAACACCAGAATGCTGGACCCTGCCCCCCTACCTCCTCCATTACATTGTTCTTGCTGGACCTCCAGGTACTAGACCTTGAGAGGTAAGAGGGAGGATGGGGAGGGGAGAAGCCTGGTAGTATGAGGCCTGGGGGTTGTTGGTGTCTCAACTATAAGGGGACATCTGGCATGTTCAGCACCTGTGATCAGAGCTCCTCCAGACCCCAGCCAGCTCTAAGGGGCAAAGGTCATTCCAGGGACTGTCCTGGCAGAGGGCAGAGGGACCATTTCACCTAGATTCGATGGCGTGGGCACTCTGTCTAAGGTGCTCAGAAGCTGGGTGGGGCTTAAGTTGCAGGTAGAAGGGGTTCTGTCCAAATTCCCGCCCACAGGTTTGGCCTCAACCTCTGTAGCAGCCCCTGTGCATTCTAGGGCCAACAGGTGAGGCACCGCGTCTTAGAGGAACTGCCAAGGATGGGCTGGGACAGTCCCAACAGAGATTGCTGTGCTAACTGAGTGTTGGGCTCAATTCCCCAATCCAGCCCCCTTTGCCATCTCCCCTACGTAGCCCACCACCTCTTTTCTCTAAGACATCCCCCCAAGCACGCAGGAGGCTGCTTGCCAGGTCTGGAAAAAAGATTCACCCTTTCCTTCACCCTCTGCCATCCCCGCCCCACTCCATAAACTCTAAGACTTGTGCTGGCTGAGAGGAATTAGAGGGATAATGACCAGATGTTTCAGATAGGGAGGCTCATAGTGATCGTTATTATAATGCTGGCTGATTGATTAGGTTATTAGAACAGGGTACAGATAAAAACAGAGTCATACTCAAGAAACCTTTACTGGAAGTTCAGCAGCCTCTACCCTTCCCCAACTCACCTCAGCTTTTCAATCACCCAGAACTTCATTGCTGCTCTCCTAGAACACTTCCTTCTCTGTTCATGGTAAACAGGGGCCAGCGTGATCCCACCTTCTAGTAGGGAGAGGAAACCATGGAGCACGAGAAGTACCCGAGGCACCTGTATGTTCCCATTTTACAGCTGAATAACTGAGGCCCAGAAATGAACCTTGTCCGATAGAGTGAGTTGGACACAACTTACACTCTAGAACCTTCTGTCCTAGACATGTTTGGGGATCCTTCCTAGAGAGGCTGCTTTGAACAAGCCTGGTACTCTCTGCAGTGGCAACCTCACCTGTGAAGGTTTCCCTTCCCTGTGTTCTGCCTCTGACCTCCTCCCCCATGTCCTAGCACCCTTCCCTCCTTTGGGTCACCTGCCAACCTGCAGCTTGTTTCTTGCATGAAACATTTCCTCACTTTAGGAGTGTTCTGTTATTAGCATGTGTGTGTGTGTGTGTATGTGTGTGTGATGTGTGTGCATTCATGAGTGTGATCTCTTTCCTGAGTGTGTTTTTCTGGAAGACAGATTGCCCAGTGGGAGGGAGGGGATGGGGGATTTAAAAAAAAAATTTTTTTTGGTTTTGTGGCCATATATATATACTTATATATATATATATATATATATATATATATATATATATATATATATATATATATATATATTTAAAGAAGGTGGGTTTGGGGCCCACCCTTGGAACATGAGTGTTATTGGCCCTTAAGGGTCTGGGAATCTTAGGGTCACCAGGAAAACTTCTAGAGTGAGGGAAGAGGCACTTCTTTCCAAAGAGATAATAAAATAGTGTCAGTTCTCTCTCTCTATCTCTCTCTCTGTCTCTCTCTCTCTGTCTCTCTGTCTCTCTCTCTCTCTCTCTCTCTCTCTCTCACACACACACACACACACACACACACACCCTGGGGAAAACTTACCATCTTTTCCTGGCTATGTCCACACTCACCAGGTCCCTGAGGTGAGAAAGGTCACTGGAAGCCCCTCATTCCAATGCCACCATATCCATTTGATGACTAGAGGAGGAAGCATACTCAGAAAATTGCAGGGGTCCCCAGAAGTTACACTGTCAGAAAAATAATTGACACCCCCAGAAGCACTGAAGATAGGACAATCCCAAGTCTCAGATCCTGGGCCCGGAGAGATAGCACAGCTGCGTTTGCCTTGCAAGCAGCCGATCCAGGACCTAAGGTGGTTGGTTCGAATCCCAGTGTCCCATATGGTCCCCTGTGCCTGCCAGGAGCTATTTCTCAGCAGACAGCCAGGAGTCACCCCTGAGCACCGCCCGGTGTGGCCCAAAAACCAAAAAAAAAAAAAAAAAAAAAAAGAATAGTCTCAGATCCATTCATGGCCCAATGTGTTTCTGATGCTCTATTTAACAGGAGGTGGAGGCAGGGGTAGCTTAAAGAATTGTCCATGTAAAGTGTTTTATTGCTGTTTTGTCTTAAAGCAAGTCAACTCTTAAGGAAAGTTGGTGCAGGCTGGGGAGAGAGCACAACGGACTGAGTGCAGGGTCTATTCACAGCACTGCAGGCTCCTTTGAGCACCACCAAGATTGAGCCCAAAGCACTAAGCCAAGAATGGCCCCTGAGTACTGCCAAGTGTGGCCCAAAAAGAAAAGAAAACTCAGTGAATTGCTAAGGAAGATAAATTTCCTGGGTTTTACTGACCAAGTTTCAACAGTCAAGTTTCATTTGATTTAGCATCTTTCCCAACAAGAAACTCCCTCTGAAGGTCAGAGTCCTGCTCCCCACGGAGTAGTTTCATGGGAATTGGAACAAGGTGTCCTTTCCTCCATGTGTCCACTCCCATCCATCAGAGCAGTGTCAGAAATACTGACCTTGTCAGACTGAAGCATTTGAGTGCTTAAACATGGTCATGATAAATACTACAACTCTCTACTGTCTGGGAAATGACCAGAGCCCCAAACTAGAAATTACATTCTATGATGTATACTAACAAACTAAAATTCAGCAATTTCAACTAAGAAAGAGACAGTATAGAGGTCAAGGCTCTTGACTTGCATGCGCCCAACACCAGTAGGGTCCCCAACACTGCCTCTGGCTCCCTGAGCACCACCACGGTAATTCCTGAGCACAGAGCCAGGAGTGATCTCTGAACACTGCTGTGTGTGGTCCAAACTACCCCTCGTAAAATAGAACAGGAGTGAGCACTTACCCTCTTGCAGCCTTGTGATTGGAGGAGCTGCTTAGCTTGGGATTTGGTTCAGCAGTATTCTCAGGCAGTGTGGCTGCGTTCCTTTATCTTCCCCAGAGTCGGCCAGGCCCTTAATATGTGAACATATCCATCTAGCACTGACCTCAATGTGTGGAGGAATAGCCCAGTGTAGATCTCCACCTACAATGAGCTTGATGTGCCGAGCCTCCACCAGCCAGCTCACCATCTGGAAGAGAAGTCTGGGGGAGCTCAATAACTTTTTATCCTTAAGACTGGCTGGAGGCCTTCATCTATCCCCTTACCCTTGCCTATGTGTTGCTCCTGGGGAGGCACACAGCTCACAGCCCCCTCCCCTGCCCTTATTCCCCCAGGCCCCACTGAAGGTCACTCTCTGGGCATTAACAGACACCGCTGGTCATTCTTGGCTACTTGTGCAGGCAGAGGCAGGACTTGGATGGATCCTGGTGAAGAATGTGAATGGGGAGACAGACAACAGACTTGAAGCTTAGTGCCTGCTCACTCTGAGCCTGAAATGACCCTTTGACCCTTTCACTTCACCTGGAAAATGGAAGCAGAGGGAGAATAAAGGTGGTTGCGAACACCAAGGAGGCCAAGGACAGCTGATGGTCCTGAGGCTTCTGGTGGGAAACCCATAGTTAGGGAAGGTGCCAGCCCAGGTTGGCTTTACCCTGTGCTCAAAGTCTGTCCAATGGGCTCAGAATGTCAGGAGCAAGGAAGTAGGGCTGAGGACATGGTGACCCAGGTCCCAGACACCCCCCTTCACTATACCCATGTTGCTGCTGACTCCAAGCCATTGGACTGGAGGTTCCTCCCTGGTGAAGCTCTCTACCAGGCACCCTGCTTCTCCCCACCCTGACTACACACCCAGAGGCTCTCATGGGTCCTGCTGAAGTCCTGGTCTCTCAGATCACCCTGTTTTTCCAGCCTTCCACATGCCAACTATTCCCATCAAAGCAGTGGGGGCACGGCCCTGGGAAACAGGAAATGGAGGAAACTTTTAGTAGGTAGCAGCTCCAGCACTTTTTCTGTGGCAAAATGGAGGTGTGGTCTGGGAACAGGTGAGAGAAGGCATTCTTCTGTTTAATCTGCACAAGCTCTCAGGGCAATCAGGTGAAGGAACTCTATCTAAGCCCCCCCAGAAAGAGCATTTTGATGGTTTGTCAGTGACTAAAAACAAAGTTCCATGAGATCTTTGGAGCAGAACCTGGTGCTGCAACCCCAAAGCACCACTGTCCAATCAACTCATGCCATTTCCCATGTTTTCCCATGACCCTCCCATCCAGGTCTCGGCTCCAGCCAAGGGTTCTTCCAAGGGTTTTTCCCTGCTTCCCCACCACCTGCCCATGGCTATAAGTAAATGACAGAGCCATTTGGGAGTGAAGAGAGAAGGTTAGTTTAAGTAGTTTCCTATCATTTGATTCGGGGCCAATATCCACTGGTATTCAGGGCTTTCCCCCTGGCTCTGTGCTCAGGGATCATTCCTGGAAGTGTTTGGGAGAACATGATGTGATATGTGATGCTGGGGATCAAACCATAGTCAGCCACATGCAAAACAAATGCCTTACTTACTGTTCTCTCTCTCTCTCTCTCTCTCTCTCTCTCTCTCTCTCTCTCTCTCTCTCTCTGTCTCTCTGTCTCCCGTCTCCCTCTCGCTCCCTCTTTCTCTATATCTACCCCTTTCTCTCTCTCCCTCTCCCTTTCCCACTCCCTCTTATTCAATATTTAAGAAATGGCCAAATTGTCTTCCAGAGTGGTTTTGCTGCTATACCATTCCACCAACCATGCTGAATGATCTGGTTTCTCCATCTCCTCTCCATCTGTGCTAATGTCCGTTTTCTGTGTAACCATATTGACACTGGTAGCTCACTGTGGCTTTCCTCGATGTATCCCAGTATTTGAAGACAGGGCTGCAAACTGGATTCAAGGTCAGGGTTGGTTTCTCCTGAGGCCTCGCCCCTTGGCTTGACTTCACAAGAATGTCCCTGGGCACATCTGTGTCCTGATCTCATAAGGTCAAATGCCACACTGGCATCAGGCACACTCCTGTGACCTTCTCAAGTAATTTTACACTCTTTACTTGTGAAGATAACCATGCCTGAAATCCCAGGGGTTAGCACTGCCAATAGAAGAATCTGACAGGGGACAAACATATGCAGCCTGTAGCAGGAGCCAAATGCAAAGAAAAAAATCAGCCTGTGATGGCCTTTAGGGAATTTGTGAAATGCACCAAAACATTTTCCCAGTGTCAGTGCTGTACCCCAAGAGACCATCCCACTTGGGTCATTAGCCCAGACATAAATTTAGCCAGCATGGCTGTCTGTCCCGTAGAGGACCACAGGCAGCTGAGTTTGCCTGGAGTCTCCAAGAGTTTGGTCCCCAAGTTATCAGAGTGTTGGGCCCGGAGAGAGAGCACAGCGGCGCTTGCCTTGCAAGCAGCCGATCCAGGACCAAAGGTGGTTGGTTCAAATCCCGGTGTCCCATATGGTCCCCCGTGCCTGCCAGGAGCTATTTCTGAGCAGACAGCCAGGAGTAACCCCTGAGCAATGATGGGTGTGGCCCAAAAAAAAAAAAAGTTATCAGAGTTGAAATCTAGCCCCCATGCCTTCATTCCACAGTGTCTGCCGGTCCAGGAAACACCCCAGTTCCAGGACCTTAGAGCCCCAGTGGAAAAGCCCCTTCCCAACCTATGCACCTAGCTCTCAGTATTGGGGGTTTGGGAGGAAGGGATGAGGCAGAGAGCTTGGCTTTCTAGAACTCTCACGCCGGATTGCTGACACTGGGCGCTCTGACCCTCGTCCTCCGCTGCTTGTGTCCCTGCAGGGCTCTGGCTGAGAACATGGCCAATGGCATCGACGAGCTCATCGGCATTCCCTTCCCCAACCACAGCAGCGAGGTGCTGTGCAGCCTGAACGAGCAGCGGCATGACGGGCTGCTGTGCGATGTGCTGCTGGTGGTGCAGGAGCAGGAGTACCGCACGCACCGCTCCGTGCTGGCCGCCTGCAGCAAGTACTTCAAGAAGCTCTTCACGGCCGGCACCTTAGGCAGCCAGCCCTACGTCTACGAGATCGACTTCGTGCAGCCCGAGGCGCTGGCCGCCATCCTGGAGTTCGCCTACACGTCCACGCTCACCATCACGGCCGCCAACGTCAAGCAGGTGCTCAACGC